>NC_133789.1:8689799-8989799 GCF_003597395.2 Chelonoidis abingdonii
TAGGTGCTTTTGCCTGAAAAATTACAACTGAGTTGACAAGACAAAGAGTGGGAAAGGAAACTGCTCTAGGGACCATGACATGTCCAACATCACATAGCAGATTAGTAGCAGAATGGATTTCAGGTTCTCCTGAGTCCCATTCCAGTGCTTCCTAGCACTGGATTGTGCTATTGTCACAGATTTGTTATAAATACATTTAAAAACTGATGTTATCAACTAATTACATGGCTTTGCTTCCCTTAATGTGTAAACAACTATGTTTAAACAACTGCTATACTTGCCACTCTTGTTGCACTCAAATGACATTGGTGTCATGTTTATTATCACATGGGAATACAGATTGCCTTATGTATTGCCCGATGATCAGTAAAATGTCTCTGCATCAAGAAGTAGCTGTATTTTAACATTAAGTTTTGGCCAAAGGCATCTTTGAATATGGTTATATCCTTATGTAGCAGAGAGAAGAACATGCTCATAACCATAGTAAACAAAATCATTTTAGTTAGTGACCACAGCCTAAAACATGCATCTCTAACACGTTTGGTATCTTGATTACACAGACAAAAAAGAACATGTTATAATGTTGATTATAACAAATGTATTTAAATTGTGGTGTCATTAAGTTAGCTGAGTTGATAACATCTCAGATTGAAAATATACAGTGTTTAAGTCCCTTGATTCCAAAACACTTGAGGCTTTACAAAGCGCAGTTAAGAGACACAAAGACAAGAGTTACATTTTTTCTAAATTAATTCAACTTGGTCAGTGGACATTACCTCATCTTTTTTTTCTGAGGGCAATAATCTTGCCAGTAAAACTAATAACCAACCTCTAATGACTTCAAAAACGAGAACTCCACAGAGGACAGCAGGATCTTCCTGTTAAATGTTAGTCACTATTTGCACCTACTTCCAACCGTGTTCTGAAAAACACTTCAAAAGTTGGTCACAATCACCATGTTGTTAGATGCATCTTTCAGTCCACACCTTTTGTGGGTGCTTTCAGATAATGCAGTGATAGCATGGTGTAGAACGCTGAACAGAATAGTGTTACATCAGATGAGGTGCTAGGCTGATTACACTGGAGATTATTCAATTTATCACCAGTCTGGTTCTTGGAAAGAAATCTTTTCTCCACACTGGTACCAGTGATCCTGTGTCAGTATAAACTATGTTGGGTATATGCACCTGTTCTTAGGGTGCAATCAGACCAGTGAGCGGTTGTCACTGCTCTGTTCCTGATAATCCTGCGTGCCTTAAAATGTCTGCGCTTCTGTAGCTCCCCTGTCTAGACGCTTCCAGACCAGGTACAATTACTGCACTGAGTGTTGTGTGTTAACGCAGTTTCTCTGTTCAGTAACTATTGATAGCAGCAGCCTGCTTGTTATACAAAGTCACACTCTGGTCTCCACTAGCTTGGTTACTACTAGCCAAATGATCCCAAAAAACTGTGTGCCCGAATATTCAAGCCCTCTTCTGAATAGTCAAAAGTAGTAGTCTGTTGCTCCTAAATGGAGACGCAAAAGCATAGCGGTTTGTTGCTTTACTTGGCGTTAAATCACTCAAATCAACCATAGTCCTCGATAGATATAGAATAAAAATACAAAACAGTTTATTAAAATCATGAGAGACTTTTACATGAGTCAGATTATAAGGGATAATGTAGATATGCTTAAAACAAAAGTAACAAATGCTTTCTATAACTAATTTAACAGGCACAGTCTTGGTTCAGGGTAAGTTTTCACCGCGACTTCCTATCCAGCAAGATGGCTGACCGTCACCTTTGGTCAGCGATCTCCCACAAATACAAGAGTGCTCGATTCCTTTGTTCTGAGTTGAAGATAATTTGAGAGTTCTTGCCCCTCTCTCTTTTATAAGTCTTAGGTGACTTTATGAAATTGCACTCCTTCTCAAATCATGCCCTCTTGTGAGGAAACGTGCCACAAGTCTGTGGATAACTTTCCATGCCCTTAAAAACAGCAAAGATCCTGTGCGGACCTTATAGACTAATAGACATTTGTGGAGCGTGAGTTTTCATGGGTGAATACCCACTTCGTCGGATGCATGGTTTCTTGCCCAGAGATACTTTATGCAATGTAGATTGATCTGCCTGTTCAGCTTCCAGTATGCCAATGGAGGGTCACTTGACTGTGATTGCCAATTGGCTATGATTGCACCTGGACTGAGGCTTTTCCTTTGGGGGGGAAAAGAACCTGTTTACCTATTCCCAAGACTTGTCTGGTTCAAACACATTTTAGAAACATCATACAGAGGTAATTCGTAACTTCACATGTATCATTATAGCACTTTACAATTCTATTAATAACCAGAGTGCTGTTAGCTTTCATATGGTACAACACAAGGCATATTTTGTACAAATGTTATTGCAGTAGTATTTACAGTGTGAATGCTTGGAGCCTAAGGTCACAGAATACTGTATCAACTATCTTCCAGCAGGATTGCTGCTAGTACAAAATAAGCCATGTGTCAGTAACAAAGTTGGCCCTAAGTAGGCTGAATTCTGTAGCATAGCTTTAGCAAAGCTTATCGCTGTCATTCAAGGATGAAGCTTCTCTGGTAACTTACATGTCCCAAAACAAATGATTGTACAGAATCCATTACATCCAGGAATAAAATTACTTCATTCACTTACCACAGGTCCCTGCACATCTTCAAAACAGTTGGGAGAGTTACTACATGGAGATCTTAATGGTAACTGGTCTTCTTGCGTACATCATGAACTACATCATTGGGAAGAATAAAAACAACCGGCTAGCTCAGGCCTGGTTCAACACTCACAGGGAGTTGCTGGAAAGTAACTTTGCCCTTGTTGGTAAGTTTTTTGCAGTTGCTATGTCCAGCTGTTCGCTGCTTTGAATGTGACTGGCTTATATTACTGATGTGAATGGGCTGGGGAGAGGAATAACCTTTTCTCTGGCAGCACTTGTTGAAATTAATGGCAGTTCTGCGTGCACTGAAGTAATACACCACCCCTGCAATGCTGAAATGCTATCTAAGTGCAGCGACCATAATGATGTAGAATAAGTTGCATAAGAGAACATTAAGATGGCACTGTAGTCCAATAGAATAACCCAGGAATACCTGAATTCTAATCCTAATGATGCCATTTCACTACTTGTCACCGACCATTAGATCACACTTCCTTTTATTAACTAATATAGTCTTACTTTCAGGGGATGATGGCACAAATAAAGAAGCCATAAGCACAGGGAAGCTCAACCAAGAAAACGAACACATATACAACTTATGGTGCTCTGGCAGGGTGTGCTGTGAGGGAATGCTTATCCAGCTAAAGGTAAGGATGGGGGAATCTTGCAGTATTCTTTCACTAACTAACATGTAGGAGTTCAAATTTTGGCCAGGTGCGCGCTCTCTCTCCCCCCAGGTTGGGTAGCTTTTTCTTTTTATCATTCATGTCAGCAGCCTGGATTCCGAATACACATACAAAGCAGATTTGCTGAATAAGTAGTGGCCATTTTTTACATAGTCACTTTTATTATTATTATACTTTCATTTTAAGATCCAGTCTGTCATGATCTGAGAAGAGTACCAATGAGTACTTCATACTTCTGGAAAGTGGAGAACTCCCACTCTCTGGTGCTGTGGGGCAATTGTTCCTGGTCATGATGGTGGATAAGAGATTGGACTGTAAAACTGTCAGTGGTCCTTCAGTCTAGTAGTGCTTTTTTTGGTCACGGAATGTATCGGGTCCTGGGTTTTCAACCAGTGGAATGCTCATCACCTGGATTGGGGAGAACTTGTCTTTTTCTTATTAGCGTGGCAAAGCAATCCAACCTAAGATCAATAGAAATATTTCCATGATTTCCCCCTCTCCCGTATTTCAATGGAAAGTTTTGTGCTTGGATGTAAATATTTCCCTACAGTGGTTACAGGCTGAACACTACAGATTTGAGCTAGCACATGAGAACCAAAAACCGAAACCACGAGACTAATAAGCACCATGCTGTGCTCCAGTAGTAAATGTTTGCAGCATCTGCATTTAGCTTGGAGAATGAAAATTGTCTAAAAAAATAGCATAAAATGGTCAAAAGTAAACTGGATATTTAAAGTTTTCCATTTTAACTGCCTTTGCCTGTCATGACCATTTAGGCTGAAAATCCAATTTTTTTTTAATCTTTGAACTTCTTCTAACTATCTCCACAAACTTCCCATCAGAAGCTACAGTGTAGCCGGTCCCAAATTATCTGTCCCTTCGCAACTTTGACAACTACGTATATTCATCTTAATGTTCATTTACTTCCATCTGAGCAGAAGGAGCTCTTAGTATTATAGAAACAGATTCCAATGAGAAATGAAGAAACTCCGATGTCTTCCATATCAAAAAGCTGAATATTTGATTCATATATGTAGTGCTAAATACATGCTTTTTGTGATCCCTGGAGGAAACACAGAATGGAAAGCTTTGTAGGTTTCTACTGGCCTGGGATTGAACAAGGCAACCTAGAATGAAAGCCTTTATTCCTTCCAATCGCAATGGAACTATCCATTTTACTTCCACTTGAACACTACAATACCAGGTCCTGCATTTCCTTTTGAAGTCGCCGACTAAAGGCTTTTCTTGTCCAACAGCAAACATAGGTATCATATCTTCATCATTCATTGTTACTTATTTGCTCGAGAAAGAACACCAGTAGTGGACTTGATTTTATACTTTATTATTATTTGTATTATACAAGCACCTAGAGAGCATAATCACGACTGGACCCTGACAATAACCCCAGTTCATGGAGCACTTGCAAGACAGAGTCCAAACTCTTTATTGGAACAAATGTCTTTCACTACAAAGTTAGCTGATACTTTTCTTTGAAATATCTTAAAAGGAAAATCTCAGTTCCAGCTATATATTCAGTTGTTATTTTAACAGGATAAGGCTTTCTGTTTACGTCTAGACTCAATGCTGTCTTTTCTCACTCCTAAAACCTTATGGTAAGTGTCTAAAAATTATGAAAGTTGGAGTCCATCTCAGGGTTATGCAATGGGCAATGGAGCAGAACTTTAGGAGGATTCGTTTGAGAGATACTAGTGCCAATTAGCAGACTGTTTGCTTGCATTTGCCACTCTAAACGAGATAGAAACAAAGAATTACACCAGACAATTACACAAACTAAAATATAACAGAATATATGAAAAAGTAAAACCTCACAGAGTATAAGCGAGTACCCCTCCTCTTTCCCCATTTTCCTTACAGCATGCCTAGATGCGATTACTGTTGTGCATATGGTATTTATACTTTGCCTGGCCTGTATGTGGTATATAGTCTCCCACTGTCGCTTGTAAACAGCTGGCTAGACACCATTAGCTTACAGATGCACAATACTGGGCAAATAACGAGTACCCAGCGTTTGAGAGGTTTGCACTGATAAAGGATTCAAAAGAGAGCAATTGTTCAAGATTACAAGTCACAAAGCAAAATTTGTCAAGATGAAGTTGATGGTGACAACATTGTTCAACAAAACCCAAACAGTAAACAGAGAAATACAAACCAATTCACCAGTCATCGAAGTTTGCTGCGAATCATAAAAAAAAAAAAAAAAAAAAAAAAAGTGAGAAAAAGAACGTGGAATGGTGTTTGCAGATCATTTCCACAGAGGACTTTGTCTGAGGACAAATGGAAGGGAAAGCTGCACTTCTCTCTGAACTCATATTTCGCTGTGTGAAAAAGACCAAAGCCAGTGGAGTTGATATGGAGTGCAACATGACATTACAGTAATCTAAAGAACTGAGTTCATACACTTGGTCAAAGGCTGGCCTCATCATACGGCAAGGACATTCAGAAGGGTTGCCTCTGAGAAACTTGAAAGACGAGACTGTTTTATAGTAGAACAGTGCTGCAGTTTTGATACATTTTAGGCATTTACTGAAGAGCAAATAGTAGCATACAGGGGCTGAAGGTCTTGTCTGCAATACACAAGATTCGCCTAATTAACTTAAATTTGCTTAGTTTTTAACTGGCACATGGGTGCAACTGTGGTTTAAATGTGTTATATCAATTGCTGTACCAGTTAACTATTGTTATAAAACGCTTTAGTTAAATGGCCCATTCTGTGCAAAGGACCAGTTCTATTGGAGTAACTGAAAGTTGTTACTGTCTGAAGGCTAAGTGGCCTATAAGAATTAATTTGAGAAATGCATTCTCAGTCCTGTTCCCAGTGGACAAGTATCCACATCCTAAAGCAACTGGCACTGATTTGCTTCTGTATTGGCAAAAACAACGAGGAGTCCTTGTGGCACCTGAGAGACTAACAAATTTATTTGGGCGAAACAACTTCATCAGATGCATGGAGTAAAAAAATACCATAAGCAGAATATATATTATAGCACATGAAAATACGGGAGTTGCCTTACCAAGTGTGGGGGTCAGTGCTAACGAGGCCAATTCAATTAAGGTGGAAGTGCCTATTCTTAACGGTTGACAAGAAGGGGTGAATATCAAGGGGGGGGAAATTTTACTTTTGTACTGCTAATGAGGCCAATGCAATCAAGGTGGAAGTCACGCATTTCCAACAGTTGACAAGAAGATGTGAGTATCAGCAAAGGGAAAATTACTTTTTGTAGTGACCCATCCACCTCCAGTCTTTATTCAGGCCTAATTGGATGATGTCCAGTTTGCAAATTAATTCCAGTTCTGCAGTTTCTCGTTGGAGTCTGTTTTTGAAGTTTTTTTGTTGAAGAATTGCCACTTTTAAGTCTGTTTGAGTGTCCAGGGAGATTGAAGTGTTGCAATTTTAGCAGAAGGGAAGGTGAACTTTTTTGTCACCTTCACAAGAGGTCTCTTGAAATCGCGTTTTAGATATGTCAACAGGTGCTCTAAATTTTTGCTTGATATCTCTTAACCCAGCACCAATTACTTTGTGTGATTTTGAAAAATCTGATCACTAGTGATGACAGGGGAACTTTCTCTGGCAAGTCAGCGAGCCTATGGCGTCAATTTCTGCAGAATTTAAATTTTCATTAACCATCCCCTCCTTAAAAAAAAAATCTTCTTTCAAGTCTTGATACTTTCAAAGAATCTTTCCTGATGTGATCAACTCTGTAGACTACTCTAGAGCCGCTGTGGCTGCTTGTAACTTTCCCCAAACAGCAGCAGCAAAGTGAAATTGGCAAGATGTGGGTCAGTTTTGCTGCTGCACTTCATTGTACAGACTTTGCTATATTGCCAAAACCAATGTAAGATGCATTAGTTCCCTGATATATCCATGTCAGCATGTCCCTACAGTCAATTTTCATCTCATCTGTAAAAATCAATTGCAAGTAGCGTCTCAAAACTTAAAAAAAGATACTAAATTAAGAATACAATATATATGTTAGTATCTGGGCTGTTATGGTGTTGTGGGAGTGTACTTCCTGCTGAAAATGTCTGTCCTCAGTCGGATGGAATTAAGAAACAGTAAATCATATTTATTTGTATTTCAGCACTGGCCAAAATCCCCATTGTTGCTAGGCACTGTTCAAACCCATTAAAAGACACACTTTTTTTCCCTCTTCTCCTTCCAATAGAGTGAGTTCTGCAGTGACAAACCCAAGTCTGGGGCAAAGTATGGACTTCCAGAGTCGCTGGCTATCCTGTCAGAGATGGGAGAGATCACAGAGGGAATGATGGACACAAAGGTAACTTTGAAAGAACAAGTAGAAACTCTCAGGCATTTTTTTTTGATGGGCTTGGCCATTTTAAAGCTGGAGCTCAGTGTGGAATCTCTCGCAGATGATACAGCAGTGAATTGAATGCCACATCATTCTCTCCCTTAGAGAATCCTGAGAAACAAAGCTCCCAAAGCAAATGCAAGAGACAGAAAATAGATACAGTTGTTAATGGAGAAAACATCTGTGTTAACTTTTATATCTTGGCGTATCCGTTGTAAACTTGGGACTTAAGCTGTCATTTGCAGTGCTGATGTAGGCAGAGCAGCATTGCCAAAGCGGTGTAGTGTTAAAGACCTTCAGTGTATGCATGCCTTCAAAGTTGTGGCTGATCATTGGATGAAATGTCATGCCCCAAATGAGAACTCTCCATCTTACATCCTTGCCTTGCTAACATTTGCTCAGGACAGGGATGTAGTTTATCTGCATGGAGTTCTTCTCTAGCAAGAGTCACTATATCAAAGTGTTAACTTGAGCATAAGAATTGTCAAAAAGCAGGACGCAGAGACACTATAAGCAAACAATTTCAGGGGACAGGTTGGAGATGAATTGGTTATATGAAAGACTAATCTCTGTTTCTCTTTCAGATGGTACATTTCCTCTCACACTATGCTGACAAGATTGAGTCTGTCCATTTTTCAGACCAGTTCTCCGGTCCAAAACTTATGCAAGAGTATGTATGAAACCAGACATCTTTTAATAGCTATTATAACAGAGCAGCAGACATGTATAGACTAACATACTTGTCTGAGTATTCTAGCAGGCTACCTGTTGCATTGGAGGAGAAGTATAGAAATAGGAAGTAACGATGAAGCGGGTAACCAGAAGTTCCCAACATTTTCAGATGCTTTGCTAGTTTTCTAAGATCAGGTGTCTGTTGCCCTCCATTCAGTTGAGTGATCTGAGTTCATTGGAACTTGGGCTGCTTCACCTAGTTTAACAATTGCCAGGTATAGCATGCACTGCTGCATGGGAAGTGACCAACTGCCAGCAAAGGGTCTCAGTAAAGTAAGAATGAAGAACCTAGAAATACCAATCACAAACTATGTACATAGTGGCTGGAAAACCATGGTTTGCATGCATTGTGGATCCTAGAAACCATATTGCATCTTTTTGTTTAAATGAGGTTGACGATTCTAAGAAAACCAAGGGTCGCTTACCCTTTCTCACATGAAGCTGTCTTACCCTTCTGCCCTTGGTTTCTTATCTTGGCTGCATCTTTCCTCCATGGTTCTTGCCTGTGTTGTAGAAGTACAGACTCGCTGACTTTTTTCATTGCGTCAGGCCTCCTTTTTCAAAGTGCTGTCACTTGGGGTATCTGCTAACAATATATCCAGTAATCTGAAGCAAACACTGCACCAATACACAGGCCTGATATGCTGTGAATAATTTATTTATATATTTATGAAGCCCCATATCATCCCACCTTGCAATAAGAGAATAAATCAGTGTGTGCGCAAAATACTGAAAGCACTAGGCTCCTGAGCATCCAGCAGAAATTTAAGGACTTGGTTTTCATAGTATCAAGGGGTGCATGTACTCTGTAAATATGAAGAGAAGCTCCCTGTGCCCGGGGCTACCAAGCTTAGGTTAGGCTGATGATATCAAAAAGGGCAGCTGCTCATGAGGTGAGCAGTATACAGATGGAATGCCCTTTGGAGGTACAGTAGTCCATACAGGATTGAAGTATTTTTCTGTGGTGGATTGGCATTTGGATTTTGCTGGAGAAGCTAGCCTGAAGGGGCGCTTCAAATGAAGAGAGGGTGATTATGGGATAGACCAGACTTGGATTTTATAGGAGCTTTTCACTTCTAATTTTATGGCACTTATATCGCTCATTGCGTTAGATTGTGACATGAGTCATAGAACCCAGAAATGGAGCAAATGTATGAATCTTCTCAGTAGCGCACCGGATCTTGGATTACCTCCATCGGTTACTGAGTGGGCAGTGCTGCCTACCTACTTAGATGTTAACACTTATGAATGTCTTTTGGATGGGGAGAAAAATTCACTGCAGGGAAACTGTTGTTTGAAACCTTGTTTTGTGTCAATGAAAAAATAATTGAATATCAGTTATATTGTTTTTACATGCTACCAGCTGTTTGCAAGAGGCTGTCAGTTCTGCAGTAGTCTAGTGTGTGTTAAGAAATACACAGTACAATGATATGTTCATATTTTGTGTTCTCTTATTCCAACTATTCCTTTATTTCCTCTCTTCTGCCAGGGAGGGTCAGCCTTTAAAACTGCCCGACACTAAAAGGACACTATTGTTTACATTTAATGGTAAGGAAAGGTTTCTGATAACTTATCTGTTAACAGTCTGATCACAGTGCCCCAGCCATGCCACTTTTGGGATAGTAGACAGTATTTCTAGTGACTTAAATGCAAGTAGATAAAGGTACAGGATCCCTGAGTAACAAGTGAAAGGGATACAGTAATGCACAGTAAGGGACTGGGTGGTATATAGCATTGATAATGGAGTTTTAGTTCTTTAGGTTACCAGTTCAAATTCACCTCAGGTTAATAATGATCAAGTCATTCGGTCTGATTGCAGTTTTTGTATTGGGGGAAGGAATTTGTTTTCTGTCTACATTTTGTGGGCAGATGTCCATATCCCACAAGCCATCACCACAAGTGGCGATGATGGCTAAACAATCAACTTGCCAAAAGTCAAGAATTGAATGTCATCCCTAATGGTGATCCCAGTAGGTCAGCACTGGGACAGTGAGAGACAGCTTATGGTCGTGCCTATTGCTGTCTGTGCTGTGCTTGTTTTTTTGGATTAATAGAAGCCGTCAGGGCTGCCAGGCTTAGCACCCTTTAAATTAAAAACAAACCTACAGGGATTCCAGTTATTTTCAGCAAAGACCAAAATTTTCCTTCATATGCATACACAAACCTCCCATTGACTACAGAGGAAGCCGTGGGCATGTCGGAGGGCAAAATGTGGCCTTTAAATTGTATTTTGCAATGATCAAAGCAGGAATTTCATACCAGTATAAAAACATGGCTGTATTCTTAATCAGTCTGGAAGTATAATATGAGAGAAATGTGCCTGCTGCCATCTGAAGTATCTGAATTTAATCTCCAAAGCAAATACTTTTGTTAATTAACTCATTTTTAAAAGGAGGATTAGAGCATCTTTCTTTGCAGACTTTTATAAGCTGAGCAATGTGGAGAGGGCATTCTAATTAATAGCAAAAACCTTTCCAGTTTCCCGAATTAATCTGATGAAAATGTCTTTGATTTACAGTTCCTGGTTCAGGCAACACTTCCCCAAAGGATATGGAGGCTTTGCTGCCTTTGATGAACATGGTTATTTATTCTATTGACAAAGCAAAAAAGTTCCGTCTAAACAGAGAAGTAAGTCACATGCTCCTGTGTGTGTTGCTGTCAGCTAAGATATAAAACTACTTATGTTTAAAGGTCCCATGGTAACTTGTAAGGTGAAGAAGGTGCATCTGAAGAAGTGGTTTTTTACCCACAAAAGCTTATGCCCAAATAAATTGGTTAGTCTTTAAAGTGCCATCGGACTCCTTGTTGTTTTCGTGGATACAGACTAACATGACTACCCCTTGATATTTGTGAGGAGCCTTAAAATTCAAACGTAACATCTTTGGTGATTACATTCTGCTTGGCTTAAATCATTTGGGGAATATCAGTTGGATTTGGCATTCTCTGCTTCCTGATGCATAAGAAAAGCATTCAAACTACTGCACTCAAGGAAGCCGATACAACCAGTCTTACTTGGCCATGGGAGGCAGGGAGGGGTGATTAGAGATGGCAACAGTTTTATGTACAGTTGAGTATCTGCCAAAAAAAAAAAAATAGTAGTTCAGTCTGAAGAGAAGGTGAAGAATTCAGGTGATCAAGAACCAATTCACACAAAGGCCATAGGAAAGGGTATTTGCAAATAACTTTAAGAGGTAATTAGATGAAAGGTAGTATATAAAGATCTTGCATTTATTGGCTTTAGATGATAAATCTCCTTATCTGGGATGCATGTTGGTAAGGAAAATTCCTCTTAAACTTTTTAAAGTTTTCTTGAAGTAAAAGAGACCATATACTTGCCCATATTTTACTAATGCGTGGGTCCACTCTGAAAAGTTGTTATATTAAAACAAACAAAAGTAGCCCCGTTTTACTCAGCAGCAGATCTGCTCCACGCATGTATTAGTCAGGCCTGCTTGCTTTAGTAACACAATTTTTGTAATAGCTTTTTACACTTGTTAGCTGTGCAAAGCCAGTACAGCTGAGAGTGAACTGTCTTCTCTTCCTCCTTGTATAAAGCCCACAGAACTAGGTTCCAGTCAATTACACCTGTGCAATGGGACTGTGTTTGTGTGACTGTGTGCTTAACTGGACTTGCAGAACCTTTACTGTTGTTGAAATAATGAGGAAAGAATCCAGTTTCATACTTAGGTCCTGGGCTGAGTTTGTACAGCTGACCAATATGGGAGAAAGGTGGGGGGACCACACCTTTTAGATGTTAACCAGACAGGTTTAATCTGGGAGCGATACATGTGGAATCACTCTTTCAGAGTAAAACTGCCATTTAAATACTGAGAGGAGCTATTTTTAGTGTCTGTAGCTATTCCAGACACCATCCCTCTTTTTGCTTGTTGGAACATTGCCTTAGTGCCAATCATTGATCTGTATTAACTGTTTTTATTTCTGTTTTGTGGGGGAAAGGGTAAACAAAAAGCTGATAAGAACAGGGCCAGAGTAGAAGAGAACTTCCTTAAATTGACTCATGTGCAAAGGCAGGAGGCTGCCCAGTCCCGCCGGGAAGAGAAGAAACGGGCAGAGAAGGAGCGAATTATGAATGAGGAAGATCCGGAGAAACAGCGCCGGCTAGAGGTATAATGGCTTTTCAGAACAGCTAAAGAACTAAAGCAAGTGTCTCCCATACGTTAAGAGGCTCACTTACAGGTATTCCAGAAGCATGGCAGTGTATTATCTTCTGTCCTGCTGGAGATCTGAGATAAAGTGGAGCTGGTTTTCACTTATATATTGATTTGTTAATTGTTTGCCAGTCTGTGTGTCTAGAGGAGACTGCATCCTAAACACAGTACATTAATTAGCTGTGTTATCTTGACCGTCTCAAATTGTCAGCTTGCTTTTTCAGTGAGAGTACTGATGTTCATTCAGCTCTCTGTATCCTTTCCTTCAGGAAGCTGCTTTGCG
Source organism: Chelonoidis abingdonii (assembly GCF_003597395.2). Lineage (NCBI taxonomy): Eukaryota > Metazoa > Chordata > Testudines > Testudinidae > Chelonoidis > Chelonoidis abingdonii. The sequence goes on from NC_133789.1 coordinate 8,702,666, forward strand.
ACGTGAGCAGAAAAAACTTGAAAAGAAGCAGATGAAGATGAAGCAAATAAAAGTGAAAGCCATGTGAAACCATTGTGGGACACTCGATCTCAGTTCCCTGTGTAGACTTTTAATTCACAGGGTACAAAGAACAGTTAATTTCATAACCTTACACGTCTTCAAACACTATTGGCCATTAAAAGAAATGCTCTTTGCATCCACCTTACTTAGCAATTAATTTGGGTATTACAGCAACGTACAGATATGTATAGAGGGTGTTTTGTCTCTACAGCTTTCTTCCAGATGGTTGGTTGGATTATTTTGCTACTTCTGATGCTTTAAAAAACTCAAAAAACTTGCAACATCCCTTGAACTCCTTTTGTGATTTTTAAAACAAAAAAAAGATTATAAAACTTTTAATCTTTACGAGTAACTTTACATCAGTGCTTTGATTTTAGATTTTTAATGTTACAGGTAATTTTTTTCACTTAATTTAGGGGGAGGAAAATAGCCCTCTCCCATGTTAGTAAAATTGCACGATAAATACTGGTGTGTTTCTATATCTGCATCAAGCTTGTAAAGGTGCAAAACCTAGAGCTTGCCATATATAGTATGGATATTTCAGGGATTTAAAACCAGTATAGTTTAGAAAGATAACTTTTAAACACAGGGCACTGAAACAGTATTGCACAATCTATGCTATGGTTGGCATAAAGATAAAAGCTGTAGATTGGTTAGATATCAGGGAATGGCATACATGAGCACTGTTTCTTATCTGTAGTTGTGAATGTTGAAAGCATAATACAATGTGAATTCTGTACTTTGTTTCTTCTTCAGAAGCGAATGCATGGTGAGTTGGCAACTTCCTCTAGGTTTGAATACTCTTAGTGTACGAAGTTGCCTCTTAAATATTTTCCTCATTTTGATGGCAGGTGCTGCCTATTTAATGTTCAGCAAGAGGCTAGATTTGCAATTAAATATCTGTGCAACTTCTCTTTTCCCTAAGCAAGGAAAAAAAATTTTAGAGGTTATATAGCTTTTTTGATCTGTTGAAATAGTTATTTATTTCAGGATTTTAAGCTTCAGGTTGGGGGAGAGATGCATGTGGAGTTAAGGGGGAAGAAATGGACACAACTGTACAAGCACACTGCTGCATTTCATAGATGCTTCCTACCTAGAAAGCATTTTGGTTTTTTTGTAACCTACTTTATGCAGTTGTTTTTCTGGGCAAATAATCTGGGTGTCTTTCTCTCGCATTTTCTTATGTGATGCTTTGAGTATATAATTTTATTCTGAGGCAATAACAATGAGCTGCCGTTGAAACAGCATATGCTAAAAGCCTTTGTTAGCGCATGAGACATTTTACAGATTTGAATGCAAAAATCTGTAATTGTGATAGACATACAAATATAATCATTTTATAACAGCTGGTGAAAAGTAATTTAAAGCCAAAAATAGCATAAAATTATGTGTAATTTTACTCTTTTAGCTCTATTTCGCTTGAGAGGGTGCAAGTCGTACAGCTTCACAAAGTTCTTTTTAAAGAAAGTATTAATTTGTGCTCTTTTGAGTAAATAGTTCCATACACTTTTGGGCCATGGCAGCTATTTTTGTAATATGAACATTCATACGATCGATCTATGAAAAGAGTAAAATATAACTGAAACATTCTAACTGCCTTCTTTACTTTGGTGGACTCCTTGTGCCTTTTGAGTATCTTCTATGAGAACTACTATTATGTTAAAAATGTACATTGAACCAGCTCATTAGAGTTCTGTTTTTCCACTCTGCTCCAGCAACTTGTCGTCATCAAGAGTGCTGTCTCCTAAGAGAAGCTATTATCTTTTGGTCAGCCGTACAGTATATAAGCCCATCTAGCATTCTGGATAGAAATTGCCATATAATACCCATTCTTTTTACACGGAGAGATCAAGCAGGTTTTGAGTGAATTCAGGACCCCCTTGCTCGCCATAGATGAAATACTAGTGTCCTAGCCCTTTCCACTTGGTAGTGCTGAGACCTTGTCGGGGGGGTGGGGGGAGGGAATGAGATTCTAGAATTTAGAGCATTATGCAACAGCCCATCTTTGCATCATAAAGGCATGGGTAAATCTACAACAGTATTAAAATTTTGGGAGGTAATACTAGTCACAGGACAGTTTTAATGTATCTCTCTTTAGTCACTAGATATCTTAAATCTTTCCAGTTTCATTAGTCATTGAGTATTGATCTTGGAAGAAATAACAGTATTTTATTAAAGAAATAGCATCCCAATAAGTTGTGTCTATGTATAAATTTTCAGGAAGTTTGTGAGCAGTTCTGAGGATAGGACAAAACACTGCAAAATGAAGGGCTGATGACCCCAACTCTATAATGCATTTGCATTAAATTAAAAATGTTGCTAGTACTTCCACAGTGGGGATGGTGGGGGTGCAGGGAAGGTCGTTCATATTCTGTTCAAGTTGAACTTTCCCCTCTGACTAAAAAATAGATTTTTGGGATCACAATTGAGTATTTGTGTCAGGGAATTCATCTCAGCTGAGATTCTGACACCAGTTTAACTCTTCCCATACCCAATCCCACCCTCCACTTATAGGCCCACCCATACCAGTAAGATTTATCTATTGTGATGAATCTGATTTTAAAATCCCTAGGCAGGTGGAGTATCTTACTTGCCCTCTAAATACAAGTTCAATTCTCCTGTTCTCCTTTCAAACATCAGGAGCTTTAGGAACTTGTAAGAAGCCAAAAATTACAGGTCTAAATTTAGACACCCCTATGTGCTGGTCTCAGTGCAAACCAGGCTACTCTTGTAAATACAGAGAATTGGAGGATTTGAATTTCCTGCTTGAAATATTTTTGTATATTTCAATAGTCTCATAAGTAAACTAAGGCAATGTGGGCTATATGAAATGACTATAAGGTGGGTGCACAACTGGGTGGAAGATGGTATTCAAGGAGTAGTTAGCAATATTTTGCTGTCAAACTGGGAGAACACAGCTAGTGGGGCCTCACAAGGGTCAGTCCTGGGTGTGGTTCTAGTCAGTATTTTCATTAAGGACCTGGATAATAAAGTGGATAGTAGGCTGATAAAATTTGCAAATGACACCAAGTTGGGGGTTGCAAACACTGTGGAAGACAAGATTAGAGTTCACAATATCCTTGACAAGTTGGAGAATTGGGATGAAATTCAATAAAGACAAGTACAAAGTACTTCACCTAGAGAGGAAAAATCAAATGCACAACTACAAGATGGGCTGAGTGGTAATACTGGTGAAAAGGATCTGGGGGTTATAGCCAATAATGTGCTGCTGTGAAAAAGGCTACACTCATTCTGGGGTGTATTAACAGGAATGTTGCATGTAAAACATGGGAGATAATTGTCCTGTTCTATTTGGCACTGGTTAGGCCTCAGCACGAGTACTGTGCCCATTTCTGGGCACCAGACTTTAGGAAAGATGTGGATAAACTGTTCAGAATACCTGATCTATGAGGAAAGAGTTTTAAAAACAAAACAAAAAAAAATGGGTCACACTTACTCTTGAGACAAGACAACTGGCAGGAGCACAGGAACATAAAAACTGGCAAGGGTATTTGAGCTTGGACTGGAGCCTAAGCTCTTGGACCCTGCAAAAGTGGAAGTTGGGGTGATTTTTCTGCCCCAGAACTTGAGCCCTGTGAGCCTGAGTCAGCTGACCTGTGCCAGCTGTGGCTGTCTGGCAGGTCTTTTATTGCTGTCTAGACATACCTAAGGGTTGAGGGCATGTCTTTCATGTACTGTGGCTCTACTGGCTTTCTGGAACAGATAGCCGCGGTAAGTTGACGGTTCTTGAATCACAGAGGGGCTCTCCTGCATTACAAACCTCTACAGTCACATTGGTGAGTTGATGTCTTGCTGTTTTTATTCTTTTCTGAGTGCTTTGGTTTGCATGCAGTTGCATTTTCTCTACATCTTTCCTCTAAAGGTGTTTGCAGGCAGCCCTTTACAAGCTTTACTACTGGCATGAAGGAGAGCCTGTGCTGAAGAAAGGGGACTAGGAGGCAGGAGACCTGGATTTAGACTATGTAATCTTGGATAAGAAATTTAACCTCTTTGTAAAATTGGGCTAATTCTTACTCCCTCCTCTTGTTTGTAAAATACATTGAGATCCTTCAATGGAAGGTGCTATAATGGTATAAAGGTCATTGCCTGGTCCTATAAGACTGTTGCCTCTAGTGAATGTGGCAGCTGTTGAGGTATTTAATAACTCATAGCATCAAGAATACAGTTTGAGGGAAAGGGAATAATACTGAATACTGCACATCAAAAACTGCCAGGGTGTTGCTATTGGAAAGAACTACTCAAGTTGGAATTTTGAACACTGCACGGAGTTTTCATTTATGTACTTTGGAAGTATGAGATCTTAATAATCCTACCTGGCCAAGGCTCATTTTCTCATCCAAAATTATTTTGAACATTTTGTATATTATTTTGAAACTTACATCCACAAACACTATTTTGTAAATTGTTGCTATCTCTTTTACAAAAGTTCCTAGCATACTCTTGAGGTCATAGTCTTAACTATGTTGCCAACCCATGCCTTCAAAAGCATGCATGAGGCCCCCAAGAATCATGGTTGGTTGAACATTGCAAGATTAAAAAAAACAGGTTTGGGCTCTCTTTATTTGCTTTTAGGTAGATTCAGTGAACTTACATTTTCCAGTTTTTTGTTTTCTTTGCCCTCAGCTGGGCTGGAACTTTATTTTAAATAGAAACTGATATTCTCCCCCCTATAGCTCCAGAAGCTGGGGCTATAAGAAAAGTTGGTAATACTGAAAAAATTACAGTTTTGCTGCTATTGTGGCATTATTTTAGACTACTACTGTAAAAAAAGTGTGCAGAGGAAGTTTTATTATCCCATCCATACAAGCCTGAGATGGCTTTTCTGCTTCCCGTGTCTGCAATATATGGTTTCAGACAAAGAACGGACAATCCTGCAATCTTTGAGGCAAAATGCCAGATCTCAGAGCTTCACCTAAAGGATTCCACAAATAGGTGCAAAGCTGGGTCTCTTCCATTCCCTCCCTGGGAGCCTGGAGATGGGGGTGGAGTTACTTAACCGGCTCCGGGGTTCTCTTTCCACCCCGTTAAATGAGGACTTGTTGTCCCATCCCCATTCAGCGTGTGTGTGGGAATGAGTGACTAGCTCAGAGACTGCCCCCCCTCCCCATTTACCCGCTGTGTGTGGGTGGCTCCTATAGGGTGGCTCAAGGATTGCGCCCCCCCATTTCCGCACGACGGGTGGGGGGGTTAGTTATGTGGCTGGTTCAGAGCGTGCACCCCTCCCCCCTATACCGTGTATGCGTGTGGAGTGGGGTGGCCATGAGCCCGGCTCAGGGACTGTCCCGCTCCCGCATTTACTGGGTCAGAGACCCAACGCGCATGCCACGCAGCAGCGCGGTGACGTCATCCCGTAACTCACGCAGCGTCCCTCCCTTCTCCAGGTAACCGGGGATTCGGGGAAGTGGCAGCGGCGCCTGAGGAGAGAGTGAGTGAGGCAGGGGGTCTCGGCGCTCCTCACAGCCCCCCCCCCAGGCCCGCCTGCGCTTTCATCTCCGACACCTCTTGCGTGTGCTGTGCCCGGTCCTTTCCACCCCTTATCCCCGCCCCATTCCCCTCCATACCCCCCCCCCGGTCTTTTCCGCCGCCTCCCAGCTGCTCGGAGCCCCCCCTTGTGTGCCCCGGTCCTTTCCCCCCCTCCATTCCCGCCGCTCATTCCCCCCTCTTATACCCCCCCCACGGTCCTCTTCCCCGCCCCGCAGCCGTGCTCGAGCCCCCTTCCCCCCCCTGTGTGCCCGGTTCCTTTCCCGCCCCTTACCCCGCCCCCCCCCCAATTTCCCCCTCATGCCCCCCCCCCGGTTCCCGTCCCCGCCCCCAGCGTGCGGAGCCCCCCCTGTGTGACCCGGTCCTTCCCCCCCTTATCCCGCCCATTGCCCGCTCATAACCCCCCCCCGTTCCTTTCCCCGCCCCAGCGGCTCGGAAGCCCCCTCCCCCCCTTGTGTGCCCGGTCCTTGTCCCCCCCTTATCCCCTGCCCATTCCCCCCGTGCAGCCCCCCCCGGTCCTTTCCCCGCCCAGCGTGCTGAGCCCGCCCCCCCGTTGTGTGCTCCCTTTTCCCCAGGCCCTTTCTTTTCTCCCACCGGGCCTGGTGCCCCCCCCCGTACCTGCGCCTCCCATTCCTGGCTCCACCAGCGGGCGCGGGTCATCCCGTTCAGTGGCATCCCACCGCCGCGCCAGGAACCAGGGTTGACAGGGTGAGCCATGGCGCTCACTGGGCTCTCACCCCATCTTGTGTTTTTTCACTGAGGGAAAGCTTCTCCTTCTCTTCTATTCCGTAGAGAGACAAGGCGGGTAAGGAAATACCTCTTATGGACCAACTTCTGTGATGGAAGGGACAAGCTTTGCGCTTCACAGAGTTCTTCTCATCTCTGGAAAAGGTAGCCACAATGTCTAAGCTAAATACAAAGAGGGGCAAGTTGTTAAGCATAAGGGATTCCCAGTGAAGTGGGTAATTAACATCTTTGCAGTTATAGGACAAAGAGGGTTAGTAGGCAGCACAGCCTATTACAGATTGTTGTAATGGACCAGGAAACCAATGTTTCTGGTCTGCCCAGGGTTTGTAAGTGTTTAGAAGAGTTATGAATTTAAGTTCCCAGGCTCATCTTGTGATGGTGTAGCAGAGGTTTCCTTAAAGAATAAGGACTGAGAGAGCTGATATTGCATGATCACTTTGTGAAAAGTATCAGGATAGCTGTGTTTGTCTATCCACGAAAACAACAAGGAGTCTGGTGGCACCTTAAAGACTAACAGATTTATTTGGGCATAAGCTTTCATGGGTAAAAAAACCTCACTTCTTCAGATGTGAAAAGTGTTTGCCCATAGGTGATAGGATGTTGTCTTTCATCATTTTTCTGTGCAAGTTCATTCGAGAGCAAAGTCTCTTTTCACCCACGTTGTTGGGGCATTTGATGCACTGGATGAGGTATACCACATGTGATAGGCCTGTGTAGGACTCATGGATCTTGAAAGGTGTGTTTTGGCAAGGCGGGGTTGATCATCAAAGCAGTGAAGATATGTCTGTAGGTTTTGCATCTGTTGTTCTGGCAGGGTCTGGTGTTGTTTTGAATTGGTGTGTTCTGCTCTGCGAGGAGCTTGCTTCTGATGGGTGAGCTTGGCAAGGTTGTTTGAAGGCCAGAAAATGGGGTTTGGGAAAGATTTCTTGCAGGATGTGGTCCCCATCAAGTATGCATTGTAGTTATTTGATGGTGCCCTGTATCGGTTCTAGCCTTGGCTGGTAGATGACAGCTAGGGGCATTTGATCAGAGAAGGTTTTTTTCCCCCTGAGCTTGAAGCAGGTTCTCCCTGGTATTTGGACAACCCATTCCATGATGTCATCTGCTTCTTTGGTAGAGTGTCCTTGTTTAGTGAAGGCTGTTTTAAGTGTGTTAAGGCAGAGGTTCTCAACCTTTTTCTCTCTGAGGCCCCCCCCAACATGCCAAAAAAACTCCATGGCCCACCTGTGCCACAACTGTTTTTCTGCATATAAAAGCCAGGGCCAGCGTTAGAAGGTAGCAAACTGGGCAGTTTCCAAGAGCCCCATGCCACAGGAGGCTCCACAAAGCTAAGTTGCTCACGCTTTGGCTTCAGCCCCGGGTGGCAGGGCTTGAAGCCCCAGGCTTCAGCCCCATCCAGTAGGTTTCGGCTTTCTGCCCTGGGCCCCAGCAAGTCTAATGCAGGCCCTGCGTAGTGGACCCTCTGAAACCTGCTCATGGCCCTACAGGGGGCCCTGAACCATTGGTTGAGTACCAGTATGTTAAGATATGTATTCTGGATTTTCTCTTTGGTGCATATTCTGTGGTATCTGGGCGCCTGGCTGATAACTGAATCCGTGGAGGTGAGTGTGGTGATCTGTGGGTGTCTTGTATACAGTTTTCGTGTAGGTTTCCATTATTGAAGGTGATCATGGTGTTCAGAAAGTTGATGCTGGCGTGGAAGTGTTCTAGAGAGTTTGATGGTTGGTTGTTGAAGTGGTGGTAGAAATCTATGAGGGAGTTTAGGCCATCTGTCCAGGGGATGAAATATCAATGTATATGGGATATTTCATTAATTTTGCAGTGCATTTTTCCAGAATTTCTTTCTCAATGTGGCCCAGGGAGAGGTTGGTATACAGGGGAGCCATCCTAGTATCCACAGCTATTCCATGGTTTTGCCAAAGTGTTAATGAGAAGGTGTTATGGGTGAGGATGAAATGGATGAGTTTGGCTATGTGTTTGGGGTGGATTTCTGAGCATTGTCCATTGTCTTATTAGAAATTTAAGGCAGGCAAGTGTCGCCATCATGGTGAGGGATGTTGGTTTATAGGGAAGTGACATCTATGGTGGCAAGTATGGTGTTTAATGTTGTAGAGTTTCTGAAGGAAATCGGTTGTGTCCTGGAGGAAACTGGCTGTTTGTGTGGTGAGTGGTTTGAGGATGGTCTTTGAGGACTGGTATTCCTTCAGTAAGAATGCCGTAGCCAGATATGATAGGTCTGCATAGGTTCCCTTGTTTGTGTATCTTGGGGCGCATGAAGAAGGTCCCTGGGGTTAGTTTGTGGGGGATGAGATTGTAGAGTTTCTCTTGGAGTTGTTTGGGGGTAGGATTTGATTATATCCTTAAATTCCTGTGTGAATTGTGGTGTGGGATCTTTTTTGAGTTCTTTATAGTAGATGATGTCTGAGAGCTGTTGGTTGGCGCAGTCATTGTGATTGAGCACTATGATGGCCGCCCCCTTTGTCTGCTGGTTGGATTTCTGAGAACATATAGCTATCCTCTCGGTGGTGAAGAGATTGTGATGGATGTCATGTTTAAGGATTTCACTTGATTTTTTTTTTCTTCTTGGAGCAGTCGATGTTATGATCAAGTAAGTTTTTTGTGTGGTTTTGTCCACTGGAGAGTGGCCAGAGTTTTTTCTTGTAACTGCCAGCGGGGATGATATATACTGTATTCTGGATGTCTCACACTGATCCAACTGAAATGCTGTAGCAGTTCTGTTTTATAAAGCTTCCTTTGTCTATCCCCTGCAAGATAATGATAATGTATACTTATACAGCATCTTTCATCTGAGGTGCCTTACAAAGGTGGGTAAGTGTTTTTATCCCCATTTTACTAATGGGAAAACTGAGGGCCAGGGCAAGTGAGTGAGTCCTAATTCTGCTACTGATTTGGTGCATTACCTTCGGAAACACAGTCAGAAGAATTAGGACTCAGATATTCCTATTCCCAGCCACTTGCTTAACAGCTGTGTAACATGCTGTGTACCTTTCTGTTGCTATTCTCTCTGGGTAATTATTAAACATTTGTATTATGGTAGGACACAGACAACTAGACAGCACTGCGGCCCCGTTATGCGAGGTTCTGTACAGCTAGAGCTGAATGAAATCTTTAAACAAAACTGGCGAAAAATGCAGGTTACATAGAAACATTTTGCAAATTCATGTGGATTCACTTGTTTTGATGGTGGTGGGTGGGAAGCCTTTAAAAAAATCCCTCAATTTTTGTTTTTTAAATGAAATGTGTTGTTTTTTTATTTAAAATGACTTTTCTTTTAGAAACTTCCTCTAATTTTATTTTTTTTAAATTAAAACTAAATGTTTTGTTTGACCAAAAATGATTTTCCCTGTTTTTCTGAATTGCCAGAGAACTGTAATCCTGTTTTTTTGCACAGCTGTAGTACAGATGTAGGATAAGAGTCCTTGTCCTGTGGAACTTGTAGTCTACCAAATATTGTACTGCATATCCACCTCTGTGAAATATCTTTTCTAAAGTTTTTTTTTTTTTTTTTTTTTTTTAAATGGCTTGTTCAGATATTTCTGAACCTGTTTGGGAAAGTTGACCTTGCAAAACTTGTCGTCACTGTGGCAGAGCTTGTTAAAGTTAATTCATACAAAACCTTTGTGCTCTAATCTTTCAACAGTCAATAGAGCTACCTAGGTATTGATGTGTGCAACTGGAGACGTGCTTTATAGAATGAAACAAGATAAACAGAGCAGTAACTCATTTGCTGGAAACCCTTAGAGTGGAGAGAACTCATTTACTTTGCCTTCTTAAAACAATTGTCTTGCTCTCATTTTCAGGATATTTTTAATTTCACGAACTTGGAGTAGCATTACATATCTGGAATCCATGTCTTTTCTTGTAAGTAACCCAGAACGAATTAGGGTGAGTGTTGAACAGCTTCTAGCGTTATTCCAAAAAAGCACTGGTTTTGTAAATCTTTCCATATACAGGGAGATAAGCCCTGATTCTGCAACAGCTTGTGTGGGGTGGAGCCTGTCCCATTGACTTCCTTGGAGCTCCACAAGGGTCTGGCCACACAGTTGTTGTTGCAGGATTGGGACAACTATTTTGATTTATGGAAGAGAGTTACTTTTAAAAGGTATGCATCTGTGAGCTGAATGTGTTGCCAAATGCTTATAATGTGCATTTTTCTCAGAGTTCATTCTCTTTAGATGCATCTTTTTTCTGTTTATGTACTGTACAAAATGATTTTATCACTTATTATTTTATAATGTACAGAAATTGCAGAAAAACCAAATGCCAAAACTTAACTGAGTTGATGGTACCTTTTGAAAAAGAGATGGAGGAAATGTCTTTAAAAGACGCTGTCAATTTAGTTAAGTTTCATTTATAGTTTGTATATATTAGTGTCTTTTAAACTTAAAATGAAGTCTTTTTTTTTTTTTTTTTAAATGGTTCCTTTTAAATGCTGGAAATCCGTAACAAAACTGTTGTGTATAACACTTAAACAGGAAGTAAACTAAGTAGTGAAGAATGAAATGTGCAAAGGAGCCACTTTAAAAAGGCTTTTTAATATAAAGCAGCAGTAACGCAGGTAAGGAAATGTATTTAAGGGACACCAGGTTTCCAATCATATTTTAAAGTTAGAATGTGTTTTCGTAAGTCTCAACACGACTCAAAAAATAGCAACAAAGTGTGTGTGTGTGACAGAAGAGACTCTCTGACATGATCACTGTGAATGGTGTAAAAATGACCCTCTTGAAATTTTAATATCGTTCACATTGTGCTAAATACTGATACAATGAAGTCCTGCTTCTTTTGAATTAAATGTGGACTTTCTCATACAAGCCTGCTTCAAACAGAGGTAGATTAACATAAATGTAAGTAAACTTGTTGATTGCTTCAGCAAGCTGACCATGATTTTTCCAATAAATGAGTAGTAGAATCACTAATGTTTACTGAGTGTTACCAGTGTATTCAGTACTATACAAGCTTACGATGACATAGTCCCTGCCCCCAGGATTTTAGTTTATTTCTAATATCTAATCTATCTTGATAGGAATCAAAAGTCGAACTGAGTGGATAGCGATCATGTCACTAGCAGCCTTTATGGCTGCTCTGAGTTTTAAATGTTGTTTGTTTGACTTAGTTTCTTCCGGAACATGAAAGAATAACAGTTTATCAGTATGTCTGTTACTGTTTAAATATTAATATTTACAGCTGCTGAATGAATTTTAGCTCATTTCCCCTCATTGCAAAGGAGATACATGTTAGAATGGTCAGAGTGATCTATATGATTCTGTTTTGGTTGACACAAAATAAAAATGAATGAGCTGTGGAGTATGTCTAGAGGAAATAACTAATAGACTTTGGACTTTCTTCTCTAGCGGTGGGTGTCCGAAAAGTTCATTGTAGAAGGCTTGAGAGAATTTGAACTGTTCGGAGGTAAGCACTCTGTTCTTTAGACGCTTCAGTAGAAATCTTTTACTTTAAACTTGAAAGTACTCATCGGTTTGGTATAAGTAAATGTGCTACATGAATGAACAAATCGGTTTATAGCACTTTTTTCAAATTGGCCAACAAAAGTAAACTCAGAAGGAGAAACTTAGATTCTGTACAGCAGTTCATTTTAAAGTCAGTAGTAGTACAAACTTCAGAACGTTGTAATGCAATAAATTAGTGCAGTCTGGTCTTTCCTGAATAACCAGTTTTTTCTCTGTTCAGTACAGATTTTGAACTTAAAAAGGATAATTACAGAAACTGAAAATTTTCCAAATGTTTGTTGCTGAGTCTAGGTAAAATAAAGTATTGAAGCTGATAGAAGAGAAGCCTTTAAGTGTAACTGGTCAGTAAAGTAACTATGTAAATATGGTGCCACTTTACACAATAGATCTGCTCCTTGAGTATCTTTGATTTGGGCCTACTGACTTCACTGGCAAAAAAGTTTTAAAACAGTAACACTTGAGTTTTCCAGGGTAGAGACAACAGTGTAAACTGGATTTTAATCTAATACTTTAATCATTAGCAAAATTGTCAGCTAAATTCTGATGGCAGAATCTTTGTGACAGATGATGTAAAGGAAGCTAGCTAGATGATTAGATCTCAGGTGGAGTTAGTAGTTACCAAAATCTTCCATTTGACTTGTAAATTCTGCAGATTTTCCCTTCCGCATTGGGCTTTGTAGTCATGTTGAACCCCATTTCAGATGTGGTTTCTATCAAACCTTTTTTACACTATGTCCATTCTCACCATGGTTACAAACTATTACCATGTTTAGAAACTATGCATGATTTTGGCTAGCACTGTTTTTTTAAATTAATCCCTATCTACAACCAGTCGCTGAAAACAGTTTAGCTGCAGCAGTTTTCAGACATGTTTTAAGCATGAGTCTGCCAGAACCATTTTCAAACCTAGCTGTAGCTGTATCTCTTTGCTCCTGTGTGGGTGGTGCTTTTTGCAGTGACTCTTCTGACTTAACTGCGCTTCTAGGAAGAAAATACATTTAAAAATATCTGTCATGTTTTAGTGTACAAATCTGATTAGAAACTTTGCTCTGAAGTGAAGCTGTTAAACCAAACTTCAACCCAATATTAAGAGCACTGTTTCATTTGATTTCGATGTGAATTGTACTTGCTTATACCAGGGCTGAATATGGACCATTTTATCTAAACCCCTAGCTACTCAGAAACCTTGTTATAAGTGTCCTTGTCGAAATGTGGATTTATGTTACCTCGGGAAACTTGGAATTGTGCAGAATTTAACTGCCACTTTCTACACGGGTTGCATTCCTCATTAAACTTCCAAAATAGTTTATTCCAAATATTTAAATCCATCAGATGTATTAAACCCATTGTTTAAAAAGAAATAGATTAAGTTTACAATCTAAAAACAAAACAAATCTCCCAAACCTATGTTTGTCTTGGTAAATGTATGAACGGTAAGGCTAATTTAATCTGTGTAATTTCTTACTTTTAGAATTAGGTTTCTTGATATATTTTCCAATGTCTGTTACTTACTGTTGTGACGTTAACTGTAAGTTAAAGATTTTGCCTGGGAATATATGCTTATACCTGTCCAGTACCTAAACTATACTTTGGGGGCATATAATTTATTTATTTTCATAAATATAGTCAAACTATGTTTTGAATGGGTATTTGTTTGTTGAAGAAAACATGGTGAACAATTAATTTCTTTACTCCAGAGCAGCCTCCGGGTGACTCTCGGAGAAAAGTAAGTGATTTTTGCAGGCTGTGGTGCTGTGGTCCATTGCATGGAGATTATTCCTTGTGGAAGTTTGATTTTCTTTTTACTTTATTTATACTTCATCTGTATATTTAGCTTTACATGTGTGAAAACAAGTTTCACCCTGGAAAGGAGATTTTGGTGTGTGGTTTTGAAGCTGTTGCATGTGACGTTTTAGCTGTAAATCTGAGATTTAATTCCTTAGGCTCACATTTTCAAAAGTGGTTCTGAAAACAGGGCCCAAGTTCTCAGGCTGGGCATTCAAAACCAGTGCCCAGGTTTTTTTTTTTGAATAATTTTATTTCCTTTCTCTTCCCTATGCCACAGCTGCAAAAGAGACCCCAGCATCAAACTGAGAATTAGATAATTTTTAATTTCAAATGGGACATCACCTGCTGAAAACCCATTGGCATAGCTGTTTGACTTTCTTCAGAGCCCACAGTAACAGTCTTGAGCCTTCAACAGGTGCTGCTATCTGCTTAGAGAAATCTTTTCTGCTTGAGGACTAATTCCCTAGAGCTATGGAATGCCCATCTAAAATACATAGTGTAGTCCAGAACAGGACAGTCTGAATCCGTGTAATCCGTGTCATATTTATAGTCCTAATTAAAGCACTACTGGTGTACAGAGTAGACATAGCCTAAATTGGAGGCTATCCTGGGCTTTTAGACATCTTTGCAATATTGATGCTGACTTTCTTTCATTTAAAACAAATCTTATTCCCCTAGATGGTGGTTGAAACAACGCAATAGTTAATCAGGGAAAGGAAATGCTCGTAGTTTGAGTCAAAAGTGAGCAAGAGAAACTTGTGAAGTAAAAAAACAAAACAAAACCTTCTGTCTTCCACCCGGCATTGAATCCAAAATCTAATCCACCAGAGTTTGATTTGGCAAGTGCAAATCATTTCTGGCATTGCATAGCTCTGGTTTCCTAATGGCATTGACAGTCCAATTATCTTTCAAAAACTAATTTCCTTAAACATACGTCCAATTTAAAACTAACCAAAAGGCCTGAAATGCTAGCACTTAATGAATGTCATACTTCATGCAGCTAATCACACGTTTCTTCATTTTACAGCTTTCATGATTTTTAACTGCACACGAAAAGTTATCCTGTGTGAAACTCTCGGAGCTTTTTTGGCAATATTTCATAAATAACATTTCAGTTTAACTTTTTTTAGTTTTTCAATCTCATACAGTGTTTAACTTTTGAGTAGAACCTCTTCTGCATCCGTGATTAGTCATATAGTTTTCAAACTTAATTTTTTATCTGCAGAGAGGTGAATCAAGGTCTCTAATGTACTGAATTATTTCTGAAGGGGAGCAGATGATGTGTTCTATTTTGGTTGAAACAGCCTGCACCATAGTTAAAAAATAATGTATTAGATTTATTTCGCATCTGTTTTGTTGGCTTCTGCTAAATTTGGAGTGCATTATATTAAAGCAAACCACCTATGTAATGCACAGTTTTCAGAGCAGCTGTCATTGCTGCAGAATAATTTTCATCTCCTTGGTGGTGCCTTTCTGCTTCACAGGCCTCCATCTGCCTCTGTTTCTTTCCTTTCAGTCCTGCCATTGACAGGGGTGAGTGGAGATGTAGTGAACTGGGCATTAAAGTCAGAATTGGTAGGAATATTTAATGGAACTCTAGAAATAATAATGGGTAGCAGCCTTCGATTCACAGCCAAATGATAGTGTTGTGTGACATAGTGGCCAGAGCAAAATATTTGGAACTGTTGGGATTCCAGATTCCAATCATGGCTGAACCAAAGATTAGCTTTTATGTCTTTGTACTTCAGTTGCATGAGCTGAAATATAGTGCCTTTCACTGAGGTTATTACAAAAATTAAACTTTGTCCTTTCCCTCATTGGGGTAGGCATTATCCCCATTTTACAGATGGGAAAAGGGAGGTATAGTGTATCTGTATTACAGAGCTTGGATTAGAACCCAGGAGTATTGACTCCCAGTTCCATACAGGAGAAAAGGAGAGAGCTTATAGAAAACTGGATGCTTTATCTGAACTGAGGCTAATTTATGGTAGGAAACAAACTTTCAGTGGCCGAGGATAGTGGACTTACTGACCTGATGGATCTTTCCCATCTCCAACTTTTGTGATTCTACAATTCCTGACATAGGGCAAATCTTCCATCATTTTGATGCATTAATTCAGCACTGATTTCCCTGGATACTGAGGATAAGATATTTTAAGAATACCCTTTGAATTTTTCAAGGTTAAAATGATCTAAGAGTTAAATGCCCCTAATAATAACTTGTACTTTGATAACTCTAGATAGCTTACATTTTAAATTGTGCAGATAATTTGAACAACTCAGATTCCTCAGTTTCTATTAGTGACCATCACTCTTGACCTGTTCATTGATGTGCAGTTTTGAGTTCCAAGCAAGTGATGGATCGAGCTAGTATTAGGTAGTGCCAGCATTTTTCTGGTGGTCCCACTAGTTTCTTCAGCATTTAAGCTTTTTTTAAATTTAAACTAAGCTTCCAGACCTTTGATACAGTGTTGTCTTGAGTATGTAGGTTGATTGAAACAATAGCTCTCTCAGGTTTATACTCTTCCCTTCCCCTCAAGTAGAGTTTTGACTCTGATATCCAATAATGCCTTTGTTAATATTGACTGTTTCACTGTGGATCATTTTAGCAGAAACAACCAGCCATTCTGGAATTATGAGCAGAGCTTGGATGCCGTACTGTCATCTTTTTTTCTCTTTTTCTT
Organism: Chelonoidis abingdonii; assembly: GCF_003597395.2. Taxonomy (NCBI): domain Eukaryota; kingdom Metazoa; phylum Chordata; order Testudines; family Testudinidae; genus Chelonoidis; species Chelonoidis abingdonii. The sequence continues at coordinate 8,718,936 of NC_133789.1, forward strand.
TCTTCGTCTGATTCCTGATATCAAGAAAACTTCCACCACTGATCTCTTTACTCTAATTTGAAGTGTCAAATCTGTTTGGTTCTGGTTTGGTTTAAACACGACTTTAACTTTTGAAATGTTTTAGTCCCAATTTTTTCCCCCTGTTAGAATGGCAGGTGTGAAATTGCCTGTTATGTGGCTTCCCCTCTTAACAGTTAGATTATCAGCAGCTGGAAGTATAATCTCATATAGACCTAGTGGCCCAGTATCTGATCTCACACAGGGTATATAACCTGTACAATCAGCCTACATCTTGTGAATGCGTTGCAGCAGGGTTTATAAGATACAGCCTATTCACCCATGTTCCTAAAATTAGAATTGGAGCCCTTAGCATTTCTCTAATAAGAGTGCATTTACATATAAATGTATTGAAATCGCCATGTGGCCAAAACACAGATGAGTGAGTCCATAGTAGATGCATTTTTTTTCATTTCTCTTCAATGCCTCTGGAGAGTTCTGGCAAACTTTTACCCTTTGCTAAACTGTCTCTTCCTGCTTAAGAGTAAACTGCTGGTTTCCTTGGCTCCCAGTACTTTAATTGTGGTAGAAGAATTGGGATCATATGTTGATGTAACTAACATAATCACCCAAGAAAGAATGTTGAAGTTTGCCAAAAGCTGTGGTGTTGCCTGCTACTTTCTAGGGATTCTGCCTTGCTAGCCAGCATAATTGTTTCAGAAGCTGTCGCTTAGTCGCTAGTTTGTCCCTGCCAAGTTTTATGCCAAATCGGATTTTCTTAAGACATCTTAAGACCCGAGTCTAAAACTGGGTTAAGCTACAAGTGAAGATAAGTTTGGTCTAAACCTAATAACTAGTGGACATTTATCCATATTGCCAAAGCTTCAGTCAGTTTGCCACAAGTTCTAGCTATCTACTCAGGAGAGCCCCACCATTGGAACATGAGAATTGTGAGCAGGAGTCTCCAGGTGCTGGAGCTGCAGCTCAGGATGGAAGTGCATTATCAGAGTCTAGGACTGTAATATTAGAGAATGCTGCACTCAGTAATGAGGCCTCATAGAGCTGTGGGAAGTGGGGCTAGGACTGGAATAACAGAGGGCGCAGCAGGTTGGACGTAAGGTATGTTGATTGAATTGGGAAGTTTATGTATCCAGTTTCATAACATTAAAATCATTTGCCAAATTCGTGCATAACACTTTAAAGAAATCCATTTTCAGTGTCAGCTGTTAATGTTGGGGTATTGAAAAAACTTTCCTTCAGTCCTTCAAACCAGTGGATTCTGAACCAGTGGATTCAGAAAGCTTCTAGGACCTCGTTACTTCTCAGTAGTGTCCTCATCAGCTGTTGCTTAAAGAAGCAGGTAGTTAATATTGCATCAAGAATGCTTTAAAAACAATAATTAGAGATGGAGTAAGTTTTTTGTTTTAAATAAGTTAGAACTAAAGTGTTCAGAATATATTTTAGCAGTGGTTCTCAAACTTTAGCAACTCAAGGACCCCCATTTTTATTTAAATTTTTTTGCAGGCGCCCCGCTCATCCCAGGCCCTGCCCCCACACCACTCCTTCTCGCCCCCGCTCCGCCCGTCCCCTTCCCTGCCTCTTTCTGCCCTCTCCCCTTAACAAGCCCAGTCTCTGCTCCTCCCCCTCCCTCCCAGCTGCTACCTGCACTCCACAGAACAGCTGTTCCCTGGCATGCAGGAGGCACTGGGAAAGATGGGGAGGAGTTGATTAGTGGGGCTTGTGGCCCCAGATGTGGTTCCGCCCCCGTCCCCCAAGCATGCTCCATCCCAGCACCTCGTGCACACCCTGAACAGCTGTTCCTGGTGTGCAGGAGGTGCTGGGAGGGTGAGGAGGAATTGATCAGCTGGGCCCGCAGACCCCTGGAGTACCCTTGCAGACCCCATGGGGTCCGCAGACCCCAGTTGGAGAAATGGGCCTTGTCTACGTTACGGAGCTTTTTGTCAGAATAGCTACAGGACGCTTGCAAAAGCCCCCTAATGGAGATGCAGCATATAGCAGCCAAAGGAATTCTGCCAGCATAGCTGCACCATTTCCCCAAAGAACATTAGCTATGCTGACCAAAAGTACGCTTGAGCCAATGTAATTGCATCTACACCAGGGGTTTTGCCAGCATGGCTGTATTGACTAGGGTCCTAGCTGACATAATTATGCCAGCAGCACTTTGTAGTGTAGACCAAGCCATACTGTGGGCATGGTTAGAATAGTCTCTTGTCACTTAATGGCTCTTTGTCATTGCATTATACCGCCTTTCAGTGACAGAAAAAAGTGTGTTTCCACTTCCATTGCAGCTACAGGAGAGTGAGTTGTGTGTTTTGTTCCCCCCTGCTGTGTGCATCGATAGCAAAATTGTCAGGAAAGTCTGATTGTAAAATATTTATGGCTGGTGATCTGTGACACACCTGGGTTTCCAGCTCCCAGGTGGAGTTAGTGTTTCTGGCAGTTTAGGAAAAATTCAGCTAAGTCAAACTTGACATAAAATGAATAAATTTGGTCGGTCTGTCTGTCTGCAGAGAGAAAAATCTGGAACCTCCTTGTGTCACTCATCTAACTATAAGCATAACTGAAGGACAAGATACACTGCAATAATAGAACATGCCTGAACATTATGTATAGACTTTTCTTGCTCCTCTGAAACCCCCGGCCAAGGAGAATTAGAATGCAGCTGTGCTTGTAATGCTGCTGGAGAGTGCGGCCTCTTTTTGCACATATCAAATCATCTGTCAGTTTTTGTGACAGGCTCCTGTAATGCAACTTGGACTGTAATGCCTGTGTGTTGAATTGCACAGCTTGTTTTTAATCAGTTGTAAGCATGAGTCAGCATGAACAGAGAACATCTGTCTTTTCAGCTTGTGCATGTAGGTACAGCAGGGAGCTCTCTTAGTTGTAGTGAAAAGATGCAGCCTCTCTCAAGCAAGCTGGCAGACATGGGAGTGCTGCTCCTATGTTAATTTGTACTAGCTCTTTGCTGCAGCTAAACTCTTGCTTCCGTTTGGAGCTTCTTTCCATGTGTGTCAGATCTGTGCATCTTGAGCTTTTCTTAGTTGGTTCATCCCTTCTTCCTGGAGCAAAACAAGTTCAACTTTGTCAGTCTCTGCCACAGAGAGAGCATGAATGGATAAAAAGTAGCAACCTCAGCCAGGAAAAGCTTCTTGCCAGAATGCAAAAACACCCACCATAGACAGGCCTGAAGTCTATCACCCCTGCACAAGCAAACAGATTATGATGCAGAAGTTTGTAAAGAGTGGGAGAAAGCTGGCTATTGCAAAGGGGTGGAGTACTGTTGTCATGTGGAACAGTAATTGTTTTTGTTTAAAATCTTTCTTTAAAAAGACCTTCTGGTTTATAGTAGGTGGTAAATTACCTTGTTTGTTTACATGTCATAGAAAGCAGATGTTTGGATTTTCTGGAAGGAGGTATCTCCTGGGTTTCAGTTTGTGTTAAAGATATTTACAGCAGACACAGCTAGCTTTTATACTCAAATATGCCCTGATATTATGAGCATGTGCAAAAATATAATGTGGAACAGATGATCCCTCTACTAGATGTAATTAATATCCGTTTCTGATTTTTATCTTGCTTTTCCAGACCAATGATGCAAGCTCCGAGTCGATAGCATCTTCCCCTAAAAGGGACACCATGAGCAGCTTTTTACCAGACAGCAGCTCTTATGAGTTGCTCACCATAATAGGTAATATTCCCAGAAAAACACCAAATTCTCATTCTTTGTGAATTCTTCCTTTGTAAGGTACTGAATTTTTCTTGTGTGGTGGTTTTCTGAAATGTAAAATGCAAAATATCCTTTCTTGTTTTGTTTTAGTAACAGTAAAATCATTGTATAAAAATGTAAATTAAGATTGGTTTCTTGTCCTGAAGCTCTTACAATCAAAATAAAAGATAAATACTAGATGACAGGAGGCATGGTTTTGAGGTTGAGGGTATCAGCTGGGACTCTTGAGTCTCATACCTGGCTCCCTGTATGGCTCTTGGCAGGTCACTTCATCTCTCTGTGCCTCAGTTTCTAAATCTGTAAAATAGGAATATTACTGAGGTACCTCCCAGCAGGTTTTTAAGTAATTGGTTTTGTATGCAGAGTGCTTTAAACTGGAAGGTGATGTAGAACAGGCAAATGTTTATATTAGACAAGACCATTGACAACAGTTAATGTGAAAGATGGGATGAGGGTAATTGCTAAGTAGGAGGTGTTGGTGGAAGCTGTCCCACAACACACAGTCAATTGTATTCGTGCTTATGGGTTTAATTTCACTCTCTCTCTCTTCAGGCCATGGCTTTGAGGAGCTGATGACCGTGAACCTGGCCAGGTATAAACCATCAGGAGAGTATGTCACAGTCAGAAGGATTAACCTGGAAGCCTGCACCAATGAGATGGTGACATTCTTGCAGGTGATGCTACAATCTTTAGAATGGGGCACAGCATCTTTCATGTATATTGAAAGAACATGACTCCTAGGATCTCAGCTGCAGGTCATTTAATGCTAAGTATCTAGGATGCTGTACAATTTTAATACAGTAGTTGCAATACTGGCCCACAAAGACCAGTTATCCTAATGAAGAAATAGTCAAATTAAAAAAACCATTGTAAGGTGCTGGCAGTAGAGTTATAGTTTTGTAAACGTTAGTTGGCTGATGGTGGAGTGTCTAGGGATTGGTACACTTGACTGAGTTTCTAGTGTTCTGTGTTCTCTGGAGTCAGCTCAGCTGGTGTCTGGTTATGAGCAAATCACTTCTCTGTGCCTGTGTTTTGAGCTGTGAAATGGGGATCTTTGCCCACCTCACAAGCATGTTGTGAGATGATTCATGTTTGTAAAGTACTTTGAGATCCAAGGTGGAAGTTGCTCTGAAAACAGAGTATTATTCTAAGGCAGTGGCTTTCAACCTTTCCAGACTACTCTACCTCTTTCAGGAGTCTGATTTGTCTTGCGTACCCCCAAGTTTCACCTCACTTAGAAACGACTTGCTTACAAAATCAGACATAACAATACAAAAGTGTCACAGCACACTGTTACTGAACAATTGCTTACCTTCTAATGTTTACCATATAATTATAAATCAGTTGGAATGAATATATATAGTATGCTATGTTGAGCAGTAGAAACAAGTCAGTGTCTGTATAAAATTTTAGTTTGTACTGACTTTGCTAGTGCTTTTCATGTAGCCTGTTGTAAAACTAGATGCAAATCTAGATGAGTTGATGTACCCTCTGGAAGACCTCTGCATACCTCTGGCTGAGAACCACTGTTCTAAGGGGATTGTTCTTCTGGTTAAAATCAAGACTTGTATCTAATCCATTCTCTTCTACAGGATTATACGTTGCATTTGAAGAGGAAGAACCCAATGATCTTTTTGTACCAAACCGCAATCGCTTCCTATGTGCTCCTCAGTTTCAAAAGACGATTAGTGCAAGGAAATCTTATATCAAGTTCCAAATACAGGCACCCTGATGCCATAATTTGTTTATCCTTCTCCAGTAAATTCATTTAAATAGGTATTAATGTTGACACATGATGATGTAAACACCAAGTAGCCCTTGCGCAAAGATTGTCAGAACAGATATTTGGGGTGGGGGTTTAGCATGTGTGTTCTCTGAATTTGTGTAAAATGTCTATTCCTTTATGCTGGAAGTTGGGATTGCCAGACATGTTGCACTAACATGGGAGTTCCTGAGTTCAGTGCTAAGCAACTATTGCCTATGCACAGACTTCATGTCAGGAAAATCTAACTCCGGTGAGAGATGATTTTAGCTGTCATATCTTTTCTCTTTATCTGCAAAAGGAGAGACAAGAACTTCTCAGGTGAAGAGAAGATTCAAGTCAGTGTGTTGGCAGAAAATCCTCAAAGTGCTATCTTTTGTCCAGTTTAACCTTTCTCTGTATCATATCTGGAGTTTTGTATTTATTTTGTATTGATTCAAAATATCCTTTTGCTTCTAGGGTGAACTTCATGTGTCCAAACTCTTCAACCACCCCAACATTGTGCCATATAAAGCGACCTTCATAGCTGACAATGAGCTATGGGTAGTGACCTCCTTCATGGCTTATGGTAGGTGGAGAGGAGAATGTTTTTTGTATCTGACCAGGCTGCTTTAGCTTCTGTGAAATCATCATTATGTAGGTGAGCGGCCTCTGTTTTTCCTGCTCCGTCAAAAAACTTTTCTTCATCTCTTTAGGTTCTGCGAAGGATTTGATCTGTACCCATTTCATGGATGGAATGAGTGAACTGGCTATTGCTTATATCCTCCAGGGCGTTCTGAAGGCTCTTGACTACATTCACCATATGGGCTATGTACATAGGTAAAAAGGAAATTGCTCTTTTATCACTTTCTGTAGGAAATGCTTACAAACAATATTTATCCAGATGGGACTAGGTATCTCAAGGGATTTGGAATAAGAATATGGTTTGCATCTAGCTTGCCAGTGCAGGGGAGCTTTCCCTTCTGCTGCTCTAGAGAGCTTCATTGTCCATGCACTCCCCTGGACTTCTCATTACCGCAGAAGTAGTACTTTAAAAGAGCAAACTGCAATGTGTTCCTGAGGCAAAGTGTACTGGTAACTTGGGGCTAGATTAAGCTTTTGCTGAAGTAAATCCTTCCACGGGGTCCCCAAGGTGGAAAGATGAGAGGAGGGAGGTTGTGACAGCAGAAAACAGCTGCATCTTCCTTTTTACCAGGGAAGTTGGAAGGCTAGCTGGGAAGAGGGCATACTCAAGGGATATACTAACTTCCATGGAGCCCCAGATAAGAATTAAAGCTGCCCCTCCAGTGGATAGGCAACCATCTGTCCTCCCTTGAGTGAATATTCTTCTCTATCCTTAGCATGCAGAGGGGTCTTTCTGATGTAATTTAGGCCTCTGTGTTGAGGCTTCAGTGAAGCAAGTCCATCTGTATTTTATGGTGGTTGTAATGACATCACACAATATCCAAGCACAACCTCTAAGGGAATGATCAGGTTGCATTATTCCCATCCTTCCATCATTGTTCACTGTACTGTCCCAGTGTCATGTTAGGGAGGTGATAGCCTATTCCTTCATCCTGTGGAATGGCCAATAAATTACAGTTTCATACTTTCCAGGTACTTTCAGTTCTAGTTCTCTCTCCTAGCTTTTTTTAGATTAATGGTACAAAGTTGCATCTTTTTAAGAGATGAGGCTTTATTTATGCTTATGCAAATATCACCTCGCCAAGCTGCAGATATTTATCTTTTAATCTCTCCTCTTAAATCAGTTCCTCCAGACCCTTAATCAGATTTATGTTTTCCGTGATAAACACTAACATGGCTGCCACACATACTTGGATGTAAGTTTCAAAACCTGATTATTCTAGGCTATTGATACTCACTCTGTCACATATTTTCATTGGATGCTCAATGTGCCTAGGCTTCAGAATATGCCTTCCTTAAGTCCCTATAGAATGACCTTCTCACATGGATGCTGGTAAGGAATTTAGCTTCCTTCTAAGGTAGATGATCCGTGACCATGTGTTGACTTCCTACTTCTGATCCCCTTTGCTTTAAGGAGCGTGAAAGCCAGCCACATCCTGATTTCTGTGGATGGGAAGGTGTATCTCTCAGGCCTGCGCAGTAACCTAAGCATGATCAACCACGGGCAGCGACTCAGAGTTGTCCACGACTTCCCCAAGTATAGCATCAAGGTCCTACCATGGCTCAGTCCTGAAGTCTTACAGCAGGTATTGTATAGAACTGTCGTTTCATGGTTCACTCTCCTGTTCTTCCTCTTTGTTGACTTTCTCACTAGTGGACAGAAACCCCCCATATCCTTCACTGTTGCTGGGATTTCTTGCCAAGAAGCAAGGAACAACTTTCAGGCTAATTTTTTAGCCTGAGGAGAGCATCTGATCGTGTAACAAAACTTGGATCGTGGTTCTTGGGAAAAGGCAGCACAGACCTTCTTGGAACCTGATTCTCCCCCACCATGGGTTTCAATGGGAGCTACTCTGATTCTACAAGCAGGAGAATTGGGCCTTTGGCATTGCAATGACAAAACTTGCCTGTTGTCCTGAGTGGGTCATAGTGCTCTGGACCCCCATTCCAGACACCCATTCATGTCAACTTGGCAGTTCATATCCTGGTAGCTGTACTGTCCCCATGACACTGAACGTGAGCCTTCTGAATTGCCCACAGAGGCATCTTTTCATTCCATAGGGCAGTGGTTCTCAACCAGGGCTCTGGGGCCCCCTGGGGAGGGCATGAGCAGGTTTCAGGGGGTCTGCCAAGCAGGGCTAGTGTTAGATTCGCTGTGGCCCAGGGAAGAAAGCCGTGGCCCCACCACACAGGGCTGAAGTCTGGGATCCTGAGCCCTGCCACCCGAGGCTGAAGCCAAACTTAGCTTGGGGGCCCCTGTGCCTTGGGGCCCCAGGCAGTTGCCCTGCTTGCTACCCCCTAACGCCAGCTCTGGATTTTATATACAGAAAGCCGGTTGTTGTGGCACAGGTGGGCCGTGGAGTTTTTATAGCATGTTGGAGGGGGGGCCTCAAAGAAAAAGGTTGAGAACCCCTGCCACAGGACATCGTATTCAGTGGTTTCTCTATGGCAACTGAAAGACAGACTGTTTACTCTCCCACGGATAGGCACCTGGGGTGGCAGGAGAGCTGCTAAAACAGACTCCTTTAAACTGGGTGGAATCTTGAATGCCAGGTCTGTCACTGAACCCTGATTAAGAGCACTCATGCTGTCACCGTAGCATGTTGATGAATGTAATAATGCTTGTCTCTGATCTTGTTATACACATTCCCTTGTGTTGTCAGTCTGTTCCCATGGCTCTCTGGGTTTCTGGCTGCGCACTGTGTAGAGCTGCTGTGCTGGCGTTGCTCCCAAAAGTTAAACCCATAGAGACTTTTAGCATCACTTTTCCTCCTGGTGGGTTTTGTTGTTTCTTGTCTCTTTTTTCCTGTAAAAACAGCAGCAGTGTAATCAGCCCGGCCTAAGGGGGAAGCAGGTGATCAATGGGGGCAAAATAAGCCTTCAGAAAGGCCGGGACTAGAGCGCAGGTTATGGAGTTTTGCGCCTGTATGGGGGCTAAGCCCAGAGGGGAGCCTGTGTAGTTATGTGAAATGGAGGGGAACTGGATGGAGCACTCCCCAAATTCTAGTTTTTGAGTTACAGTTTACATGAAATGGTCAGTCTCTTTCCGTATCTAAACGAATGTATCTTGCGTATTTATGCGGCCCCCATTACCAAGTGCCGAAACACTTCACAGTCTAATTGTCTTTGCAAACTCCTTGTGAGGTAGGGCAGTTCTGTTATCCCCATTTTACAGATGGGGAGCTAAAGCACTGAAAGATTAAGTAACTTGCCCAAGCTTGGGAGAGCAGGGAACTAAACCTGGATCTCCCAAATCGCAGACTTGCGCCCTAACCACTGGGCAGTCTCCTTCCAAAGAAACTGATCACCAACACTGAGAGAGCTACATTTTCTTTTAAAAACAGACAACCTCAAACCCTGTTGCCTTGGTAGCGTGAAACATCTACAAATGCTCCGTTGTGGGCACGGTACTTTGGTGTAATTGTTTGGTTTCTTTGCCCTTCCTCTTCAGGTACCTGATCAGATTCCCGCAAGGATAAGCATAACACTTCACTGACTTTATAGCTAATTCTCTCCATCTCACTCTTTTGGTTCTAGAATCTCCAGGGTTATGATGCAAAATCCGACATTTACAGTGTGGGGATAACAGCCTGTGAACTGGCAAATGGACACGTCCCGTTCAAGGACATGCCTGCTACTCAGGTAGGGTTTACAAGCTGTGCGGGCTCTCCTTCCATCCCAACCTTATAATGCACACCGTGCAGTTAGGAAATTGAATTCTGTATCTGTCAATAATACCTAAATGCAAAGAACCAAGTTACTGGCAGCAGCTGTGTTTGTAATGAGCTGTGACAGATTCTGACCTCTTGAGGTCATGAAAGATTTCTAATGGCTCTCTTTGTTAATACCCCTTGCCTCTCTCCTTCCTTTCTTACCTGTTAAACTACTGCTGATTTCCACTCTACCAGAGGCTGCATCTCAGAGGTACATAAAGGCATACACAGAAATTAGCATTGGAAAAGTCTATCAGGTTATCTCCTTGTCAGCACAGAATTGTTCCCTACAGTAAATTTTCTAGTGCTCTGTCTTCAGTCTTCTTTTAAATGTTCCAAAATATGGAGTTTCTTCTGAAGGCCTTTGTTGTAAGATTATTATTGATTGACTTGACATCTTTTGGAGTTTCTTAATGTGTAATAAAACCTTCCTTTTTTTCCTTGGGGCTTTCCTAGAACCATTCCTTTAATCTTAATCAAATCCATAACTCGAAGGGATACCTTTCTCCACATATTGTGTAGATTTCTATGAAACCTGAGAATCTAATATTACAAACAGTGCAGTAGACAGAGAATTGAAGACAGTTACAGTTAGTCTCCTCCAATGCCAGTCAAGATCCTGCTCCCATTGAGGTCTCTATCAAATCTCTTATTGGTTTCAGTGGAAGCAGGAGCAGGTCCATTCAGTTCAAAATAAGTCAGTCCTCATTTGCAGATTGACCAGAGCATCTGGGTGTCACCCTCTGTTTTCTCCCAGGGAAACATTTTAACACTAGTAGGGTTCTGGGGCACACCTTGAAAGACAGATTAGAAAAGTATCATCCTACTGCTTGAAAAGTCCAGGTACAGAACTTGATTAACATTTTATAACAACCTTCTGCACACAGGTTACTGAGCAGTGGTAGATGGGTTGCTGCATGTCACCTGTGCCAAGTTGGAGCATTCATGCTTCCTGAGCTCTGCTGTCCAGTCTAGAGTATAACATAACTCCCAAACAGAAAGCATTATTCTGTGCAATCCTAGAAAAGTGTAGGGTTATTGGAGGTTTGTTATGTAAATGGGCCCTGGATGTGCTGCTTCCTCCTGATCTACTCTCCCCTTTCTGCTTTTTAACCCAAATCAACTTTCACATTGAACCACTTCATGAAACCTTGGTGCAAGAATGAAGGAGACTAAATGCTGCTGAGGGAACTGGCATCCAACAGGAGCTCCGGGAGAGCAACTGTCCCAAACCAGGGGAATCTAATATAAAAGCAGAGGTGCCCTACAACCACCTCCGCCCTTGCCCTGATGAACTGGATGTGGCATCATTCCAGGTTATAACAAAGAATTAAGAACTTTGCCTGCCTCTTGGATTAGGAGACCTACAGACTTGCCATCAAGTGTGACCATTGCAAGGGGCCAAATGCTGCACTGTAACGTGTGTATAACTGCTCTGACTTCATGGAACCACGCCGCAGGCTTGATGCTGTGAATTGCTGACAAGTTGAGAGCGCTCTGGAATGTGCACAAACGGGCTCTGTGTGAGACAGGAATTTGGCCCATAAAGTTCACATAATACAATATACGTTAAAACAGCAACTAAGGACACTAGTGTCTAAGTCCTGCAGCAAGAGCAGTGCTGAATTAAAATACAACACATGCAGACCCTGGACCACATGCAGGACACAACTGAAGATTGTGGCAGAGTATTTAAACTTCAGATACATTAGTTGTAGTGAGTCCTACCTGCTCTCTCAAATGTGTCTAATCTGTATCGTGCATGTGACGTCTTTTCATCCATTTCAGATGCTGTTGGAGAAGCTGAACGGAACTGTTCCATGCCTGCTAGACACCACCACGATCCCAGCTGAGGAGCTGACCATGAAAACATCCCGCTCGTGTACTAACTCCGGGATCGGTGAAGGAATGGCAGTTAGCAATGTGAGGGCAGCCAATGGGGAGGCAACGCTGCACCCTTACCATCGGACTTTCTCACCCCACTTCCATCACTTTGTGGAGCAGTGCCTGCAGCGTAACTCCGACTTGAGGTACGGCCATGATGGGAATGCTTGGTTACGGATCTGCTCTAAACACCATTCGGGGCTTGGTTTAAAAATTGTTTTAATCCTGATCCCTCACCATGGCTTTTGAGTTGGGTCTCAGTATTGGAGTTTCATTCAGTGATCTCGGATCAAAATCATGGCTGTGTGAAGAGGTGCCCCATATGTACTGCAAAAACACTGTCCAGAATACCTATAAAAATATAGCCTGAAAGCGGTAAGAATATGTAACGCTTTCATAGGACCTTGCATCAGGGAACCCAAAGAAGTTCAGTTATTAAGCCTCACAACCTTCTTGGGAGGTGTTTTTTCCTCATTTTACAGATGGAGAAACTGAGGCAGGGAGGTTAAATGTCTTGCCCAGTGCTTCACATTGAGTTGGTGGCATATTGGGGAAACTAACTCAGGATTGGCAACTCTCATTCTCACTTGACCACGTTGTCCCAGAAACAGTTTCATTATCTAACCAGGAGAGCTCAGCTTGAGACTTCAATGAATAAAAGCTGAAAACAGAGCAAGAACAGCATTTCCTTTTCTAGTTAGCCAGGGCCGTGTTGTGTCATCTCGTTCTGTGATAAACTTCTCTGTAACTAGAATAGACTATTCATAATTTGGGCTATCAGAAGTTTTTGCTGTGTCCTTGGGTACAGCTTCTTTCGCTGTCCAGAGGAGAGGCGTATACAGGGCAGTGATTGTCCCTGTGATAACTGCATCACATGGCTTCTCAGTTAATGATTGCTCTATCTTCAATCATGCTGCTGTCTTACGAAAGGAGCTACAGATCCCATGGCAATTTGAGAAATCTTTAGGGGATAACCTGGTCATTCAGGCCAACAACTTTGCCTCTTGTGAAGCAGATTCTAATGGCAAAGGCGCTTAACTTCTTCCTTTGTCAACCCCCCTGGGGATGCCTAGAGGATGAAAGTTGCTACGGTGTATAAACGGGCGAGGCCTGTGGTTGAGATACAGCCCTGAGTCGGGAGACCAGGATTCTGTTCCAACCTTCACCGCTCATTTGCTATGTGACCTTGGTTAAGTCTCATCCCCTGTCTGTGCATCGGTTTCCCCACTCAGTAAAATAAGAATCATCTTGACCTATGACAGGGTGAGCTTGTAAAGACCCAGAGAAGAAGCTGTTAGAAGGTCGGTGTCATTTATGCTAATCACACTCAACTCTGGTATGGTGATTCATTCCCTTTTAATTCTCTTTTGTACAGGCCAAGTGCAAGCACCCTGCTGAATCATTCCTTTTTGAAGCAGGTAAAGTGGTTCATTTAACCTTCTGGTAGAGGCCTGTGGCCTTCCCTCAGCTGTGGGGAGCAGAGTCCTGAGGATGGGGGTGGGAGGATGTTGCTGTTAACTACTCCTCTCTGGATAGCTCAGCACTGAAAGCAGCATTTAGACTGGGGGTTCTCGCTAAATGCCTACAGCCAGGGAGACCCAAGTTTCAAAGAGCTTGGCTTGCATGGGTATCTTTGGGGACAGCCTACTAGTTGCACAAAATCATCTTAACTTTTTTTTCTGGTTATAATCCAAACTCAAAAGAAATCTCATTGAATTTTCCTTCCCCCTCCACCCCCTTCCTAATTTGTTTTTTTCGATTTCATTAAGTCCTGGTGTCAGTGGAGGAGTGGGTATTCTGGCAGCAGTGCCAAAGATCTTCCCCTCCCCCAAACTCTGCCGGCCTCTCCAAGTGGCGGAGTGCCATCAGCAGTTTCTGAATTGGCAGAGAGGTGTCACTAGAAAAAGACTGAGGAGGTTTATCACCAAGTTTAGAGTGCACAGTGCCAAACCCTGCAGCGCTCCTAACTCGGGCACCAGAAGATTGGGTTAGACGGACTGACGTCTCTAGCCGGTGGTATGTTGTGCTGCTGCTGTTAGCCCAGTCCATATTGTGACGTCATAGACGTGGTGCGAATGGTACTAATGCCGTAAAACCTTTGCCTGTGAGAATAGCTCAAACCAAAACTAACTTTCCCTCCGCCCTCAGATCAAACGTCGGGCGTCCGAAGCACTTCCTGAACTACTGCGCCCTGTCACACCAATTACCAACTTTGAAGGTACACGGCCACAGGATCCCAGTGGCATTTTTGGACTGGTATCCAGTCTGGAACAGCTAGAGGTGGATGACTGGGAATTCTAGAGCAACGTGGCAAATAATATGGTTCTCAAGCCCTTGAAGGCGCTTTCTGGACATAGTAATTTATTGACCTCTCTCAAATGAAGCCAGGATGAATGTTACATGCAGAAGAGTTTACATGACTATGGGTAAGGAACTTCACCTGGTCGTTTACTTGAGGAGTAGAGCCTGGAATCACCCTTGGACACAAACTAGCTGGAAAAAGGGATCTGTGTGTAGAAAATGCCGAATGTTTCCTGCCTGGTGCCAGGAGCCTCCCAGCTCTTGCTGTTGAGCACCAGCTATAGGCTGTATTAGGAGTTTTGCTCGCCAGAATTGAGTCAGTCCCAATTTGTTGGTCTTCATACACATCGTTTTTCCCATGTTACTGGCTCTCTACTGATCCTAGTTCAGAGGGTTCTGTGTGTCTTTAGATCGCCCCTTTGTTTTGTTCCTTTCCAAGGGTGCCTTTGAGACAAACTTGGGAGAGAGAAGCAATGCAACTCCTCTTAGACTTGGACATTCTCTTCTAGACCGCCAGGTTGTCACTGTGGCATTCTTCTCACTCTTTTGGCAATAACAGATTTAGCCTGCTGCTTTATTGAGAGGAAAATGGAAGATCAGACAGCACTGGAAAAAGATGTCCCCTTCTATTCCAGCCGTGCTCAGAGGCTTGGAGATTCCTCTGCAAGGCTGCATTCGTCTCTTCAAGGAGACGGGGTAGATCTTTGTGGGGTTTTTTAAACTCTTGCCATGTGGTGCTGAATGCCCTGAAGTGCAGATCAGAGCACCCCAGGCTTCTGGGACTAACCAGCCGCTCCTATCTCTTCATGTAGCCACCTCAGCCACCAGCTGCATTTTTTAAAAGTAAGATGTAGTTTTGAAATGTCTTTGAAACTGCACCGTACTATATTTTACAACAAATGCCATTTATCTGGCTGGTCCCATCCTGCAGCAAGGCTAATGTCACTGCATGAAACATGCTGGCCAGCTTCTGTTTCTGAGAACCTACCATGGGGGGGCGGGGGAGGGAATGGGAAGTTTGGAGCTTGCTCTCTCTGTGCGTTGCTTTCTGTGCAACTCTGTGCCCTGCCCTGGGCGGACCCTCTGCTGCTGTGGGAGCTCTCCCTTCCCTGTGGTGGTCAGGTTCTCCAGACTGCATTTTAAGGCCTTTTGTTCATCCTTTCTTAGCATCATAGATCTTCCTTCTCAATGAAGCACTGAGAATCCGGTCCTGTACCGGTGGTGACCGAGAACAGTGGTGCTGGCAACAGGTCCTTTTTGTGTTTATAAACTGTACTTGAACCCGAATAAAGTTTGTTACTCTAGTTTTGTTGCCAAAACAAATAAAAATGTAAGTATTTCTGAAGTGTTCCTTTTAATTCCTTAGCTCTGGCAGATGCTGAAGGGTCCCTCTCCTCCTTGACCAGCCTGACTTGGCCTGTGTTATGCAGGTCGTCGCACAAGATGATCACAATAGTCCCTTCTGGCTTTAATCTGTGAATCGTGTTGATCTGAAGGAGCAACTTGTAATGAAATGTGGTGGGCGGATATTGCCGTTATACCTGGCAACAGTGTCAAAATGAGGCCCGTGCCACTGACCTTCCTTTGCAAAGCGCTGTGACATGTACTGAGAAATGCTATAAAAGAGCAAGAGATTCTCGTTTTTGCTTGGACCTTCTGGTGGGTGGGTGCTTTACACATACTAAACCCCTCGCCTTTGCTGGATAATGTGCTAGGAAAGGGTAACTTTGCCCACCACTGAAGTGTGGTCATTTAACACCACAGCAGCGTGAAGGACAGGAAACAAATACAGTACCCCTGACCCTACACCTGGGAGGAAGTTTAGAGGCAGAATGTCATTACATGAATTGGAACGGGCCCAGGACACAATCCAGAGCCCCCGTTTCTGCAAAAGGTGCAGTGGGACCTGGCCAACCACAGACTTGGCCAGATGTCAGCTTAGTGTTGCCTGAAATGAGGCTGCTTCAGTAGCACAGCCACCTCCTTTTCTAACACCAGCCTGTGGCCTGAATCCCTGGAAGCACTTGCTACCAGAGGAAATCAGTGCAGCTCTAACCTCAAGGACTGGCCTAGTTTAACTTGTGACATCTGCCAGGGTCACAGTACAGTGTAGGAAGGGAAGTGGTTTATTTGAAGCTGTGTGAAACTAAAAGGGCTGTGTTTTTTCCCACCATGTGAATGGCCCTTGTACAGATGTAGCCGTCAGAAGTAGGCAGACCTAAAACTTCTAGCTAATGACCAACAGTGGGACCCTTGTTACTGGATTATCAGGGGGCTGTCTTGAAGAGGTGAAAATCAAGACACTGCTTTGAGACTCTTAACAGGTTTAGGGAGGAGGGGGAAAAGGGCTCTTTAACCCACATGTAGAAACAGCCTGGGATGATACCTAGGGAAACAAAAGAGCTCCAGGAAATTACACCTATTAAACTGCTCTGCTTAATTTAGTAAATGCCAGAAATAATCCTTTGTGCATGACAAATCCACCCTGCTTCACCCTCCCTCAGTGTATAGCACTGCCATGGTCAAGGGGAAAACCTTAGGATACCCAACCCCTGTTTTCAGAGGCATAAAGCTCCCCAAACTAACCTGTGAGCAACTCCTGTTGGGTTGTGGTGGTGACAGCCAGTCTAGCTGAAGATTGATTAGATGCCCTTTTAATCTTGTAATTTAGTTTAGATTTTAAATGCTGAAAGAAATTGTAGGACAGGGGGCTGGAGATAGCTAAGCAATCACATGAAATTCAGTAGGAGGCTCCAGCCTGAGCTCCTTTTCATTGCACTTAGGACATGAAGAGTGGAGGGCTGGGATGTTTTCATATAGTGTTGTGAGCAACATGTAAGAGGTTGATGTGGAAAGCTGAACCTCTCCCTCATGCTGTGGAGGGTTTAAAGACAAGTACACCCAGGGCAAAGCCTGTAGGATATGACAGAGCAGAGGGGCGGCTGCTAACAGGCACAATCAATGCTACATAAAAAGCAGACCAGAGTGACTAAATAAATGTGAGACTGGCACCTCTTTTAAAAGCATGATGGCAAAGATAAATGGACAAAGTAAAATCCTGTAGACATCCTTCACGGTGATGCCTGAAAGGGGGGAACATCTGACATTTCAAGGGTTGAGGTTTTTGAAAGTTTCATTTTGAACGCGGGGAACTGGAAACACCCTCATATTTGTGAAATTCTTCCCATCCTTCAGCCTGCTCTACTAGATATGTTTAGCCTCCTCCCCCTGCTCTAAACTCTTAGCTCCTGTGGTGTCACTCACCCCAGCAGCATCACCAGTTAAATAAACCTCACTAGGACCAGCTGGGGCAGAAGCTTCTCTGGGTTCATGCTTGGCAGGGAGCAGAGCCCATGAGTAACGTACCTGTGGCTCAAGCTCACTGGGCAAACCAAGGCTTCCTTGTAAAGAGAGAGTCTCACTATGACGACTCATTGTGTGATTTAAAATGCTGTTTGCTGCAGCCTGGAGGTAACATAGCCTCACTTGTAGTCCTACAGGCATGGAGGGTGGGGGGAATGTTACAGCCCAGCATGCATGAGCCACCTCAGCCTGCCCACCACCACCTTCTAGCACAGGAAAGTTGCCTGACTCTGTTATTCTTCTCAAGAGCCACCTGAGTCCTGGCACTGCAGCAAGGGCTCTGCTGGCACATTTTCTCTAGCAGTTGACTGGAGGCTGTCTTGTGCATTAGCCTGGCAGGGAGACACATCTTAGTCTCCCACTTTCACAGGTCAGAACCCGCTGGGGTGCTGACAGCTAAAGGAACTAGTCTGGCAGCTCAGCACAGGGGGTTTCCTAGTGATCCTTGCTGGTTGGGTTAACAGGCAAATCACCTGCCTGTGACAGTTTCCCAGAAGCAAAATCCAAAATGGACAGGTCTTTTCTATAAACTTTTATTGGGATATTACAAAAGCTTAGGGGTGGGGATGGGAGGGAGAACAGGGGATAGAGTTGTGCTACTGTGGCTCATCTCCATGCTCCGAGGGATCCGACTCCTCACCCTTGTGCTTTTCTAGCTTTGCCATTAGCTCTGCAAAAGACAAGAGGAGCAGGGGTGAGGCTCTGAACAGGCCCTGTGCTTCACAAGGGCTGCTGCTCCCCAGGACGACCATAAACAGCTCTCAGTGCCAGCTAAGGGCGAGAGGGAGCCATGGAGGGTAGAGTTGGCTGTTTGGTGCAGCTGGGTTGAAATGAGCCCTGGAACTGCAGCTCCGCACTCAGGCAAGGATCCAGTAAGGTGTCAGGCATGGGACGAGCCAGCGCAATGCCAACTGGGAGCGGGGCTGGAGCCTGCAAGAGGCGGGTTTAGGCAGATGGCTGCGATGGCTGAGGCAGGACTCGAGAGGTGGGAGCTAATCCCCAGCAGACAGAGGGAAACCTGATTTCTAGGCCATTCCACCACCTCCTGCCGCAATGGGATCCAAAGGCACGCGCTGCACTGACCCTCTGGATGCTCTTGGCTACTGTGTCCTGTCAGGTTGCTGCCCTGCCCTTAGCTTCCTGGCTGCTCCCCTGCCCAGCTCATCCCACCAAGGCAGAAGAGGAAAACTGGATCTGGCCCATCAGAAGATCTTCCCGGCCCTCTCTGTTGTTGAGCTCCATGTTTGGCCCCACTTGGCCAGCTATACACTGGGGAAAGAGCATGCAGCTCTTGGCACTTACAAGGAGATGGAGGCTGGAGACCAGCCCAGAGCTTTAGCCCAACTCACTAGGGCATCTGTATTTTCTGATCTGTTTAACAAGGTGAGTGATCCAGGCTGTGCTAAGCCAAGCCACGCCATGCCACCTGGAGAGGAGACGGCCCTCCCTACCCAGTGCAGTAACATCCACCCCTGGGTGGCACTAAAGAAAGGCCTGTGATGCCGGCGGGGAGAGGCACCTTTGGCTGGGTTGAAGACACCACTGGTTTGCTGGTCGCACACGTAGCAGCGCTTGGATTTGCGGTAGTGCTCCAGGGCGCAGCTCTCGCAGAAGTAGTGTCTGCACCTGCCCGGAGGGAACAAGGGGGCCAGGTTAAGTCTCCCACAAAGACTGCGGCCAGAGGAGATAGACCTAAAGTCACCATCTCTGGGAGGCACCTGGAGACAGGAGGGCTCTACTCTGCTCATTCTGTTGGGACCTGTGGGGGAACTGAGCAGCTAGCGTTCTCCCTGCCCCGTAGCAGCAAGCAGGCACCTGCGAGGGGCATTACAGCAAGGCTTGGCCTGCATGGGGTTGTTACAGTACAAATGCAGCAAAGGGAATGTCCCACAACCTGGAGACTTAGGAACAGCTGCAGCCCTCCCGCATGAGAACAAGGCCCAAGGCCTTATGCCCAAGAGAGTTGCCTCTGCTCCCAGGAACGGGGTTCGCTGCTTCTGCAGAGATCCCAGACCAGGGAGCATGACTGAACTGTTCCCAGGAGTCCTACATGGAAGGCGGGCTGATGCTCCAGAGACCAAACCCCTGGCCATGCTAACAGGACATTGTCAATCAGAGGAGAGGCTCCCAGGCCAGGCCCAAAGATCTCCCAGCTCACCACTGCTGGGATGGTAGGGTGGGATGCCTATCACAACACTTGGATTCTATTTCCAACTCTGCCACCAAATCACTCTTTGACCTTGGGCGAGTCCCTTTGCCTCAGTTTCCCCATATGTACAGTAGGGATAATGATGTTTATGAAGCACCAGTAAAGCATTGGGATGAAAAGTCTCAAGGCTGGTGATAAAAGCCATGCTTTACAATGGACAATGAATGCATTTTGGGAGCCTTGGAGGGACAGTGCTAGAAAAACGCCAGGGAAGGGTCCAGGCAGCTAAGAACTGAAAGGCCCAGATGCAGCGTCACTGTGAAGTGGGTAATAACATTGGCCATGGAGAGAGAGGGATGAACTCAGTGAGACTGATCCAAAAGCCAGATGCTTGTGTCCCCATCCCAGCAGCAGAGGCGGCTACTTACTTGGTAACCACAGGGTTCTTGAAGGAGCTTCTGCAGATGAAACACTTGAAGGGCAGGTCCTCGTCATCGCTGCTCACTTCATAGTTTTCCTCGTCTGCGGGAGAGAAAACAATTAACCACGGTCAGGCAATAAGGGGGCATCCAGGTCAGCCCGCCACAGCCCGGAGCACGAACTACCCCCAGCACAGGAAGCACACAGCAGGTGGGCCTGGTCCGTGGCCAGAAATAACCCAGCTTTGGCAGCTCGGCAGCTCTGATGTCAGCAGCTTGCGTGGGAATGAGAGATAATTAGGTCTAATGAGCGAACATGCTCGCTGCTTATCTCACAAGGAGCAGGTTCCTCTTCCTCGCCCACTCACTGCTATAAGCAGACACCAGTGAGGCCGCCTTCCTAGTGTTCCTCCCTGACTAGCTACCACTGAACCAAAGCCAACTGCTTCACACATAACACGGCCTCTGGAATTTTCTGCTGCCGGTCAGAAGCACCACCCAGCCTGTGGCTGTGAGATGCAGCAACTGCCACCACCTGAGCTACATAGCGGCGAGTAATAGCACTGTTTCCCATAGGGAAATACATGTGAATGTGCAGCTGGAAGGCAGTGAGATGTCACAGCAACCCCACTCCACAAGTTGGGAGATCGCTCACTCTTGGGCCATGAGCAACAGCAGATCAATATCCTTTTAGAGGTAAGACTACTTGGGGTGAAGTTTTCAGAAAGTACAGGATTTATCATAGCAGATCAGGCCATTAATTCCTCTTGGCCACAGTCCGCCTCTGGCACTAGGGCATACCTGATACTTCAAACCAAGCCTAATTCCTCTGTCCCCACCGCCCCCGGGAGATGAACCTGGCACACTGGGCAATGCTGCTCACAGAAAGGGTATTCATTCCAGCCCCTGTGGCGATCAGCCATCATCCTGAAACAGCAAAGTTGTTCAGTCCTTTCTTAGTTCTCATAACAGCAGCAATTACTGGACATAACAATCCAGCTGCAGGATTGGGTTCTACAGTCCTGCAACAGGGAATTCCACTGTTTTGTGACCCGCTGCAATGAAGAACTGTCCTTTTTAATCTTTAACTTAAACCTGTGACCCATCACTTAACATGTCTTTTGAGACAGGGAAGGAGCCACTGATCACTTCTCCTTTACCCTTCATACCTGAGAGCCCTCAGTCTAGCCCATTCTAAAATACCAATGTTGCAAGACCTCATTAGAACGGAATTGAGGGAGAGAAGGGAGAGGACCACTATTGTACCGTTGACTCCGTAGCGTCCTTCGTCCAGTTCACGTTCAATCTGCCAGCCGTGTTTATAGTCAGAGCGGTCGTGGAGGAACTTACAGCTGTCTGCCACAGGACAAACAGACAAGGAGTTAGCTTCCCTCCCACCACTCTTCAGTTACCGCCTTTTGCAAGTGGTTTATAAATGGATGCTTTGCCCAGGAGAGGGGTAACTCACCAGAGTGCAATCCCCACTCCAGTTTAATGCAGGGGCGTGGCTCATGGAAACTACAGAACCTAGCTTGCGTCTCGATCTGATCAATGGAGCTCCCAAGCACCGAGCGTCACATCCAACATGTAACACAAGCACTAAGGAATGGACAGAGCACATCCCCTCACATACTCTCTTATTTTCCTGCCAGAGGGAGACTTTCCCAAGCTTACAGAGGGACACTCAGTGGTAGAGTTGGAAATAGACTCTAGATCTCTGACTCCCAGTCCAAAGCTGTAACCATACGCCCATGCTCCCTTAGTCACCCCTGTCAACAATACCCACTGAATGGACAGATTCATCTTCTTTCTACAGCATTTCTTTTATCTTAGAATCATGCTGAGATCCTGCAGGCTGAGATCCACCTAGCAAGGTGATTACTGTATTTGAAGTTATAGAAATCAATTGCCTTGGACCCAGCACCTTGTACATTTACAGCACTATATAAACAGATTCAGGCTGCCTGGAGTCTGCGGCCATCCTCCAGAAATGTCCTGCTTAGATCCATAGACGTCCTCTACTCGTGGACCTGCAAGTCCAGGTCATTAACCATTAAATGCTGCCGTTGGCCTCTACAAGCATTTGGCTGGGTTGAGTCTGGCAGTGTCTGGAGAACTTGTGCCTGCCTAGACGTTCTTCTTAAAAAGGGGCCAGCTAGTTAGTTTGGGACTCAGGATGGGACATGGGTGCTGCAGAAAGGAAAAGGGCCATTCACCTCCAAAGCCACAGAAGCCTGTTTCCTTGTAGTCTTTACAGATGTCGGGCTGATAGTCCCACCGCACGGTGGCCCTCAGGTGCTCCGGCGCTCGGATGGGGCCTTTCCTGAAAGGGTGGAAGAATGCTTAGAACGGGCGCATATGAGATGCCTACAGGCAGGTTCTGGTTTGAATCAGTCTTCAAAGGGAGGGTAAAGGGGCCAGCCTGCAACACTGGAGACTCAAACTCTGTCCCCAGAACAGACACATTTCTGCTGCCCAGGCTGCAAGCTTCTCCACATGCTGCCCGGAGAGCGTGGCTCACTGAGCTAAAGAAATCGGGTCACAGATCATTGTTCAGCAGCACCTACCTGACCATTCCCGAGGAGGCGTTCCCCATCGATGTATCTTTGGGCTTCACGTATTTCTGATAGTTATTGATCCCCCGGTAAATTTTATCATCCTCCTTCCCTCGTAGCTCCTACATAAGGAAAGCAAGAAAACAGACAGGGAAGAAAGCTCCATCTCTCAGTCCCCTAGATCTGCTTCCTGACCCCACCAGCCCCCAACCTCCTCTGCTATCCATCCTCCCTCCACCTCCCTCAACTCCCTTCTCAGAGCACTAGGGATGGCCACAAAAGCCAGGAGGTGCCCATCGTAACCAGGGAAAAGGATTTATATTTGGCTTGTCAAACTTAGGGGAAATAAAGCTTCCTTCCACCTCTGTTTTTCAAAATCAGTGGGTGAATTTGGTGCTCCTGAAAGAAAGGCTTGGAACAGGACTGGCTGCCCACCACAGCTCTGCCAATGCACCTCAGTCCAGACCTGCTGCTCCCCACCCTCAGTCCAGACCTGCTGCTCCCCACCCCCATTCCAGCCCTGGGCTCTGCACACCTAGCTCTGCCAATGCACCTCAGTCCAGACCTGCTGCTCCCCACCCCCATTCCAGCCCTGGCTCCGCACACCCAGCTCTGCCTGTGCCCCATAATCCTGACCTGCAGCCCGCTGCTATCCCAGATCTGGGCTCCCCACGCCCAGCTCTGCCCGTGCCCCTCAATCCCAACCTGCAGCTCCCAGTGCTATCTCAGTCCTGCCCCACCAACACGTTCACACACATCCCTCTGCCAGCACACCTGCAGAACCCTGTTATTCCAGTCAGTTCTGCCAAAGCTGCTTTGGCCTGATTTGCAGCATCCCTCTTTCCAGGCTTAGACCTCTCAGCCACAGGTCCCATGTAAATGACCAGGCACCCATGGCTAATCTGCTTCTGACCGCTTGCACTAAGCAGGTCTATCTGAACCCAGGCCCTTCTCCCCTACTAACCCCTTACCCCCACCCCCAGCACACTTCAACTGGGAAGCAGCCCCTCGGGTCTCAGCAAACCCTCCTGGTGGGATGGACAAGGAGACGGAGTAAAGCACATGACTAAACAGACGAACATTTCATCTCCCGCCCCAGAGCTCTGGCTTTACAGGTCATGGCTGACTGACCTCCTGGATTTTCTGGCTGCGCTCAAAGATGGCCTGGGCATCTCTCTCCTTCTCAGTGTCCAGCTCATACACAGCCGTTGCTCCCATGTCCTCCGGACCTACAGGTTTCTGAAATGCAAGAAGCACATTTCCCCATTCACAGTCAAGAGAAGACTCCCACGGTGCAGAAAACTGCTCAGATCCTGCAGTCAGGAACACAGGATAAATGCACAGCGCTGAAGGAATGGGGACAGTCACTTTCTGCTTATACCAGTTGGTTGCTTGTTGCAATTCACTCTGGTATCCTGACAATGAACCTAGCCAGGTTGGTGTCACTTTGCCATTTCACTTCCTGGTTCTCTAACATCTCGGTCCTTCTATCTTCCTTCGTACTCATCCATGGATTTTATTCCCAAAGACAGGGAAGCATTTACCCCTATTTTGCAGGGAGTTGCCCAAGGAGGCCGATGGCAGAGCTAGGAACTGAACCTAGGTTTCTAAATCCAGTGCCCTAACCACTAGGCCATGCTTTCTACAACGGCTGCTGTGTCTGGATTTCTAACCCAGCTGTGGGCGGTTTGCCATTTAATTCCGTTAATACAGCTATTCGGTTTAGATTGTTTTTTTAATGTCCTGAAAACATTTCTCTTAATACTGGGCTTCATCAACCCTTTAAGTACAATTCTATCCAGGTGGGAGCGTCATGGCATCGGATTACAAATAAACTGAGCTCTGGAGTTTCCAGCAGAAAAGCCACACTCTTCTCCAGCACCTCCTTTCTGTTGGGTGGGGGTGGGGGCGTTTGAAACTGACAGCAGCAGCCCTTTCTCTGACAGCCAAGTGCTGAATAATAATCACAGCCCTGAGCTCGTCACAAGGCCCTGTACAAACACGAACTAATAGATCCTTGCAACCCCTGTGGGAGGCAGCTCAGCGCTACACCTGTTTTACAGAGGAGGAAATGGGGGCACAGAGAGGGGGAGTGGGCAGGAATGCACGTCAAAGCCGAGATCTGGACCGTTTCTTGCCCTGAAGAGCTCAGTGTAACTCAAAGGCCTGTCACTTTCACCAATGGAAGCTGGTCCAATGAAAGCTCTCACCTCACCCTCCTTGTCTCTCTAATATCCTGGGACCAAGACAGCTACCGCAACACGGCAAGCATGAAAAAAGTCTGTTTGCATTACTAACACCTCCTCAGATTAGCTAAACTAGATCCAATTGATTTCCCATACGTGCAGGCTGTTCCTTTCAGACTCTTGTTCAGCTCAGGGCAATTAAACTAGATAGGCCAGTGGCTGCTTCTCCTGCATTAAACCATGCTGTTCGGATTTCTAGTACCACAGAAAAGTACATGTTACTCCAAAAAGGCCCTTTGTGATGTTTATTTGGGAAGACAAGTCAAAATTTCTACACCAATAAGGATTTGTAGACACACACACCTCTCTTTTTGTAATTGCATGGTTAGAGCATTGGACTGAGCATCAGGACTCCTGGGTGCTGTTTCCTCACTCTGCCACTGACTTGCTGTGTGACCCTAGGAAAGTTATTCTGCCTCTCTGTGCCTCAGTTTCCCTATCAGCAGAATGGGGATAAAGTTAAAG
Organism: Chelonoidis abingdonii; assembly: GCF_003597395.2. Classification (NCBI taxonomy): domain Eukaryota; kingdom Metazoa; phylum Chordata; order Testudines; family Testudinidae; genus Chelonoidis; species Chelonoidis abingdonii. The sequence continues at coordinate 8,744,162 of NC_133789.1, forward strand.
AACTTTACAAGGAGGTCACTGAGTTCCTTGCTCCAGTGGTTGGGGTGTTAGTCTAGGACACTGAAAACCTGGCTTCAATTCCTTGCTCCATCACAGACTTCCTGTGTGACCATGGCAAGTCACTTAGCCACCTTGTGCCTCAGCTCTCCATCTGTACAATGGCGATAATAGCACTGCTCTTCCTCCTGGGAGTGTTGTAAGCATAGATCCATTAAAGACTCGGAGGAACACAGAGACTATGGTGAGAGACATTAGAGAGAGAAAAAAGCACCAGATGGACACGAAAGAGAGTTAAAAAACAAAACCTGATCCTGGGACCCAATCATAAAACCAACCAAACACGCCTTCTGGCAGCTGTTGTGCAGACTAAGTGATCTAACTGTGCCTTCTGGCCCCTTTTAAAGCCACGTGCTGCACTGTGCTTACCGCCGATCTCGTTGATTTGTAAGTGACCCCGATTCCTTGCGACTTCTCCTCATCGTCACTGCTGCTTGCCCCATACGAGGTCTTCTCTTTACCACTTTTCCTGGTCTGAAAGATGGGAGGGCAAATATATGAAGAACTGAGAAAGATCCACCACCAGCAAACTGAGCACAACACTTCGCCACGTTCCCCATCACATGTTGGCAAGAGATAGTGCTGCGGCCCAGGAAGGCAAACAAGTGAAGCTGTTGAAATCAGGGCCCATACAGACACAGCACTGGATTAATGCAGCCACCTCTGGGCTGGAAGGAGGGCAGAGCAAAACACCTTTGGTTCTCCTAGACCAACAGAGGGGTACCACAAAGTTAAATTACTGCGTTAAGAGAGCCAAGTGATAGGTTTAATTTGGATCTGTGGGCCTGCAATGTTAGAACCATTCATTTCCCTCAATCTACAGCACATCTCCAATGGGTAACAATAGGAGGTTGGAGAAAAGATCAAGCAAGCCCATTGCCAATAACTAAATCTATACGTACATTACAGACGTCTGCCACCATGCTCTTGTCAATCAAGGGTGTGATCCTGGACCCTTATAGCAGTGCCGGCAGAGGCCCCTAGCGTAGATGCTGCTGTGCAGACCAAACTGCATTGGTGCTGGTATAACTTTTTTCAGTTGGGGTGGTGGTGAAATAAGCTATACTGGTAAAAGAGCAAGCTGTGTTGATATAAACTGTATCTAACTAGAAGCCCTTTGCTGGTATAGTAGACCAGTAGAGTTATACTGGCAAAAGACTACCGGTGTCATCCTGGCCTAAATTTTCAGTTACTAAAGTTACTGTGGCATACTGCATCACTTTGGGTAAAAGTCACACAGGACATTTTAAGATCCTTCAATTACTGCCCCTTGTTGCCCATTTTCATATGCATTTACCTAACCTATGCATTCGCACACCTAGATTTGTAAAGTTGCGTCCTTTAGGTGTCCTCATTAGGCTTTACAAGATATTACGCCCTTGAGAGGAGAGGGAAAGTTCACGTCTCTCACAGTCGGGCATTGGCCAAGGAGGCCTGCAGACCTCGGAAGTCAATTCTGCACTAGTTACTGTCTGTTCACATTTGAAAAGATTTTCTCACAACCAGAAGGGCTCAAAACATAGGGTGTTTTTTTTTTTTAAGTGAGAATCTGAATTCTGCATAATCTGAATCTGTCATGGGCTCAGATCAATCTTATAAACTGGCTGGATCCACTCCAAAGGAGTGTCTGGCACTGCCATGGCTTGGCGAGGACGCAGTCTCGTGGAGCCGGTGCACAGAGCCTTCTGCAGATCTCCCCCATGGATTTCCTGGGTCCGAACGTGGGACCCATCCCGCCCCGCACTCAGCGGAGAGGTCTGTTACACGTGGAGTGGGATGCAGTGACTGGCCAACGCGTGGAGCTGGGCATCTCTGCAATGGGCTCTGTCACCTTCTGGATCATGGGGTTGTGGGCTTCCCGCCGCCTCTCCTTCCTGACCACCGTGCTCCCCTCATCGCTGCTGCTCCCTGCAGAGCAAAAGAGCCCATCAGCCAGAGGGGCAGGCGTGGCCAGGCCAGGCCAGGTCTTCAGCCCCCAGCCCCACTGGTGCCCCATTCCCTCGCCCCAAGGAGCACTCCCCACATGCCAGGCCCTGGGCATGGGGCTCTTGGGGGCCACTCAGCCTGCAGGGGGACCCGGGCCCCTCTCGGGGTCAGGCTGGCTCAGCTCCCAGCATGGGGGCTCCCAAGGCCCCTCCAGTCTGTCAGCCCCCCCCGCTAGGATAGTGGTACGGTCCAGACCCCTCCCCCCCCATGATATTCGCACCACTCAGAAACCCTCAACCCCCTTCCCCAGTGATAATGGAACAGTCCCGAAATCCTCCCCACTGCTAATGGGATAACCCCTCCCCTCGTCATATTGGGCCTGCCCAGAAACCTTCCCCGAAGATAATGGTACAGACCAACCCCGCCCCCCTCCATGGTATTGGGACAGCCCAGCGCCCACCCCGGCGGTACAAATGGCATGGCCCGGAATCGCTCAGTGATAATAGCACAGCAGGAAACACCCCCCCCCCGCGCCGGACAATGGCACGGTCCGGAGCGGGAGCGGGAGCGGGAGCGGGAGCGGGGCCCCTCCCCCATCCTCACCCTGCTCCTGGTCGCTGCTCGGGCGCTTGCGCCGCCCCCTGCCGGCCGCCGGGCCCCGCTTCTTGAACAGGAAGCTGCAGACCGGGGTCTCGTCCGCCATCTTCCGCCGTCAACGAGACGGGTCGGGCCGGGGAGCGGAGAGAGGGACCCACCGGCGCCAACGAGATGGGCCGGGCTGGAGGAAAGGGCAGGAGCGGCCGGCAGCGGCGCCGCGCGGCGCCCCTAGCGGCGGGGAGGAGGAATCGCAACCGCGGCCTCCCGCTCGCCGTCTGGGAGCAAGGTCTGGAGGGAGCGAGCGGCCGCCCAGGATGGGGGAGCAGGGGCAGGAGAGCCCCAGGAGGGGAGTGCGCGGCAGGGTCCGCGGGGAACTGCCCAGGATGGGAGGGGGCAGCAGGGGCCCCAAGGAGGGAGCTTTCACCTTCCAGGGGCTGCCCCAGAGGGGGCAGCTTCCCCTCCCCGCACTGAGTGGGTCTGGTGCAGCCCCCCGTCCCATGGGTGCTCTAATTCAGGCTCTAGCACTGTGGCTCCTGGGGGCGTTAATGAGACTAGCCCAAGGGGCCAGGCTGGGAAATGCCCCCCCCCCCGCAGGTGAGCGTGGCTGGTGCAAGCCGCGTGTGCCATGAGGAAGTGGCCTCCTTGCCTGTGGGGCAGCTGGAGGAAAGCTGAGCTCCTGGCCACTTGTGGCCACAAAAGATCCCCAGGCACTTCTAGTTACAGTGTCCGGTGTTAGCCTGGCTGTGCCGGCCAAGTGCCACCTCTGGCTATTACATTCTGCCCCTTGCTGCATCCTGTTAGCTGCCACATCCCAGCCTACAGGTGCCTGCGTTCCCATCTCCCTGTCTATTGGTAAAGCTCTTTGCGATCCCTGGACAAAAGGTGCTAATAGAAGAGATTATTATAGGCTACACTGAGTCAGTGGCAGCTGTTTCTGAATATTAAGAACACTGCTGTTTTCCAGCCTGCCAAATGAATGCTGAGGTGGCATGTATATCTGTATGCCTGCAGCATCTGAGAGGTTAATTCCTCCTCCCTGCACCTGTGTCTCATCTTCCCCCACCCCGCTCTTTTCTGTGCCTTGCCTCACTTCCTGTGAGCGGAAAACCTCACCAATGCAAATCGTTTGGTTCCTCTTCTTGAACTGGTCAAGCAAGGAGCGGTGGCTGGCAGCATGGGGTGCCATTCTCAAGTACAGAGGATTTAGGGTCTTTGATAGGGGATTTATTGGTGATCCTGGCTGGCTCAAAGAATTGGGAGAGGAGTGGGTTAGAGTTCCCTTTGTCTCTGGATCAGGAGTAACTACGGTGACCAGACCGCTTGATATTATCAGGAACATCCCAATATTAGGGGCTTTGTCTTATATAGGATCTTATTACTCCCCCCCCCCCATTACTCCCCCACACCCGGATTTTTCACATGTGCTATCTGGCCATCCTAGAAGTAACCAAAAGTCTTTCTTTGGTGTCCTGTGTGAAATGAATTGGTGCATTCTGCTAAGAGTGGATGTAATGCCAACAGATCCCATGGGCAGGATCAAACCTGGGACCTCTGGAGCTTAGTGCATGAGCCTCTACCACATGAGCTAAAAGTCAACTGCCTGTTAGCTAAGGCTGTAGAGCAGTTGCATTAATTGTGCTCTAAGTGGTCTTGGTGCCACTAGATGGGATACGTCCAAATTGTACCAGACGTCCTGTTGGCAGCAGAAAGGACAGAAGCTCGTTCCTAGAGGTGGGATCTCTCTTTCCAAGACGTGTTGATTCTCAGTCCTAGAGGGGATGTCCAGTTTGAAGGTATATTAGTGCCCAGTACAGGAAAGAATTGAAACACTCGCTTGGCCGTGTGTGGTCAGGTCTCCATAAACAGCCCTCATACAGCTCTGCCAATGCACCTCAGTCCTGGTCTGCAATGACCTCTCTTATTCTAGTCCCAGAGCCACCACAGCTCTGCCAAGGCACAGTCCTTATCTGCGGTACCCATTGCTATTCCAGTCCCCAGGCCTCTGCCCAGGCATCTCATTCTGACCTACAGCATCCTCGGCTACTCCAGTCATGAGCTTTTACTCAGTTGAGCTGATGCACCTCCCTCCTCCCTTTCTGGTACTTATACGGCCCCACCACGGGTAATATCTGAGCAGAACCCTCCTGAACTTTTCTTATGTCTTGTTGTGGATCATGGCTGCTAAGGACTATAAAAAGGGCCAGATTCTATTGTCAGTTACACAGGCGTCCTCTGGAGTAACCCCTGTTGATGGACTTATATATAACAGAGAGGCATCTTGCATGGTCTCTTACAATATGTGTTCATGACTTATGCCAAACTGTTCCACTTTGTGTTTAGCTGTGACACTTTAAGTATCTTTCCCAGACCTGAAGAACAGCTCTGTGTAGTCTGAAAGCTTGTCTTTTTCACCCACAGAGGCTGGACCAGTAAAATATATCACCTCATCTCCCATGTCTCTGTAGGAACCGCAGAATCCTTCTCCATTTTGTTCTCAGACAGATTTACACTTGGTTCTTTAGAAAACTCAGTTGGGTTCCCCATTGAGTCTTGGCCTCAGTTTCCTCTCTTTTAACAAGATTGAATCCTTTCCTCCTGGCCTTGTTTTGATGTAATGAAATGTATATGAATCTGTCCTTGTCACTGTTCAGAAGGTGCAGCATGTTCCTGCTAACTGATGTTAGAGGCTTTAGCTATTTAGGGATTGAGCAGGTTTCTGATCAAACAATGGGCTGCCCAGGACCATCTGTCACTCCCTGATTCTTCCTCCTTTTGTCTTCCTGTAATAATCAAGCAGGTCCCTGTTCTATAATTTAATCTCCACGGGCAACAAAACCAGACAATGCTGCTCAGATTCTCTGGTTTGTGGCACTCCTGACCTGGGAGTGGGGGGTGCCTATTGTCTCAGTGTGGGTCTGAAGGACAGGGCTGTCAAAAGCAACCTCTAATAATGGCTGTTCCCAGGAGAGCTGCACCTGCTGTTGGCAGCCTGCCTGAGCTATGGCTTCCTCCGTGGGTGCTGCAGCAAAAGGACTCATCAGTGGGGCTGGGGAAAGCAAACAGCAGGACTAGGGAGCCAAGATTTTCTTCTCGCACTCTTGTGGGTGTGTGTATGTGAATATACACACACACACGTACCCGCACACCAAACTATACGACACAAATTCATGCAAATAAATGTGCGAGCACAAACTCTCAGGGAAGAGGAGGGGCCATGAAAATGAGGGACCAAAGGGCTGGTAATTTCTGCTTGGAAGCTGTTCGTACGACCCCCTCAAACGCTCATACCACCACCCAGCTTCTGAAAGGGCCACGGTAAAAAGGAGAGAGACACAATCCAGATCTCCCTCCTCCCTTGTACAATCTCTCCCACTCCCCAGTCCGTTTACATACACACCTGTTGACCTGATGAAATCTCTGACCTCTGGGTGGAACTGTGGTAGCTCCAAGCCCTCCTGATTTCCCCAATATGGCCACAGGGGCAAGCAGATGGGGACCGGGGGAGGAGACAGTCATAGGACATGCTGGTGCAAAGGAGCAAGAGAGAAGATCACATCCCCTGCGTTACCTTATTCCCACTCCCCCTGTGGTTGCATCAGCTTGAGTAGAGATCAGGATGCCTGTTGGCCAATAACAGCAACCAGAGCGTAAGCACATGGTACCATCCAGCCCAGGCCTATCTGAGCTGTAGTAGCCCTCTGAACCCAAGGACCTTACAAACATTCATTTACCTTTATGTTCTAGTCCTGATTTTCTGCTGGAGAAACTGAGGCACAGAGAGACATGACAGGGTCCCACCAAGGAATCAGTGGCAGAGCCAGGACTAGAACTCAGGAGTGCTGGCTCTGTTCTTTGTCTCTACTGGAAGCCGCACAATACAGAAGGATGACTATGGAGCTGGCTCTGGCCAGGCTGGGGAGTTCTCTGACCAGTACCAACTCCATCGCGTGGATGTTTATGGTGTCCGGCCTGCTGGCGAGGGGAAGTCGCTGGGGGAGGACAGTATCAGGAAGTCAGAAGTGTGTGCAGGTGAACGTGGGATGTGATTTACACCTACACACACACACTCCAGCCTCCTCCTTGCTCTGCTGTTCAGCCTGCACCAGTGCTGGCACCTTGCTCGTCACCATAGCAACAAGTAATAGAGCTGAGCATCATTCTGGAGCTTTGCTGGGTGTGGTGGAGGCTGAGCTGGAAGAATGAGCCTGGCTGGGGCTGCAAGAAGAGGGCAGGAACCATGAATTACCATGGGGCATGAGAATCCAGCCTGGGATCCCCATGAAGGGAAAAAATGCCAGGTTACCGAGCACTAGAGGATGCCCTGTGTAACAGAAGGGGGAGATGCCGAATGCCTTTTATTGTGCATGCAGCAGGGCTACTCAATCCCCTTTGTCTTAGCTGGGTAGCTAAGGCTCCTTCTCCCCAATTCCTGCCAATGCACCTGATTTGGGGCCTTTCTTCCACTATTCTGGTCCGACGCCTTTAACACTGGGAAAAGGTGGGTGTCCTGGCGTGGAGTGGAGCAGAGCATAGGGGGTGGGCTGCTACACTCTCTAGTTAAGGTCCTCGCCTCACAGATGGTATACACTCATTCCCATGCTGCGCTTTGTGCAGTCAGTCACTCACTCAGCCAGAGATCAGATTAATGAGCAGAGGCGAGTCCTCTTGTCCAGAATGTTCCTAGTCTTTTGAGAGTGTAAAACAGGAGATCCTAGCAGTGTAACACAGGAGATCTGGGCTCTAGTCCTGGCTCTGCCACTTTGGGCAAGTCCCTTCCCTTCTCTGTGCATCTGTAAAATGGCGCTGATGATCCTGGCCTCTTTTGTAAAGTACTTTGAGATCATCTGATGAAACATACTGCACAAGAGCCTGGTATTTGTATTGATTAATCTGTTTCCATGTCTCAGTCATGTAAGACAGCTCCAGGTGCAGAGATGTACATCTCTAGCACACGGCAGGGGTCTGTATCTCTCTGGTGGCTACGCTTCCAGCTTCCTAACACAAAACCTAAACCACTGCCCACAAATTGACCTAGCCAAGTAGTAAAACACAACCAAATACACACACGTCTCCTGTACGGGAGCCAAGAGGCCTGATTCTTCACTGCCCTGCACCTTTGTCGTCACTTACACAGTGCAATGGGAGTGCGAAATGCTACAGAAGGGTAACAATTTACACCCTCCCTTGCGCTGGTGCAAACAATGGCACAAGATACAGGGCAGCTCTGTAACTTCCTTATTCTGTCTTGTATTGGGTGTCTGTCAGTAACGGCTCTCAGTGGCTTTTTGATCAAACAGCTGCTTCTTTCTCTTCAGAACAGTTCCTTCTGCTGCGCTCAGTTCCCACGCTGAGGTGGGGCCACGCCCCGGAGACTGTTTGCTGCTTTGGTTGTTTTTCGAAGCCGGTGTGTGGGTGGGAAATATGCTCCCTCTCCAAGCACCTGAGCAAAGTTGCTGGCATTCTGGATGTCCTCAAGAACCAGAGACCCAGGAAAGGAAGGAAGACCTCTTGGTCAGGGGAACAGGTTGGAAGATCTAATTCAGTTCCCTCTGTCATAGACTATCTGTGTGACTACGCGTATACCTACACTGCATTTATAAACCAAGGCTCAGACTCAGGTTTGACCCCAACCCTCCCTACCATCCACACACAACTCTTTCTGACTTAGCTCAGCGAGCCCTCTGGACCTGGGTCCTAGGACCCACCAGGGGAATGGGTCCTAGGACACACATCCAAGCCCTGTCATTTTGCAGTGTGGATGCAGGTCGAGCTGCAGACCTGAGTCAGAACGTCGGTGTGGGCGTGTTACACGCCCATGAGACCCAGGTTTACGATGCAGTGTGGACGCTCAAGCCTGGGCTCGGAAACACCAAGTCCACAAGCCCAGGTCCCACAGACTCGTGTTTACAATGCAGTGTAGACGTACTCTCTGTGCCTCACTTCCCCATCTGTGCCATGGGGATAGCAGCACTGCCCTACCTCACGGGTATATTAAAGGTTGTGGGGTGCTCGGGTAGCAATGTCATGGAGGTCAGTTAAGTACCATGGATAGAGCCAGTCTTCTGAGTTTTGTTTAGTTGTTTTTGGTTCCTCCTGTAGTGTTCTCCCTCAGCAGCAGATCTAACATATCACTTTGGTGTGGGTGCATGCTATAGCTGTGACCTTTGTGGCTTGCTAGACACTTTCTGTTTGAAATCCAGCCTCCTCTCTCACTTACTCAGCTTGGCATTGTTGTATTTCTTCTGTACTAGTTTCCTGGTATATGTTTCTTTTCTAACTACTTCAGGCTGATTGTCTTTGGCTCCAGAAGCATATTAGTTGTTGGTAGTAAGAGTTTTGTCCTTCTGACCGTGGGTTTCTGAAGTTGTGATCCCAATAAAACATCCTGGGAAGTGTTGTGATGTTTGAACAATGCTAAAGTCAGATGCCTTGAATCCACTAGGGCTGGAGGTGGTTTTTTATTCAAGGATGAAATCCCGGCCCCATTAAAGTCAACAGGAGTGTTACCATTGGCGTCAATGAGGCCAGGATTTCAGCCCCCAAGCCTTTGCTATTTGCATTGACTTTCGCGCCCACTCATTTGACTGTGCAGTGCGGCTGTACCTGAACTGATCTATCCAAGGGAATCGCTGAATTGAGTCATTTGGGAAGTGTGGGGAATTTTCTAGTATCCCTTGGTGAGCAAAGGGTACATTGCTACCCAGTGTGATTTGCAACAGCTCAGTTGCATTTTTTTTTTTAAAAGACCTAGTAGTCATTAGTAAAAGACCTAATGAGTATCTTTCCCATTTCTTTCCAATAGATCTACACCAGCTTTGGACCAAGGACAACAAGGAATCTCACGTGCTTTCAGTGGTTCTTTTCCATGGCGTTGCCTGTGTTCATTGTAGATTTCATACTCGGATATTTTCTCTTTCATGGCAGCATTCATGACATAATGGGGCATCTGCGCCTCTGTTCTTACGTCTCACTACCCAGATGGGCACTGTGCATTATGCATAGTATTTCTGAACTTAGGCTGTGGGGACTTTATTATAGTGATCATATTCTTAACCAAGTAATTTAGTGTCTGTATTTGCTCAGCAACATCTAATTTTACCATCCAGTCAAGTTCAGTGGTGTCAGTGATAATGGAACTTTATGGACGCAGTGTCATTGTTTCTGTGTTGTTCCCTGGATATCAGAGAGACTAGAGACAAGGTGAATGAGGTAATATCTTTTATTGGATCAACATCTATTGGTGAAAGAGACAAACTTAGGCGCTTATGCAGAGCTCTTCTTCAGGTCTGGGAAACATACTCACAGGGGAAGCAGATTGTTTAGCATAACTTGTTAACACACATTTCAAGGGATTATGCAAAGTGAAGTGGCCTATTAACGCCCCTGTAGTCACACGGGGTAATGGATGCAGTTTTATGTCATATGTGTCTTTTAGGCCATACAGTGGGATCTGTATCTGTGTCAATGTGATGTGTTATTTTGTTATTACTTCCCAGCCCATTGAACACCTCTGGAAATTCATTAATGTTTTTTGCATTTTGTTCTGTAGACAAATTCTGCACCTGTTAGGTCACCTGGATGCATTTGCAGATGGATGTTTCATCTAAACACACCGAGGGCTTCCTGCATGACATCAAACTGTACTTAAAACAATATGTGTCCTTGTAGAGACCAGTGTAACTGCTACGTAGGCGCCTTATGTGAAACCAGCTTAGTTTTTATCACTAATTTGCTACTGGGGTTCTTAACACATTTTCAGAGCAGAACTCCCCAACAGGTTGGTGTGTGACACTGGAAAGAAGTGAACGAAGGACGAATTTAAAAAGAGCTGTTGGAACTGAGCACTGCGTAGTCACAGGCTTTCTGGGTGCCCTTGGGGAAATCACTTAGTCTCTCAGTGTCGCGGGGTGATACTAATGCTTCCTGTCTTCACAGAGAGGTTATGAGGGTGAATGAATTAAAGACTGAGGTGCTCAGACACTACAGAGGTGGGCGGCAGTAAGCACCTTCGATGGATGCCTTCTCGGGTCCTTGGGAAGGGAGCGTGTCTGCTGTGAACCTTAGGGGGAGGGATCTCCCAAGGCAATGCATCAACCTTTGGCTGAGCCTGTTGTCCCCCAATCCCTACAAGCTTTAGCAAGCCTTGGAACTTGGGAATGGAGCTGTGGGAAGGAGGGAACCTCTGAGGGCAAGGGGGCTGCCATGAGCAGAGAGAATCTTGCCCCATAGTGTTGCTAAATGGGCCTGAGCATCTCTAGCCTAAGGACACTGCTGACCCCCTCTCCATAGATGGCTGCAGGTCTGATTTTATGACCTGTAGTGCCCGATTCCAATACTTGGCGGTAGTTCGGGCTTCGGTGGCACTTTGGCGGCGGGGGGTCCGCTCCAGGTCTTCCGTGGCCCCAAAAGACCCCCCTTGCTCCCAAAATCCCGCTGAAGACCCCCGGAGTGGGGCCCTCTTAGGCACGGGGCCCCAGGGAATTGGGGGCATCAGCTTAAAGCCGGCCCTGGATGGCTGAGCCCGAACCCCAGAACTTTGCCAGGGGGCTGTTTGGAGAACCAGCCCCAGCTTGACAGCAGAGTAGGAGGAATGATGGTTTGCCCTGGCACTGCCAGAGAGGCAGGCAGGCACCTGAGGCATGTGCCCTGGAGAGATCTGCTTTGGCAAGGCTCACATTGGGACAGGCCAAGAAAGCAACTTGGATTTTTATTATTTTTTGGGGGGGGGCAGAGAGAGACGGGCTAGAGGGGGGCTCGGAGGAGGGTGGGGGTTATAGGTTGCTTCACACAAAGGAGAAAAGCAAGGAGCCAATCACAGGCTGCAGCCTTGTGATAAAAGGACCAGCGAGGCGGCTGGAGGGAGCTGGCAGGAAGCAGCTCGCAGGGCTGAGTCTGGGCAGCAAAAACCCAGCCAAGGCTCCTGCGTTCCTGGCCAGAGGGACGGACAGACCCTGCCGGGGAAGCTGCCTCTGCTCTGCAGCCCCGCGAGGAGCCCTGCCCGGGCACAGGGTGAGTGCCCGGTTCTGCGGGACACAACGGGGCGCGCGAGCTCCGCCGGCCGGAGGAGACAGGGCTGCGGGGGGGGGGGGGTGATGGGAGCTGCTGCTCATCTCGGGGGCGCGGGGGGAGCAGGGACCAGCCCCCGGCGCCGGCGGGCTGGAGGGGCAGAAGGATGCCCGGGTGAGTGGGGGGAGGGATGGAGAGAGGCAGACATCGAGCCGGGGAGAAGGAGGCGCATGGACCATTGCACAGCGGGGCGCTCCAGCCCAGCCCGATTTATGGGAAGGGGGGTTCATAAGACAGGCCAGACAGAAGGGGAAGGCGCCTGCAACTTTTGCTGTCCGAGGAGGCAGTGGGGCCAGCATCTCCAGGCTGCATGAACCCCAAGTGTGGGGGCTGGTTTTGGCCAGTGGCCAGAGCTTAATTTGTGCCAGGGCTGAGCCCTGGGCCAGGCAGTTCAGGGCCCTGTCGCCTCTGGGCTTGTCGCATCAGTTATGAAAGTAAAACAATTGCTTGAGCCCCAGCACCGCTTTTGTTACACATTAAGCCTTGCTGGGGGGCCCCTCCAGGACATGGGGTCAGCCAGCGTGAACCTGTAGCCCTCTGGGGACAGGAACACCTCTCTGAGCCTTGCCTGGCTTTGCAAGGTGAGGAGCTGGCCTGGAGGTGAGCAGCAGCGAGAATGAGCAGGCCAGGGGCAATGCTGGGCTGGAGAGACAGCCCTGAGGCTGGCTGGAAGAGTTTGGTCCTAACTCGTGGTCCATCAGAAATGCCTTCTTGGTCAAACTGAACCATTTGGTGGCAATGTAGCGGTTGTGATGGAAACTTCAGTGAGTCCAAGCTAGCTTGTCTGGTCTGTTCTCTGCTCTGTGGTAGGGACATGCCTATGGGATGGGGGAGATGCAAGTTCAAGGTCCTGCTCTGCCTAATTCAAAGCAGGGAACTGAATCTGGTTTTCCCACAGCCCAGGGCTATTGAGGTGTTTCTCATGCTCTCCTCCCCACCCCACTTCTTGTTTTCCAGCCAGCCCTTCTCACCCCCACTGTCTGCACCGCATGGTTGTTTTTTCCTCCCTTGAATTTCCCAGCCTTGGTTGGGCTGTAACCTCTTCAGCAGCTCTTTGTCACATGCTGCAATACACGCGAGGGAGGGGCTGGAGGGGTGTGTGTGTCCATTTTTAATGTGATCAGAGAAACCAGAGATGGAAGATGAGCTGTTAGATCACAGCTAGTTTATCCCCCTTGGCTAATGCAGGATTATTCCTGACAGTGCATTTCCTAATGTCTCATCCAGTCCAGCTTTAAACCTCTTGAGTGACAGGCTTTCATGGCTTCCCTTAGGAGATTGTTCCAGGTCTAGGAGTTTTAATAATAAAATCTTGCTCTTATTTAGCACTTTGCATCTGTAGATTTGAAAATGCTTTCCCAGGAGGTCAGGATCATTGTCCCCATGCTACAGATGGGGGAAACGGAAGCACAGAGAGATGACACACTGACCCATTTGATTCGAATGGATCATTTAAAACCTAGTCCAGTTGAAACTGACAGGAAGTGACTTGTAGGCCAAACTTGTAGGCTTGTTAACCCCAGTCAAGGATCGGGTCTCCATTGTGCTAGCTGCTCTGCAAACAAAAAACCAAGAAGACAGCCCCTGAGGGTGCTTCCGTCTGCATGTTAGACAGGATGCAACTGGTAGATGCAACAGACCCATTGGCTGAGAGGATGAGAGAACTACAAAGCAGCGAGAGTTTAGTAGAAAAGCAGAGAGCGGCAAATTTGAAGGGGACAGTGGAGTTTCAGATGAATTAAGCCAGAACGACTGGCTTTCCACACCCTCTAATGTCTCCTACTTTTTTTTTTTAATGTCTAGTCTCCAAATCACCTTGATCCAGAAATCCCAAGTGGTTTGTGTTTGGTCTCATCGGCACTGGTGCCATTCAGTACTAGCAAGGTGTGGGATAGAGCTCAGTTCGACAGTCTTAGCCCTGCAAACTGTGATCCTCCAAGAACTCCCATCAGTGGCTGGCTGGGTTCTTGCAAGCGTTTCTTGGGAGACACACTAGCCTGGATGAATGGAACTGAGTCACCCTGGAGATGGAGTTGAAGAACTCTGAGGGGTCCAATGCAGGGAGAGGTGGCCTGAAGCCAAGGAGAAGTCCAGTCTTGGTGTTTGAAGGGGGACTCTCAGGCAGTAGAACTCCAGCGTGGTCCTTGTTACGGTTTTTATAAGGGCCTTTAGTTTGTGTGGCCAACCCAAAACCCAGGAAGAGGCTTGATTATCAGAAGACAGGAGCTCATGTTCTGAAAACTATGCCCCTTTAAGGTGTCTCAGGCTGGACACCCCAAAAGTGAAGGATCCCAAACCACTAATCACCATGGAAAATCTTGCCTTTTTTCTGGTGTGCTGAACACTCTGATATTCCATTGACTTTAATGGGACTCGTGAGTGCTCAGCATGCCTGACAAATCAAGCCTGTGTCTATTTATAGGCTCTCTAGCAGAAGAAAGCATAAGTGTTGAGCGCATGCTCATATGTGAGCATCTCTAGGTACATTCAAAAAAAACTAAGGAAATTAGCAGACAAAAACATTGTTAAGATCTAGTTACCATTGTCAGAATGGACAAGTGGCTTCTGCTAATGCACCTTAGGAGAGTGGGTAGCTGCTTTTTTTTTCAATGCCAGAAAACCAATAAATTGTACCTTCCGATCTACGTCAGAATGGTTCTCTCTACGAGCCTCAAATTAACCGCTCAATGCCTTGTCTGTCCCGCTGTCTTAGCCATTTGCCTGTACCCAACTCCTCCAGACCCTCTAGTTCTAATCATCTACCTGTGGAACTCTCCGCCCCAGTATGACTGAAAGTCAGAAACCACTGGAAGATTCTAAAAGTGGGGAGCAAATGATTTTATGGTCAGTGTAATTTGCAGCACTGTGGTATTCAAAGTGCCTGGGCCAGGGAATGAGCTGAGAGCAGCTGTGGGGATCAGGAATGAATCCCGTGCTCCCATACACAGCAACGTATGCCAGTCTGGCTATGTTACGTGTATTTCTTTTTCCAACCCTGAAGCGTCAGGTAATGGCTGTTGCCAGGAGCAGGACACCAAATGGACCAGTATTTCAGCATGGCAAAGCTAATGCTCCTATGGGTTGGCTGGTGTCTAATTAGCTGAGCTACACAACAAGGGCCTGATCCTGAGATGAGCCAAGCACCCCCGACTCCCACTCACTTCAGCGTCAGCTTTCAGGATTGGGCCCAGCCAGGCTGCAGCCAGCTGGTAATCGTCCCAAGGGCAGCTATGATAGCGTGTGGAACCTCCCAAGGAGATGGCTTCCCTGCAGTGACGCTTGGAGTCTGCTGGGAGGCTTTAGCAAGCGATTGCTTAGGGGGGAATCTTTCTCCCTCAGGATCAGCCAGTGAGCTCATTATGGGCAGCCTCCTCAGCCCCTGAGGGGCACAGGGAGTCCTGGGCCACTTTCTGGGGAGCCAGTGGGTCTAGAGGGAGTAATGTGCAGCCCCCCTCGGCCAGACAGAGGGGCACGGTGATGGAAGGAGGAGTGAAAAAGGACAAAAGCTGTCTAGAGTTTATGGGATTGTCTCTGGGGCAGCCCCGGTAGGAACATGCCAGAGTCCAGATGCTTATCGGACAGACATCAGAAAGTGTCAACTCCAGCAGAAGATTTGCCTCTAAACCCCTTGGCACCTCTGACCTGCCAGCGAGAAGGCTGGAACTGGAGTAGGGGTTCCCTCTTTGCTCCAAATTCCTGGCCATGGGGGTAGAAAATCCTTCTGCCACATTGGAGAGAGGGTCAGGACTTGACCAGCGGTAATGACAATAAACAGATGTGACCCAGCATCTTTACCAGCCGGTCAGGTATTTACGTGCCTAACTCCCACTGAAATCAGTGGGTGCCAAGAGCCTATAGACCTTTGAGGATCTGGGCCTTATGGCATGGAGCGAGCCACAGGGCCCTTAACTGTTCTCTTCATGAGAGTCAATTAGCCCCAATAATTACCACATTGCAGTCTCATGTGCAAGTCCTAAATCTCCTAAAAGGAACTCTGCTTCCACCAGTGACCAGACTGCCCCAACCATCCCTCCAGCGTTGATTCCAGGCACCTCTTTTCCTGGTGGCTGGTGCTCACATTCAGTGCAAGCTCACAGCGCTCTTGAGGCATCTATCATGGCCAGCGTGCTAACTCAGGGCTTCCTCTGCTGAGAGTTGGGCCTATCAGTCTGAGAGGTTAGGGCAGATACGGTGCTGCTGCTCTCCGGCGTCAGGCAGGGGAACCCTTTGCCCTGCACCACTCCAATTCCACTGGCGTCCAGCTGACTCTGCACCTATCAACTGCAGGAATCCACCAGCAGTGCTTTCTCCATACGCCTCCTTAAGACTTGCCTCTGTTGCAGTGCCCACAGGATGCTCCCGACTGAACACAGCTGGGCCCGGGGCAAGCGGAGCCCAACACTACTTCTGGGAAACATTCACTTCTAGTGCTAGCGCATCTGCCCTCTTCCTGCCCCAGTTTTTACATTGTCTTGTCAGATCTCTCTGGGGACTGTCTTCTGACTACCTGTTTCTCAGCACCTGAGGCACTACTGCAATACAATTCATAACAATTGTTTGTTTTCTAATTGACTGCTCTGCTGTGCCTCAGTTTCCCCTGGCCATAAAGTAGGGGAGTCTCAGCACCCCCCCCCCATCTGACAGGGAACTGAGGGGCTTGCACAGTGCTTTGAGATCCCACTGTTGGAATCTCAACATTCCCATCTGCCTGGTGTCCTTCCAAAGACACCTGCTCCAGCCTCTCCCATTTTGCTTCCAAGGATAATTCTGGGGGTGAGTGGGAGGGTTTTTTCCTCTCCATTCCAAAGTGGTTCGTGCATTGTCACCCCTGACAAAGGCAGTCCTGTTTCTCCTAGAAACTTATTTCCCTTCAGCAGCTCATCTGCAGATTTCCTTCCCACAGGCAATCTTTCAAGAGGCAACTCGGCAGCAAGATGTGTCTGGATAAAAGATAGAACTGTGAGCTTGGTGCTCTATATCTGCACCCGGCTGCTCCCAATCCTGCAAGACACTGCGCAACTCCAACTGAAGTCAATGATAGCTGCCAGGTTAGCATCTAGGGAAGGTACTTATCTTTCCCCTCACTGTACTATCTGAGCACCCTATGAAGTAGGGCAGTGCTATTATTCCTATGTTATAGATGCAGAGCCAAGGTCACACAGGAAAGCTGGTAGCACAGGGACTTGAACTCACACCTCTGCAGTCCCCGGCAAGGGCCTGCACCACTGCGCCATCTTTTGTCTCCCCAACCTTGGCTCTAACAGAGAATCACCCATGCGCTATTCATTCCTGGTCCGTATGTTTCCCAGTGTCTCACATGCGGTACAGGTCAGAGCACTAGGGGGCGCTCCTAGTCTGCCACAGACTAACCCCGCCCTCCCGTGACCTGCTCCAGCTGCTCTTATCTGCCCGCCCGCCCCTCCAAGCTTCCAGTGAGAGCTCGCATGTGAGCCCTAAGCAGGCTCAGACCCAGGGTCTCTCCTAGCTTGCACTAATGGGCAGGGTGGTAAAGAAAACCTCCCTCCTGCGGATACTCAGTTAGGTCCCCGATGTGTTCCCCTGCCCTCTGTGAGCCCGTCTGGACCCAGCAAAGTGGATGCTCGCACTAGTGCAGCCTCCCAGCCCCATGGGGATCAGGGTGGAAAGCCTGCTGCTGATCTAGCCCAGGCCAGTCAAGGCCCCAAAACTGTTGCTATAGAAACGGGGGCACCTCTGCCCGGTGCAGTGGGTTTGGTGGGTCTCAGAATAGCTCCACATGTCAAAAAAATTCAGTTGGTGCAAATTGGTGCCCTGACTGGCAGAGAGGGCAAGAGCTGAATGGGCCATGGAAACTGGGGGTGGACAGAGGTACACTAGTGACTGTGTGTGTGTGTGAAATGTGTGCTGTCACTGCTTGCACACAATGGCTAAGCCAGGAGAATCAACCCCAAGGGCTGTCAGGCTGGGCTCTTTCACAGATGCTTCCCTGGTGCAGAGGGAAGAGCCGTGTCTAAGGTACTGAGTGCAAATCATCCCCCTGTTCTGGCAGAGCACGTGTTGATATGGATACCTGACACCTTTCACCAGCTGGAAATTCCCTCAAAGGACGTTAGCAAATGAGGCCAGGCGCCCTTCACATGGTGCTGTTTCTCATGGACCTGCAGTGCAAGAGAGCCTTCCTGCCCTGCGCTTTACCCTTGGGAAGGTCTGACGCAAAGGCACAATGATCCGACCAGTAAACATACTCCGCGCAGTGCTTGTAATGGGAACCATATGCTTGAGAGGGGCCCGGTGCCTGGCTTGCTAGCCCTACAGGAAGCATTTTGGCTTTCCAAAGGACCGCTCACCAGCTGGCCAGAGGTTGCTCCAGGCCTGTGCTGAGCGACCTGGGAGAAGAGAATGCAGTGAGGGGAGGGAGGAAATCTTCATCTCTGCTATGCTGAGAGGTACCACTGCCCCTCATAAATATACTGCCGAAAGTCTCCTTAGTCCTGTCAGGGCAAATGGCAGGTGTAGATTTCACTGTGGCAGGGCAGATCGTGTCCTCTGAGTGACACGCCAGCATGGGGCGATGGTTAGCAGAATGCAGAGTTGGACAGACTCTGTGTGTGCCCATGGGTGCGTGGAGGTTGTTCGTTGCGACGATCAGGTACTGTTTCTTTAAATCTGTAGCAGGAAACCGGGGGTGGTGGGAAAGATTCTAGGCAGAAACTCTTCAGTGAAGCAGAGAGGCAGAGCAGCTTAAAGGATAATAAATATGTGGAGATATACGTAGTCATAGAACTGGAAGGGACCCCAAAAGGTTATTGAGTCCAACCCCCTGTCTTTACTAGCAGGACCAAATACTGATTTTGCCCTAGATCCCTAAGTGGCCCCCTCAAGGATTGAGCTCATAACTCTGGGTTTAGCAGGCCAATGCTTAAACCTCTGAGCCTGTTTTCCTTATTCTAATAAAGTTCCTTGTTCAGTGTCAGCAGAAAGTGACTCATTTTGTGGTGCTGCACCATTGTCACATGGCATTCGTGGGTGCTGGAGTCCCTCCCACCCTGTAGATACCTTCAGCTTGTCTACAGAGACAATAATTAAATAAGAGAATGGAAGGGCCAGATCCTGAGGTCCTGACTCTGGCACACACTTGCTGAAGTCTCTGGGAGTTTGCCTCAGCCAGGACTTCAGGACTCTGCCCCAAGCAAGTCCAGCGTGGGTGAATTGTCATGGATGGGCGCAGGCTTCCTTCATGCTGTCCTGGTGCCCCCTCCATCCCACGCCCTGCCCTTTGTAAAACCCTGACCTGGAGGGGCGCCCTCTAATGGTGAAGGGGCAGGTCAGTCATCATCGTCTGTTCCATTCGTCCTCTCTCTGATGACACTGCTGGCAAGGGGCAGGAGGTGACTGTTCCACTGGGGGTCTGCACTGAGTACCCACCAACTCATTCCCCACAGGTTCCCAAACAGGCGTCGGGTGGCAGCAACCGTTGGCCTGAGCGGATGTTCCAGCTGGCACAGCGAAGCGGGAAACACAAAGTTTCCTCAACAGGGATTTTGTGCTATGACTTAAGATGCCCCAAAGCCCCGAGGGGCTCTGCAGGGTGAGAATCCCAGCAGGAGACATTTCCCACATCTCCCCTTCATGGTCAGCCCTGCTCACTCTCTGACAAGCTCCACTGCTGCTGAGTCAGCCCAGAGTTGCTCCCGACTGGGGGGAATCCACTCCCAGCGGCAGCAGGCGACAACGCTCCATTTCCCAAGAGCATCCGACACCGAACGTCGATAGGGGCCATGAGAAAGTGGCACCGAGTCTGCTTGGTTATTAAAATAAAAATAATCAACTCACCCCTTTTGTTACTGCCAGTGTGTCAAGCTGCCTGCGCTCGATGGGCCACAGATGCAGATCAGAGCTGGATAATGAATCGTTAATTAGCACCCACTAATAGAGAGCCTTTCATCGCTGGATCCCAAAGTGCTCTACATTAGAGCTGGGTGGGAAACAGTTTTCCTGTCCCATGAATATATTCAAGAGTTTGACATTTTTCCCTGTCTCAGACTGAGATGAAAAGTCAAAATCTCAAATATTTGTGAAACAAAAAACGGACCCGCCTGCCCCCCAATTTAAGTCAGTCAGAACATTTGGATCATATCAAAACATTTTGTTTCGATGTCGACCCTTTTTCTATTGATGAGAAAACAACCTGTTGCAAAATTCCTGACCAGCTGTATTCTACAGACAGAATTAGCCTTGCAAGGCACAGCCCTCCATGGGAGGTCCAGTTGGTCAATATCACAAGTGTCACCTTGCAGGTGGGGAAACTGAGGCAGGTGGCTCCATGATGCCTTGACCAAGGTGTCAAAGTGAGTGAGTCGCAGAGCCAGGAGTAGAAATGACGATAGGATTAAGCAGAAATCACTGCAAACCCAGCCGTGATCACTAGGCTGCAGTGGGCGTGATTCTCATTTGCACGTAAAGGGGGTGTAAGTGGCACTGCCAGAGGGGTGTAGCACCCCCCTTTTCCACAGAGATCAACTCCCATTTAGACAACAAGGACTCAAGTTTTCAAGATCCCAGTATCCAGCATGCACCCGCAGTGCTGGCCTCTTTGGGAAATGCAGCCCCCTCACTGTGGGTGCACCGAGTCCTTGAGAGACTGACCCATAAGGCACAAGTGTGCACGACTAGCTGGCTCCCTGCACCTAGTATTGCAGAGCCTGATATGTTTCGTCAGTGCTGGTTTATAGTCCAGCCAAATCCTGATTGGGCAACCTCCTGTGTTGAGAGACTGGGGGCCCAACTCCTCCCTGGCGTGACGCCACTGAAGTCAGTGGCGTCGTGTCAGGGATGAATCTGGCCCAGTCCCCTCCACCTCCATTCAAAGACAAGCTCCAGTTACCTAGCTGGTTTTTGCTGCTTCCTGTTGCTCTGTTGGCTTAGTTGCTCTGTTGGCTTTGTTCCAGCAGGAGTGACCTTAAGAGCTAAGTATCCTCTGTGGTGGGTGGAAGCAAGTGTCAATCCCCCTCCTCCTCGCTCTTGCGAGGGCATCAGGCGATGTGTGGCCAAGGGCCAGCGACCAGTGCCACTTCTTGGTGTGTAACGCGCACCCGCCACAGGCAGCACCTCTGCATATGGCTGCTTCCCTCTCTCTCCTCAGCTAACGCTGACCTGCTCTCCCTCACACAAGATCGCCTTCTCCTGCCATGCCTCTCTCTCATCTCTGGTTCGTTCCAGAGCTCAGCCCCTTTTGTTCACCCGCAGTGTCATTGTCCCACACACGCTTTAAGGGGCTTGTCTGTCCCTCCATTGCTGTAGTGTCGGAGCATCTCGCAATTGCTAGTGTAGTTATCCTCAGATGGGAACAGATGGGAAACCAAGGCACAGAGAGGCTGAGTCTTACCTGAGATCACACAGGAAGCCAGTGGCAAGACCAGAGAGTGGGGTCCCTGCCCACTGCACCACACTTCCTTCCTGCTCTGTGACTATTTCTTCCTGTTCTAGAACTCTGTGAAACTGTAGGAACTGAGAGGCAGTGCTGCCCAGCGGCTAGACCCTGGAGTGACACTCAGAAGGGCTGGGTTCTGTTCCCGGCCAGGTGACCTCTTTGTGCTCAGTCACCAAGTTCAGCGGGGAATGATCCAGCCTGGAAAACCCAGGCCCTTGATGCCATCTGCAGAGTTTGCTTGTTTAAAGCTGTTCTCCCCCCTCCATGGCTGAGCATGCAGGCTCCGTGTTGCCATGCTGATCGGCCCCATGTGATTGGCAGGGGCTGCCCAGGTTGGCTAGAGGATCTGGACCCATTAGCCGCCTGCAGCACGCCAGGGATGTCTAGCCAAAGCTTTCCCACAGACTGATGGGTGGTGGCTGTGGGCAAAGCGCAGTGAGCAGGTGGTGGTTCTCGAGCGGCAGCACTGCGCTCCGGACAGCGGTTCTAAAGAAGAGGGGGTGGCACGCAGGAAGTCTGTTCTGGAATGGCTGGGATGACGATGGAGCCTGGAAGGAAGTTCTGGAGCAGGGGGAGAACCCCCTGTAATGCTACTCTTGGCCACGATACTGTGCATGGAAAGGCTGCTCTAGAGACACTGGTAAAGCCTCTATGGGCTGGCAGGGCAACAACCTTTCTGGATGCATCGACGCTGACAAGTATGGGCCCCGCAATTCACCGTCTGTGCAGCTCCCAGCAGCGGAGGCTGTAGTGTAGACATGGAGCCAGTGTTCTTACCATCATATCCTCTGACCCCGACTCCTGAGCCCTGTCTGCACTAGCACCTCCATTGGCAGGGTGGCCGCATTGTGGGTAGCTGCCACCCGGTGGGTTCTGACCTAACACAGGATGTTTGACCAACCCTCCTGAGCACACCCTTCCCCTGGCTGCTTTCACGGCTGCCTTCTTGTCCTCTGGCAGGAAGGATGTGTAGCAACATCTCCTATTCAATCCCCGCAGAGCTGTGCACCGCGGGGCCCCACCACTGGGCCTTCGTTACTGAGACGAGGGGGTCTGAGCCGGCTATGTGCACAGAGGGGAGGGTTTCTGCCATGGGTCTGCACAGGGCAGGGGGTGCAGGGGGAGCTTTGGTGGGGTGTGTGGAAGGAAAGGTATTGAAGGTGTGGGGCATGGTGAGGGATGTGTGAAGGGTGGGAGTAGGTGAGAAACCTAGGGGCTTTCTGCACGTCATGGCAGCTGTTTCCCCATCTGTTGGTGTCTTGCTCTCTGGACATATTTTGGGGCGGTGGGGATGACACTCCCATGACCCCAGAGAACAGACAGATTAGGCGCTGGGCCCCCCCGACTGGAGTGGGTTTACATCAGGGCAGTGAGGCACGGGGCAGTGCCAAGCCCCCCAGCGTCAGAGCCTGCGCCCCCCACCCCGCACTGGGCAATGCTGTCACTGCTCTACCAGGGCAGACTATCTCTGTGTTTTCTCTGTAGGTCTCCCCAGCCCTGAGCGTCTCCTTGGTGCTGAGAACGTCACATCCCCAGAGGGCCAATCTCCTGACTAGGACAAAGCATCTCAGCTTGTCGCTCGGCTCCACCGCAGCCGCGACTTCTGCTGGAGCTTGACGGGGCCCGGTAAGAGCTTTGTTTATTTTCAGCCCTGGTTCTGGCTGGAACAGGAAGCTTCTCGGGAGGTCCACAGACCCCTTTGATGGTCCTAAGGAGGGAGAGGGCCCTGATTCACTTTTGAAGGGTGTATGCCCTAAGGCAGGCCCCAGGCAGGGGCCCAAGCCCCTCCAGGTGGGTCTGGTGAACCCCCTTGTTAGTGGGTGTTTGTATCCAGGGTTCTGGTTCCGGCGGGCAGTGGCTGGCCTGCTCTGACCCCGCCGGGCATGTAACTCTGGCTGCGCAGCTGGGCGGAGCAGGAAATAACAAGCAAACCACAGAGGAGACGGGAAATGAGTTGGGTAAAATCTGAGCCACTTTCTCAGGGGTTACAGCGCCTGCAAATCCTGTGCGCTCGGCCTGAGGGCAGCGTGGAGCCTGGTGGTGGTGGTGGGGCACCTCCAGCTAGAGCCGAGGGTCTGTGCAGGGGTATGACCCCAGCTTTCTTAAAACCGTGCCCAGTCTGTGTGTGTGCCTGCTTTTCCCCATGGCTTAGCAACCCCCTGGGAGCTGGGCAAGGCCCCCCACTGCTTCAGATGCTCCCCCAGGACTTGTGTGTCTCCAAGTCAGCCTGTTCTCCCTACAGACAGATCACTCACAACCCCGTTCTGGGTCCCTCTGTTCGCTGGGCTCCCTGCCTTGACAGAATAGCTACGTGACTGGCCTGGAGTCTGGCTGTGGCATCTGCGCTGCTAACGGCTCTGCCGTTATCATTTCTCTGTAGCACCTAAGAGCCCCAGTCATGGGCCGAGTACTGTACAGTCGCCCCCAAGTGCATGCTGGGAGGCTACTAGCCAGAGCCATTGTGTTTTTCCAACTGCCCCCCATGAAGTTAGCTGGCTCCAGGAAAGCCCAGGGACCCAGTGCAGCTACACAGGGTCTCCCCATCATTGTCTGGGTCACGCGCCATGTTCATTCAGTTATTGCAGACTGGTGCTCCTAGCCTGTTACGCAGCAGCTCCCTGTTTACAGGCAAGTGCCTGGCCACTAGGGTGACCAGATGTCCCGATTTTATAGGGACAGTCCTGATTTTTGGGTCTTTTTCTTATATAGGCTCCTATTACCCCCCACCCCAGTCCCGATTTTTTCACACTTGCTGTCTGGTCACCCTACTGGCCCCTGGACTAAACTCAGCTCAGGGGTGTAGCTCACAAAGGTATTTAGGTGCCTAACTCAGATTGATTCCAGTGGAAGTTAGGCACCTTTGTGAATCTCATCCTTAGTGCTCAGGCTGGGATTTTCTAAGGGGCCTGGGAGATTTGGGCGCCTAAATCTCTCCGATTCCTTAGACAAGCCCAGGAGCTTGATCTGAGAGGCTGGACCCTGGGGAAGGAGGAAGGTGTTGTCAGGCAAGGGACAGCACTGAGGATTTGAACCACCTCCTCCCCAGCAGCAACAAGCTACTCAGTTACCACTGCGCTTTCCCTGTGTCACAATGTGGAAGCCTGGAGCTGCTGCTCCCTGGGGCTGCTCCGCAAATTTGCCCAGGACCCAGCTTGTGAATTCACCTGGTCAAGGTCAAGTCTCGAACTGGTGATAGCTTGTCTGGGGCGAGGGAATGGGTCTGCCCTGACGAGCCATGCGCCTCTTGGCATTTCATCCCCAGCTATCGCAAGGGGCCAGACTTAGCCACAGCCGCCCGGCAGCGTTTGGCCACCAACGTCAACCTCAGGATTAAACCAAAAGACAGAGGGGGAAGGAACCATGTTCCAGGCCAAGGGACCAGCCACTGCGACCTCCACTCACGTAAGTGTCCTCCTTGCCCCCAAAGAAACTGCGTGTTCCCAGGGGCAGAGAGTATGCACTGAGCGCTTGGAAACATGCTTCTGGTCATGGGTGATCAATCAGCCATTACTGCAGCTGGTCGACTAGTTAAACCCTGCTAGGCGTAATGCAAACCCACTCCGTGTCATGCCATCCAGGGGCAGCTGGACCGAGTTTGATGTGGCTGCTCGAGACTTGGCTAAGAGCGCTGGGTATGCTAGTGCCAGAGGTCCGTGGGCCAATGCCCGCTGAGCCACCCAGGGTGAGTGTTGCATATGTGAGGCTTTTTTGGGGACTGCAGCTTGATGTGACACTAGAGGCTTGTATTCCTCACTCCAGTCGCGACGTGGCCACGATCCCTGGCATTTTCACCCTCTTTATCATGACCGTGTCTGCTTGCAAAATTGCATCTCCAAGCTGTATTGGTCACCACGGAAAATATTTCAGTCATCCAGTCAGGGAGCAGAGATGATGCCACGTCACTTGGTTGACCAACCAGACAACAGGGACAGTGACTAGTCTGAGCAACAAATTCACTGCTAAGCAGGGGTGCTGGAAGAATTTTTATAGTGGGGGAGCTGAGAGCCATTGAACCAAACTGGATATAATAGAAACCACTTCAAACCAGGGGGTGCGGCAGCCCCCGCCCCCTCGCTCCCCTAATTTCAGCACCTATGCTACTATCCCATTGGCTGAAAGCAATTGGCCCAGGCTATCTGGAGGATACTTACCAGTACTGACCATCTTAGAAAAGAATCAGGATCAGTGATGTCTTGAGGAAGGGTTTGACCAGAGGTGGTGCCTTTTGGGCCAGCTTTTCACAAGAGCTCACCCCCGCGTTGGGTGCTGAGCACTGGTGAAAATCGGACCATTAACTATCACAGTGTCGGCTGCTGGGTACTTCGGAAAATCTGCCCCCCAGTTGTGACTGACAAGCAATCAGAAATTTGACCCCAAGAAAGCAGACATCTGATTAGCTGGGTCTGTGGCCCGCCCGCCATGTTACCACTCACCCCTTTCCTGCCTTGGGGTGCTGAGTGCTTATTTGTGTTTCCATGGCAGTCTGTGATCTCCATCAGGAGCATATGTATCAGTCAGGATCAGGCTAGGTAGAGATGGACAAAGACCCGAGAACATCCCGTGCTAGGACAGGAGCTAGTCCTTCCCCCGAGGGACGACGTGGCGGATATTAAACAGGCAGTGGACTTAATCTGAGGCTGCTGGGAAGTGATGAGACATGGGACGCTGCCGATAGAGCTGCCCATGGATGTATTTCAGCTTCAAAGTGATGATGATTTTCCCGGTTCAGTGAAGTTGTTCCCAGGGGCACTGAGCGTGCCGGCCAGGCACAGAGATGTCTGGGCCCATTTACCCATCAATGATGAGACATGCAGGTCAGTTACATGGGCGTCTGTGGGACTGTGTGGAGGTTTCGCTCTGCAGTTGATCCCTTGGCAAAGGGGCAGCTTCTTTTCTAACCCTGCAGCTGTTCTGCCCAGTCAGGGAAGTCCATCTAGCTTCACAGGGCCTGATTTTCTTCTCCGTTCTACAGATCTCTCTCCATTAAGATCATTGGATGACTCCAGGCTTGGGCTGGTGTGAGTGAGGCCTTGTCTTCACCTTAGGGTGACCAGGTTTCCCAAGTTTATAGGGACAGTCCTTATTTTGGGGTCTTTTTCTTATATAGGCTCCTATTACCTCCCCATCCCCTGTCCCGATTTTTCACACTTGGTGTCTGATCACCCTACTTCACCTACAGCGGTGCAGCGGCACAGTTCTCTTGTCGACATCGTTAATCCCCAAGAGGCGGTACGTATGTTGACGGGAGAAGCTCTCCGGTCAGCGCAGCGCTGTCTATGCAGAGGGTAAGGTTGGTGTAACTCCGTTGCTCAGGGGTATGGATTTTTCACACCCCTGAGTGACGTAGTTATACCGATATAAGGCTGTAGCATAGACCTGGCCTGAGAGGAGAATTTGGCCCCTGGCCTCAGCGGTATTGTGCCAGGCACTGAGAACAGCTGGGAAATATCTGCGGAGGCGGATCCTGGAATTGGGCATTTCCCGCATGTGTGTTACACAAATTATTTCCCCTGAAAATACCGATGGAGCCAGAGGGAAAGAGGCGGCTCTGGGGAAGGCGAGGGAGAGCCGAGGGGGTGGCTGGAGGGAGAGAGAGGGAGCCTGTTCCGGACAGAAGCCTCTTGCCGTAGCAGGCTATTGTGGGGGGATAGAGAGGAGGCTGGGGAAGTGCAGAGGGAGGGGAAGGAGAGAGTTGGTCGGGGCGGCTTTGATGCAGCAGCCAAGCCTGGAGTTACAAAGCCTTAGCAAACAGGCTGAAACTGGCATATTTCCATTACCCAGTTCATTGACTTCCCTGCTTGCTGAGTTGGGTTACACTGCTGAGCAACGTGCCAGAAGCCCCCGTGTTCCTGAACGGCTGGTTGAGAGATGAACTCTCTGGGCCTGATCCTCCACCGCCATGTGCGACACACAGTCACTTATGCCAGTGCTCCCAGGTAAAACGGGGAGTGACTCACACCCGCGTTGCGCTGTCAGCGACAAGCTAGGGGAGCAGAGTCAGGCCACTGGGTGGAGCGGGTGAGGTGATGGGGCAGATGAAGCCGGGGTGGAATGGCAGTAGAGTCTCTGGGCACCGGGGCTGGGTGAGATGATGCAGCTGACATCGGTAGTGCCAGGGTGCAGGGCCCTGTGCCGCTGGAGTGTTGTTATGCTTATAAGAAGCACAGAGGATTGTTTTCAGGGGAAAAGGCAATACGCTGCATTTACTGACGATACAACAAATTAGCACATGCATTTAATTACATTACACACACACACACACATACAGAGTCCCACCAGTCAACGTTATAGTTACCAGTCCAGAGTCCAGATCGATCCAGTGGCCAGCTAGGTTGATCAAGGGTAGCAAGGAGTCCGGTTCTGTCAGTTCTGACACCACGCTCCGGGGAAGTCTTGGCAGGGCGAGCCCAAAGTTTCATGGCAAGGCCCCCTGTTTATATAATGATTTTGTTTTTATTGGGTCCAATGAGTTTTGCACCGTCCTGCTGTAATTAATTGTTTGACGAGTGTTTGGTTTTTTAAATTGTTGGGTCTTTTTTATTTTTGATTTTTTTTTTGAGGGAGTTATTTTATGCTGGTTTTGATTAGAGCTCTTTCATTTTTATTGCTGGGGCCTGGTTTATTTTTTGAGTTGTTAATTTGCCCGTTTTTGACATTTTAACAGGGGCGCGGTGCAGCTTCCTGGTGCGTAGCCCGTTTGGCACTGGGTTTTTTTTAGACTCTGGTTTAGTGATGGCCTTGACACTTAATTCTATTTTGTGTGTAAATAAAAAAAATGTATATTAAAGATTAATTTACACGGAACATTTTGAACAGGGGCCATTGCACTGCAATGCAAAAGACAAACAATGACGGCTTCTTTGACTTATTTTAAAATGCTAAAATCTACAACCAAGTGGTGACCCTTAAAGGTTTGAAATTAGTGCCTAGACAAAGAAATTCTGGCAGATGCATGTCTACCAATGGCATATTAAGCCAGTCCTTTTTGCTACTCAGAAAGTGTGGCTGGCAGGATATGGTCAAATCATACAGGAATACATTTCATTATTATTTTATTTTAAATTATACAAGCATAAAATGTTACTATTACTTGTCCCCTTTTTGACCCTTCAAGACCAGTTCGTGAGTGGGTCGTAGTTTATACAACTGTTTCAGAGCAATATATTGAGAGGCAATTTGAGCGTGTGGGTGTAATTTAACAAACATGTTTTTTATTCAACAGCACATACAAGACATTTCTCGCAAGCAAACACAGGCCACTATTAACACAACTAATATCGGGTGAAACATAATAGACAATATGCCCTTAGAAGCTGGGGACCAGCCTGTAAAAACATCATGCCAGTGATAAGCTGGGTTTTTTTTAGACCTAGCAATTTGCATGTTTTTATTTGCATGTAATATTTGAATGACACATTTCCCTCTATTCCTTTGTGTCTGTGCTTTCTCCGAGATGATTAAACAGGTTGATCCTTTCGGTGGCAGGCAAATGGAGCAGAGCAAGTATATCTGCAGTGAGCTGTGGTCTGTTTAATGCAGCTGGAGTTGAGTAATGCCTGTGTTAGTGTCTCTGCTTGGGAGGCTGGGGGGAGAGGAGAATGGAAGCAGTCAGAGAGGAAGGCTAGTTTTGTGGCTGAGACAATGGATCGGGATTCAGGAGTTCTAGAGTCAATTCTCTGTTGTGCCACAGGCTGCCTGGGTGACCTTGGACAAATCACTTGACCTCAGTGACTTGTGCTCAGTTTCTCATCTGTAAAATGTAGATACCGAGACTTCCTTTTTACCACCCTTCAGCTGGTTTATCTCTTCGGCTTGTAAACTCTTCGGGGAAGCAACTGTGGGTCTGTGGAGCACCTAGTGCGGTGGGACCCTGAGCTCAGCTGCAGTATCTCAGCACAGCTGTAATACAATGAAATAATAAGTGCAGCCAGCCAGTCACGTCACTGACTGGATTATGGGCTGCAGTAATGGGTGCATGTATCAGCAAGCATCATTCCCGAGCCATGGATTAAGGGTGGCCATCAAAAGCTAAGCTCTTGCTTGGCTTGTCTCATTACAAAATCTCTGGGCTTCCTGTATGACAAGGGACAGCAGCTAGAGGGGGGGGCTTAGCTGGTAAAGTGGGGTGAAGCATCTAGCCCCCAAACTCTGATCTGCAATGCCTGAGGATTCATTGAGAGGTGTGTCTGCCTGTCTGGCAGCTGTGTTGATGTGGGGCCATGTTTTCCAAAGTGCTCAGCTCCCAATTAGGGGTCAGAGTAAAGGCCAGACTTCTTAAAAGTGGACCCGATGTGCTGAGCCCTGGCGAATCCGGCCCTGATTGTGGGGGCTGGGCTTTTGAACATTCTGGCCTAAGCATGTTGAGTGCCCTCTAGCGGTAGTGTCAATTATAGCACTACTTAGTTCAGGACATGCCCGTTGGCCTACGTTACCCAGAAGCCTTAGGAGGAAGTTGATTGTTTCATATGGAGCATGAAACATAAAGCCCAGTGTGTCATCAGCAACGAACCTAAACGTTCTTTGTAAAACGAACCCCCTCCCACACGTGTCTAATCTGCCACAATCTCCCTGCTTCCCAGTCAGGCACCAGGTATCGCTTTGCTGCCTGGCCCGCTCCTTCGCCTCCTGCACGTTGGGTGAGTCTCTCACTTTGATTTCTCTCCCCCCCTAATTTAGGAGGCAAAGAGCAACTCTGGAGGCAGCACGGTGCAGCGTTCCAAGGTACCTGCCCCGCACGACCCTCTCATCCCCATTCCCCACCGTCGGGGCTGCGTGTTCTGAACGAGGCGGCGTAACTCAAAGGCAATGGATGCCTCTGGCATGCCGGGGGCTGGGCCAAGGTGGCTTTTGCCCCGAGTGTGTGATAGGCGATAGAACAGAGCACAAGGCAGCTGGTTCCCACATCACCTTGTGCTCTGTGCCTATAGCCGCTGTCAAGCGAAGTGGGGCTGGGTCACCATTTGGATGGAAACCTTCAGGGAAGAGCTATTTGCTGGGGGTGGGCCGTGGGGGGTGTGTGGATGTCTCTGGTTTGCACAGATCCAATGCCCCAGCATTCAGGCTAATTTGAAATGCTAATAATGACCCAGTGGGTGGGCCGGGGAGGAGGGGGGCGCTGCCAGACACCTGTGTTCCCTTGATGCTGTCGGGCACTCAACAGTCGGAGCTTTCCCCTCACCCGTCTCCCTTTGGTTTCGGTGCGGCGCAGTCGTTCAGCCTGAAAGCCCAGGTGAAGGAGATGTGCGCAGCCTGCCAAAAACCCGTCTACCCCATGGAGCGGCTGGTGGCCGATAAATTTGTCTTCCATAATGCCTGCTTCTGCTGCAAGCACTGCCATGCCAAGCTCAGGTGAGGAGGGGGCTGGGCTGGGGGCGAGGTTGGGCTGAGCCCCCAGGAATCACAGCCCTTTGCTCAGACTCGGGATCAAGTGCTGGGGTCCTGAGAAAAGCCGTGCAGGGCGAGGCACTGCCCAGAGCTCTCCTGGAGGCACCAAAGGCCCGGAACCGCTGCACCGGCCGGAGCAGCAGCCCCAGGCGTCCCGGCATGGCTGGAGCACAGGTATTAAGGGAGGAAACTCGAATGTTGATTGAATGCAATCAGCGGGCCTCAGAGCACTGACGCACCCCAGGTTCCATGCCAGCCTGCACTGGGTCAGTACTGGGAGTCTTGGGAGCATCGCTAGTTTGGCTTCTCCAAAGGCCGGGTCAGGAGTGTGGAGACATGACAGGGCTTTTCTCCCGTCCTACCCCTCACTGATTCCCCCAGCTCCGCTCCCCAAGCCCCTCTGCTCCCCTCTGCCTCACATTCTCCCTTTTTGAAGTCCCTGTTGCCCTTGCGCCCCCTTGTGGCCTTCTGGCATCTCCTGGCACTCGGCTGCCCCCGGGGCTGGCTGACCCGTGCCGCCTTCCTTTCAGCCTGGGCAGCTATGCGGCGCTGCACGGCGAGTTCTACTGCAAGCCCCACTTCCAGCAGCTGTTCAAGAGCAAAGGCAACTACGACGAGGGATTCGGGCGCAAGCAGCACAAGGAGCTGTGGGTGCACAAGGAGGTGGAGAGCGGGACCAAGACGGCGTGATGGGGCCCGTTCCCGCCCCCCCACCCCCGTGCTGACCCCAGAAGGGGCAACGTGGAGCGTACAGCTGAACCGAGGGCTGACTGAGCTGCTGTAAAGCAAAGGTGACCCGCAGGGGGCAGGCAGATGCCACCTGGCTCCAAACAGCCACATGGCCAGAGCATAGGGGGGTGTCCTTTGGCAGGTGGGTGCTGGGAAACACAAGGCTCAGTGGGGACGGTTGGATGGGGCCGACCTGACTGGAGGATAAGCCTTGAGAGCAGGTGCTCGGTGGGAGAGGGTCAGGACTGGCCTGCTTGTATCTGCTAATATCTATATGGCCCCCAACCTTGCAGAAATTGGGGAAGAGCCACTGGGTGCCCGCCAGATGAACATGCAAAGTGCACTTCCGTTAACCCTGTCCCCATTCATGAGGCCCAGGAGAAGGAAGCAGCTGGGAGCCTACAGAGCCAGTGCCTGGTGTCAACTGCCCCCCTCCCACTCCCGACCTGCCTGCCGGTGCTCGCGTGAGAAGCAGGGGGGAGGGCGGGGTCGCTCTTTGGTTTGCAGCAGCTCACGCCAGCTGAGGTTGTTCAGCCTTCCCGAGGTTGCCCCGTGACCGTTTAACATTGTCTGTCTGGTTTTTCTATTTGCCTTTGATTGGTATGTTCTGCACTGGGCCGTGGCCACGTGCTTTTTTTGATTATTTTTGTAATACAGGGTTTCCGAGCCTTGCCTGTCTCATTCTGCTTTCTGGGGGTCAGAGCCGATGGTGGGGGTGAGTACCCCCTGCTGGCCAGATGCTAGAGTTGACTGCCCCAGAGCACCCCCACTTTGCCAGCCACATGGACAGGAGGTGCGGGGGGAGGGGGGGGGAGGCTGCCTCCCCTGCCTGGGAGTCATACCAGGCCCTTTCAGGTAGCATTTCTACGAGTGAGTCACACGGGAATCTCCTCACGGCTGGGCTGGGCTGAGCTGGCCATCACCCAGGGCAGCTCAGCCTACAGGTACTGCTAAGAGCTGACTGGGTGAGTCTAACTGAGCCTGTCTCCAGACTCGCAGCCAGGGTGTCTGAGCAGGGGACAGGCAGCAAGCGAAGTGCTGGCGGCTGCATGGAGAGAGAGAGAGAGAGAGAGAGAGAGAGAGTGTGTGTGTGTGTGTGCACCCACCCTCTGCCAGATGCACACATGTGTGTGTACACAAACAAAGCAGAACTCATATAGTGAACGCTGGCTGACTTCCAGCACACTCAGCGCAAGGTGCCTGATGCGGTTAAAGGAGGAGGGGCGAGGTTGGCTAGCAGCTGGTGTAAGGGAGGCCAGCGTGCCATAGAGGCTCCCACCCTTTCCCATTCAGCCAGTACCGCTGCACAGCGCAGCTAAACACCAGTGTGCGTTTCCCCCATGATCATCTCAGCTGCTGGTCGGGATTTGGGGGTGGGGGAGGGCACGGGAGCTGCAACCCCTCGCCACTTGCCAAAGCCAGATTCTATAGTGACACAAATCACAACCCAGTCGGCTTTCTGATGCACCCGGGGCATGGCCACAGGCTTCCTTCAGCAAGTCTTTGGGCTGCTCTGTGCCTCAGTTTCCCCATCACCAAATTGGGGAGCGGTGAGCCTGACCCACCTTCTCAGCCCCTGTGGGGGGTAGGGGCGTGGGAGAGGGATCATGAACCTCCAGGGTGGGCCTGCCCGCCCAGTGCTGGCTCTCATGCCATGTGTACGAAAGCCTTGGTGCTAGGCCAGCCGGGGGCCTGCACTAACTGGGTTGTGCCAGGCCCGGTGAGGGGGGGGGGGGGGGGGGGGGGGGGGGGGGGGTGCAGGCAGCCGGTCTCCCTCTTGCCCCCATGTGTGGGTCACACAGCATGAGGGCTGCGGTGGGTATCACCGTGCTGTAATGATGGGGGGGGAGGGGGCAGGCCGATGCTCCAGAATGCCCAGGAAGCAGCGGCAGACGCTGGTTCTGTTCAGACACCAATTGGCTTGGCTGCACGCCTGGCTACGCACACTGTGGGGGTCAGACACCCAGCAACATTGGGCTCTGACATCAGCGGTTGTGCCCCAGTTCCATGGCGGGTGATTTCAGATGCTTGGGGCCGAGCTGCAGCACATGTCCCCTAGAGAGAGGCTAGTCGAAGGCCTGAGCAGCTCCCCCGTGCTACAAGGTCTGTGCCTTGGCCCCCAGAGGATTGCTGGATGAGGGATGTGTGTAATGCTGGACCCTGGCTGGGGCAGCCGCACAGTGTGAACCTGGCCCCTCCGGCTCTAACCACAGCAGCCTCTCCTGGCTCAGTTCAAACCCCCAGCGCAGGGAGTGGCTGGGTCACGGCACCTCACCCTGTCTATGCCCAGCCGCTGCCACTAGAGGCTGATTGAGAGCCACATCCAGCAGGCCCACGTTACATGGGCCCCACGGTCCTGGCAGGTGGCTCTGTTACACACGCATCCCTTGGGATAGGCCCCCCCCACACACACAGCCGGCTCTGCCTCAGGAGCCAGCACATACCCCCCGAGAGCCTTCAGATGGGTTCAGCCCTCCACAGAGCAGGGGCAGCTGTAGTATTCGACACTGCGGCTCGATGTCCCATGAGGCCAGTGCAGGGCAACGCCAGTTGGGATCCATGGTGGAGGCGGGCGCAAGGGAACACAGACTGGGAAAAGAAGATGGCCTGCCTTGTAATCCACAGCTCTATGAGCCACAGGGAAGGTGTGTCTCTCCCCGATCCCTGGGGGTCCCTTTGTGATCACTGGGCCCCCCCACCCATGGAACTAGAAGACGATAGTGTAACTGCCTGGCTAGTGGGGGAATGTATAGCATTGTGCTTCAGTGACTGGAATGAGCTGCATGTCATAGGCCCTATACTGCCACTGGAGAGACCCCTTAACCCAAGGGCGTCATTGACTGCAGTTGGCAGTGAAAGGGAAGGTGCACAGCAGCTCCCAGAACTGGGCACTTAGTCACTTACAGGAAAGTTGTTTCTTAACCCTTCCACCCCCCTTTAATGAGCCCCTTCCTCCCCGTACAGCTGGCATGAGAAATTCTACGCCAGCCTCTGGGCCGGTGCTGCCAGCACAGAGGAAACCCTAGAGACCCATGGCTTGTGGTCTGAGCACCGGCTGAGCACCCCACCCCAGCCTGGGCACAGGGGGAAGGGGTTGGATGCTGGCACGCACCTTGGCATCGGAGAGTGGTGGTTTTAATGCTGCAGGGTGCCCCTCAGCCACTAACCATTTGGGGCAGATGCAGCCCCTGTCCCATGACTGAGAAAACATCGTAGCACAGAGAGGTTGCAGGGTCCATCTTCCCCAGCCCATGAGGCACCAGATTCTTTTTGCCTCACAGGCAGATCCTGCTGCAGTGATTAGGATCCTAAGCTGGAATAGGGTGATCAGCCAGCAAGTGTGAAAAATTGGGATGGGAGGTGGGTAATAGGAGCCTATATAAGAAAAAGACCCCAAAATCAGGACTGTCCTTATAAGATTGGGACATTTGGTCACCCTACCTGGCTGGCCCAGGTCAGCCGGCCTTGATGTGTGGGCAAGGACTCAACCCCTGGGAAGAGAGTCTCAGAGCCCAGGCTCCAGCCCAAATGTCTATGTGGTAAATTTTAGCCCTGCAGCCAGAGCCTTGCAAGCCTGAATCAATTCACCCTGGCTCAGACTCCAGGGGGCTGGGTTTTGATTGTAGCATAGCCGACCCCTCCACAATTAGAGCACTGGCTGGTAAGAGAAGAGAACCGGGTTCTCTTCCTGCATCTGCCACCAATTTGCTGGGTGACTGGGTAAATCACTTCCCAGCTTAGCACTCTCACCTCCCACCTGTTTCTGGCTGGTCTATTTTGCTTGTAAACTCTCCAGGCCAGGGCCTCTCTCTCACTCTGTGGTTGACAGCACCTAGTCAAGTGGGGCCATGGACTCAGCTGGAACAGATACCTGCTACCACAACCCAACTGCAAATAAATGCTGGCAAAGCCAAGTGGACAAAAGGTTCAGCTCTCATGGAATGTCTGTGTCTGGAAGAAATACTTAAAAAATGCCCTAAGTGCCCGTGACCCCACCTTAAATGAATACATAGGGGCAGCAGGAGAAGGGGAAGGTCTTACATTTGCTTTTCACTTTCTGTGGCGCTCGTTTATCTTTTCTTGGGTTAGCTGATGAAAGCAGACGAGGCAGTTTCAAAAGCCCGTTTCACTTCCTCCCACTTGGCACACACAGGATGCTGGTGGTTGGGTTCTCATTTGAGAGAGAGAGTGAGCGAGTGTGTTGCCATTCTGAAAAACTCCCAGGTCATTTTAGATTTTGTAACAGCTCCTGGGAGAGGCGGGGTCGGTGGGCGGGCGAGGGAAGGAGGAAAAGCATTGCAGAAATTGGGGCCTTAAGTTAACCCCCCACCCAAACTGAGAACAGGGATAATGACTTTTCCTCCATCCTTCAACGAAGGCAGCAGCAAACCTCGCTCTTCCTTAATCCTGCCCCCCGTGCGGGGTCTGTCCACTTCAGTGTGGGCTAGGAACTCTCCTGGGGCATGGAGGGATGAGCAGCACGTGTACACATCCAGATGAGAAATAGAGAGGAGGCCAAGGCAGGGCTTTGATCACCTGCCCTGTCCCTGCTTCCCTGAGCACGAGCTCCTCAGCCTGAGGTTGGGGCGGGAGCAGAATCCAGTGATCAGCCCCAGACACCAGGATGGAAGGAGAGGACAGTTACGTGATGAGCGGAAGCTTTATGCTGGGGAGAGTTTGAAACCCCCACAGGCCCTGCCCCTCAGGCCCAGGGTAGAGGCCACCGCATGTGCCGGTGAGGGAGAGGGCAAGGGCTTGGGGTGAGAAGCAGGTAACTTCGGCCCCACCACTTGCGTCATCTCCCCTGCTGCGTTTGTAACCTGGGGAGATGCAGAAACAGACTTTCCTTTAGAGGCTCAGCGGGAGCCAGGGACCGAGGGACCAGCAGGGCCAACCCCAAACCTGCCAATGTCACCCATCACACCTCAGGAGGGAGTTTTTCAAACAGAGATTTAAACCAATGGTTCCCATTTGGCCCAGGGCCAGAATTCGGGCCCCTGCAGGGCTGTGTGCATGCGGAGGAGAAGGCAGTGGTAGGAGTCAGCTCTGGGCTCCGTGTAAAGGGGTTTGCGTACGTGGTTTTGTAAATGAAGGCTTGTTTCGCTGGGCAGCACAGAAACAGAGAGCCAGCTGTTCCCTGTCTCAGAAATCCCCACTTCTGCTACTCCAACCATCTCAGGGCTGCCCTTCCCCTCCTCACCCTGGCCTTCTGCCTCTGCACACTGGGCCTGCACCCCAGCTCCTAGCCCCTCCCTGGGCAAGCAGGGAAACCCCTTGGTGCTCCTGGCCCAGCAGACCTGCCCTGTGCCCCAGGGGCTCTGGCTCAGGCAGTAGCCCAACGGGGCCCAGCTGTTTTAACTACCTAAAGGGGATCGATTGCTCCTTCTGCTGAGCCTGAAAGAGGGGCTGGCCCACGCTGTGGTTTCCATCCCTTCTAAAGGCAGAAAGGCCCATTATGATGATCTGTGCTGACGTCCTGTCCTGCAGCGCAGGCCATAGGACTGCCCTGCATTCCCTCCTGGGCAGAGTTTATGGAGAATCCACCCCCTGGCCCTGGTGCATTGTTCCAGTGGCTTCTTATCTGCACTCCCAAACATTCACTCCTTACTCCTTATCTGAATTTGTATAGCTTCAGCTTCCAGCTGTTGCATCTTGTTCGACCTTTAGCTGCTCCATGGAAGAACCCTCTGATTTAATTTCAAACTAGATCATGGTCAAGTCACCCCTTAACCTACTCTTTTCTAGGCTAAGTCGATTGAGCTCCTGGAGTCTACCACTCGCAGGGAGGTTTTCCAATCCTTTAATCATTCTCGTGGCTCCTTTCTGAACCCTCTCCAATTTCTCAGCCTCCATACTCTTACTAGATAGGTTGAATGAGGCCTGTGATGGTCTTTGGATCCAAGACCACCCTCTCTCTCAGGCAGCCATTGTCACCTTTCAGCACAGTAATGAATTGGGGCTGTGTTTAATTTGCTTTCTGGCTGGGGAGACTTTAGGTCACCCTTGGGTCACATTTTCAAGTTCTTTTCTCCATGAGGGTAGAAACTTAGTTTCATTCAGTATAGAACAAAGGTGACTTCAGGAGCAGGGGCTTTACGAAAAGCCCTGAATATTATGAGACTTGTGATAACATCACAAGAGCTGGCAACACAGACAGGCCCAGAGACACCATTGACTCCAGGGAGAGCAGGCTGTTATCCTGCTGCTCTGTTCCTCTGGCTAACAGCGCAGAAGGAGGCCTGGCCTCGATCCCTGGCTCCATCACTGGCACCTCCTTTGGGCTCAGTCGCCCAGTCTGTAAAATGGGCACTACGCTAATAGAGCTTGCAGGACGGTGAAGAGCAGAAGCTTGCCCTAGAGCAGGAGTCTTCTCCATGGCTGGATGTAGAAGACAGTGCCAATGCTTTGAGCTACAGTTGGATTTTGAACTGCACCATCACTTGCAGCTGGAAGCAGCAAGCTGTCAACTTAAAAGTAAGAGCCACCTTTGAGATCTCTCCCTGCTTTGGCTCAATTCACACATTCTACCTGCCACATTAACAGCTACTGCCATTAGAGGCTCTGCAGAGCTGGGAGTGAGAGTTCTATTTCAAATCATAGACTATCAGGCTTGGAAGGGACCTCAGGAGGTCATCTAGTCCAACCCCCTGCTCAGGGCAGGACCAATCCCCAGCCAAATTTTTGCCCCAGCTCCCTAAATGACCCCCTCAAGGATTGAACTCATAACCCTGGGTTCAGCAGGCCAGTGCTCAAACCACTGAGCTATCCCTCCCCTCAGTCATACCCCAGTGCTGGACATTGGCTCTGAGCCCCTATGTTGAGGCATGAATTCCTCCTACCCTCCCTGGGCTGCCGCAGGGTTGTAACATGGCACTAGATGGCTGCTCGTAATTGGTGCAGGCCAAAGCCTGGAAGCAAGGAGTGTGGTCAGGATTCTTTGAGTCCCCAAATTTGGCCAACCTGTAAAGGGCCAAGATCTATCATGGAAAGTGATCTTGCTGCTCAGGAGGGCAGCATCTCAGCAGGGATTACTGCTGAAGGCTGCAATGCCTCGCTTGGCTTTTCATTCCCATTGCTGAGATGGAAGCCAGCCAGCATATCCAGGAAGCGCAGAAAAAGTCAGTTTTGTGCTCCCCTGGTGGAGCTGCAGCCACTCTGCACTAAGGGGATTCCCAGTGCTGGGCTGGGCTAGAGAAACTGTTCAATCCACGCTCATTTCAGATCCACAGCGAGGAAAGCCACTGGCACCCTTTGCCAAGCAGAACGAGCCAGAGGAAGAGAAAGGCTGCCCTGGCTCCTGACTCAAGGCAGTTGCAGAGAGTCTAGATAGTGTTGCAAAGGTTATTTCAAGGGGAGCATCTACAGCCACATTCCAGCCCCCCAAGGCTCCAGCCCAACAGTGAAAGGGGCTACAAGGGCACCTACAGGAATGTCCCCAATTCAGCAGTGACCTATGCTTCATTTCTGCACAGCCCCCAGCATAGAGACTTGCCAGGAAGGGAGCCAGGGCACCATGAGCTCCAGCATTTGGGGCTCCAGAACAGCACCTATGGAGCTTGCCTATGGCTGCTGTATGAGCAGCCCTGGGGCTGCTAACTTACACCTGGGGCTGTTGCAACACCTAAAATGGCCCAGAATCTGCGAGGCAGAAAGGTGGCATATAACAACCTTGGCCTCCATTGCTCCTGGGCTGTGCCTTCTGTGTCTGTCATGGGATCCAACACAACTGACCAACTCTGCAAGCAACACACTAACCTTTTCATGGCAGCTCATTTCATGCACAGGGTCTTTTTGTTGCAACTCAGCACAAGCCTCAAGCTTCCCCTCCTCTTTCCATGCCTTGGTTTTTGCCCAGCAGAGGGACTTTGACAGATCTGAAGCCAAGCCAAGCCAAGCCATGAGACGCTCTGGATAGAAACATGAAAGTGTTCCAGTTCTCAGCCATGTAGGGTTCAGGGCGAAAAAATAAAAATCCACTGAACGTTTACACTGTCAAGCTGTAACCAAGTCATTACAAGAGACAGGCACCTGGAGAAGATCACAGCAACATGAGAGAACAGTGGTGCAGCCAGCACCGGCCAGTGCGCAGACAGCACTGCATGCGCGCACACACAATTCAGTGAATGCCATTGTCAGTTCACATATTTCTATCTTAAAAAAATACCTATCAATTTTCAGAAAGGAATCTTTGGCTGTGACGTTTTCAGGCAGTTCAGTAGATCACTATGGATAAGATTGTATCTTTGGAGAGAGACCAAAGCCCCGCATTCAGCACATGCAAACACAGGACTTTTCCTCTCAAGATTAGACAAAGTCCACTATTTTTCCTAGTAACGAAAATGTGTAGAATGTTTTATTTCAACTTCCTCTTCCATAGCATAGGTACTGTATGCGATCCTTCATGTCCTATAAAGAATTAATTTCATACCAGGT
This sequence comes from Chelonoidis abingdonii, assembly GCF_003597395.2. Classification (NCBI taxonomy): domain Eukaryota; kingdom Metazoa; phylum Chordata; order Testudines; family Testudinidae; genus Chelonoidis; species Chelonoidis abingdonii. The sequence continues at coordinate 8,783,763 of NC_133789.1, forward strand.
AGTTGAAGGCTGCTGTCAAATCCCCCCTCCCTTGCTCATCTCTTCTACAGACTAAATAAACCTCTCCTCTTAGGTCATGTGCCCCACCCCCTAATTATTTTCGTTGTCCTCCGCTGAGCTCTCTCCAATTTCATTCCATAATGTATTTATTTAATTTAAATCTCATTCAAAATAACAAATTCTACATCTTCTATTTAGGCTCACAATTTGTTTAATACTGGTGCTGTAACTACATCAAGCAAAGCCACAATTTACATGTATTGGGTTCTTCTAATATGTTCTCAATAGGATAAAAAGTAGCTTCGTCAGCCTCAGCCATCCCTTTCCGGGGGGCCCATTGATTGTTGTCTCATGGGGCCTGGAATTGCTGTCAATGGGCCTGCATATATACACACAAACAATATTAAAGCCAGAAAACAAGCGTTCCCAATTCAGGAGTTATAGTCCCACTAGAAACAATCATTAGGATGTATATAATGTAGCACTTTAAGGTGACTTTCCCTTTAAATGCAGCATTCAATCACTCTGAGATTAAGGCAAATATGATAAATCTTCAAAGTCATCTCACTTGCATAGTTGTATCATGGTTACTCATAATACTTACCATTACAAGAAACAAAAGGCAGAGAAGTTATTTCATGTATGAATCGATCAGCACAATGTCTAGTCACTTTCACGGTCATCTCCCCCCAGTCAGTTATTTTCTGCTCTATCTTCACTTCCATACATGGTAGCAGGAAAGGGGCAAATATTTAAGAAATAGGACAATGATAAGGCCACCTACACGTTGGCAGAAGAATCAGATGACTCAGGAACCGTAGTTGTGAAGTGTGCATTAATACTGTACCCCCAAAAGCTACCAGTAATGTTTACTGGACACCAAGTAGAATGAAGCTACCAGTATCATGAAAGAGACAGAAAGTGTCTTATTGTCCTAAAACAGGGTAAGAGGAAAGAGAAGAGGGTGTCTGATTTTAGTGACATCCCTAGAGATGCCAGGTTCTTCATTCTGCAAGACCATGAATTTAAGGATCCAAGTTAGCCCCAGAACAGTAATGGTGGAATGGTACAAAGATATTATTTGGCCACACTGAAGACAGACATCCTGCAGTGAGAGACACGACAGAGTTAGGAGATGTGGGGTGATTTCTAGCTCTGCATGAGAGTTCTGGCTTGGGACAGCCCCTGGTGTCTGGTTCTCAAAGGCTTTGGGACTGCATGGCTTTTTTTTTTTTTTTTTAACTCAGTCATTTCACCCTTGGGGTTGATATTGCATCAGATCCTTAACCCCCCTTTACTCAAATCCCACCACACTTTACAATAACCAACTTTTAAATATTTGAACGAAATGGTAAATAGCTACTCCCAGCCGGGAGAAAAGCAATCCTGGAGGCATTTGGGTCCTGTTCAGGGAAGCCAGGAGGACTCAGGTCCTGGCACCAGAGCAGAACACAACGAACAGATTGAAAAAGACACCAGAAAAAGCCAGTGACAATTTGAGCCATAAATTTCTCAGGGGATTAAGGGTTCTGCTTTCTCCTGAGGTACCGTAAATGAAAGTCAGACCTGAAGACATTTAGACATATTGACGGCAGTGGGAGGTGGCATCTAAATCCCCTAGGCAGCTTTGAAAGTCTCGCTTCAACTGCTAGCAAGCTCCAATGAGACCAATGGATTCCTCCTCTCTTTCGAGCCCAAAGTCCCTGTTGTATGTGCTCTCTAGTCTGGCTACTTGCCCCAGGTACAATGAGCTGGTTTCTCCGACTCTCTGTTTGTTTCCTGGAAGGACCAACTAGCAACCTTCAAGGGAAAGCAATTCTGGAGATTGCCATTGGTTGTGGCTATTTAGGTCATGCGCACAGCTGGCAGCATCCGACTGTAGGTGAGAACTGCCATAGAAGCTCTATGGACTTCTCTAGGTTACTTCCCCTGAGAGCTCCAGCTGGGACCAAACACAGCAGCCAATTAAACACCACAGGGTGCCGTAAGCATATCACCCCAGGTCTCCGCATGGTCTCATCGTGGATCAGAGTCCAGCTCAGTGTCTGTTCTGATATTCAGAGCCTTCCATGGGATTGACCTAAGCTCTAAGCGACCCTCTCTCCCTTCCCGACTATGACCGCCTCTCACAGCCGTACCACTGTTAAATAGTGCAGGAGACAGCTCTCACAGGAGCCAGACCTAGACTATGCAACTCACTGCCACAGGGGATGGGAATCACCCCCTTCAGAGCTAAATGCAGAGTCCGTCATCTAACTTTGCTTTCTCTCAATCAGACAAATGCCTGATAAACTAACCAAGCTGTTCTCCTGCAAGCTGGAGAGGAAGAGAATGGCATTTCTATTTTTGATACTCGGATGGCACTCATACCAGTGTGATGGGGGCCACAAAAGTACTTAGAGGTGCAGACTCTCTTCTGTCCCATTCTGTCACCTCCCTTGGAGTTGCAGAAACAAGATGACAGGAAGGGCAGATGCTTCCCACCCCTTCCGGTAGCAGGGAGTTGGCCAGAGGGGACATACCAACCTGGCCTCAGGACTGATCCTCATTCAATGCTTCACAGTTAGGATCTCTCTCCCTCTATGCCCCAGGAGAGTCACTGGGGCAAAAAAACTTCCTCAGACCAAGCTCGGTCTTGTGGATGAAAGTAGGTCAGCTCCACTGGCAATGGAGCCGGTTGTAACCACGTTGGGCCTAAAATACGAGACACAAGGTGAATGAGGCAATGCCTTTTATAGGGACAACTTCTATTGGTGGAAAGGACAAGCTGAGCTTCAAAGAGCTCGATGAAGCTCGACAACTTGCCACTTCCACCAGCAGAAGTTGGTCCTTCTCTCTTCCGTCTAAGAAAGGCACACGAGCATTTACACCACCTGAGAAGCCAGCTTTCATATAAATGATAATTTTATTGTAAATAAACGATACATTGGCCTGGCTTTGCACTGCAAGCCCCCGGTCGGTATACATCATCAGATAAACTACTGATTCAAGGTCTTCTGCACAATCCAGGTTAAGACAGTAATATCTTCCTGCGACCCATAGGTCGTGTCAAACGTGGTTACAGACTCCAGAATCTTCTAAACTGCTTCCCAGGCACGTCTCCCTCCCAGCTAGGAAATTCAAACCCAATTCAGTGTGATCAGCTCCTAACGTTGCCTGGGATAGTCACAGGAGCCTCTGGGAGTTGGTGCCCAAATCCCACGGGGCATTCAACTCCCTTAGGTCTCTGAAAAAAAAAATCAGTTAATTCCCAATTGCAGGGACAGTGCCTGGGTGCTGGACACAGGTTTCACTTCACATTCAGACACTTAATCCCCCCAGCAGCCACAGTGACTAAGCACCAATCACTGGGCACTTGTCCTATCTGCTATATGGTGCTGGACACCTGGCCCTTGCATACCAGGCAATAGTTATACAGTGGGGATATACATTTCCTGAGGCATCAACAAGTTCTACAGGCCTTGCTGGCACCTCAGAAATAATGTGTGTCACCAAAGTAGGCACCAATTCCCCTATGGATCAGTTTATTTTGCTTATTAACAGCAAAATAAGGGAACTGCTTTTGTGATCTACAGCTTCACTGAATACCTTTGGAATATTTTTTTTCATGCACAGAGGCCAAACTGCTAGAATTTACAGTGACTGGGAGAGAAATCAGAGCTACTGGAGAGGAAGTGGATAACCTGGAATGCACAGAATCGTCACACCAAGACCAAAATGCCAATTTTTTTGTTTCCTCACAAGCTCAACAGGAATTAAATCCCCGCCACGCCTGGTTTGTTCCAGTGCTAAGTTGATTGCATGGAACATGCAGGTGAGGCATTCAGCAATCTCCTTTCTAATGGGGATTTTGCAGATATTTCACCTTAATGATTTGAGGTCTTAACTGTCCCAGGAGCAATGGTTTGCTACAGGGTTATCCTTCAGAGATTCTAATTCTCTTCATTACTGCAGGACCTTTCACTTGAGGATCCTAGAGCTCATAACAAGCACTGAGTCTCCCTCCCTTCCCGGGCGGAGCAGCTGAAGATGTAAAATGAGATTTGCAAGAGTCACAACTGCTTAGTTTTAGGCAGACAAACCCCTCAAATGGGCTCTACTGTCATTTACATAACTCTGGCAATGCCAAGAGGCCTTAAAAGAGTGGATACAAATGCAATTTCTGCCCACTCTAAGGCCCCTTTATGCTGACAGCGTTTAGCGTAAATGAGAGTCAGTCCTCAAGGTTGCTCCACTTGGGACAGATTGAAAATTTTCAGTTTGCATGAACGGGGGTGAGTGCCTGACAGGCCCGGTGAGGAACCAAAGGCGGCATTTTGGGTTGGCACTACTCGTTATAAACCATCAGCAAATTCTCTGCAAAACCAGCTGCTTTTTTTTCTCCTTTTTAAATTCATAAAGGTGTCAAATTTATTTCCCCCCGTAACAGTCGAGTCGATATATATAAAAATCACCAAATATGATCTTTTACGATATAAATAAAAGTATGAGGCATCAATGTTTACATGATGTAAAAAGAGCTAAAAAGGAGCGATATAAACTACATTCATAAAAGTGCATCTCCAAACACACAAGTAATGCTTTGGCTTGTACTTGTGCCGAACAGGCGGCATTGGGTCAGGTACTGGAATACAAGAAGTCCGAGCTGGCTTACCGTGCTCTCAAAGACGGACGTCTTCTGTCACTGTACAATTGCAATTTACTCTTCCATTAATAAAAACTGGAATACAAGTGTATACGCAGAGTAGGCACATTTCAGCATAGGTGGGGAGTTCCAGAGCTCTGGATAGGATCAGCAGCTCTGGCAGGGTAAAGGACTTGGCACGTCAGTCCAGGATGCTATTGGCTCTGCTCCAGAACAGCATTCCAGGGATACGTATGAGGTAAAAGCCACAACAGATCCTGAGGATTTAGTTGCTTTGAAACGTTAAACAAGTTGCACCATTTCCTCAGCCCCCTATTCTATTCTCCCAAACAGTGATGTGCTGGGTAATGAGCAAAGACCACAGAAGCCGGCCTTGGTCAGTTCTGTGAGGACAAGCTGGGTAAAGAGAGGCCAAAGCAGACAGGAATGCTGCACTGGTCTTCATGGCTGCTCTACACCTACAAGTTAAATTCTGTAGCAGGAAAAGGCTCTGATCTTTGGTACATTTCAAAAGGTAAGAGCTGGCTGCGAGTTATAAAACCACAGGCTTGAATGACGCTGCCATTGGCTCAACAGAAGGACTACTCAGTCCTACCTCTACTGAGAACAAGTCCAATTTCCCATTGCCCTGCGCCTCATGTCGTCATTTGCACCAGTGCAAAGCATGTGTGTAAAATACTCCCAAAACAGAGTGGTAGTGTTATACCCTCACTTTACACTGGTGCAAGGGAGGACAATGCATAGGGCAACTAAGAGTGAGGCTGTATGTTTTTAAAAGGGACACTGGCTAGAAACCTTGGCTCAAAATCTAAGTTTTTGTAAAAATCAACAGATGTGTTTCCATAGGAATTAAATAATTTCTGGAAAGATGCTTACAAGCCAAACACTGCATCCCTGTGTTAGTGGCTGAGAGCCTGAAAGTGATTACAATCACTAGCCTGCTTTCATTGCTTAAACATGTCTCAGTTTGGTCCAGGAAAGCCATTTTAGATTACACCTTTTCAGTTTTATTAACCTGAGGTGTTATTTACTCCTAGGTGAGGAGATGGTTTAATAAAAACATGACTTAATCTGCCACAAGTGTGCCTTTAAATGAGGTCTCATTACCTTCAGTCCTGTGTCGCTAAGACCAGGACTAGTGTACCAACCAAAATGCAGCATTTGAGACTAGCAAGTCACCAGTGGCAGAGATATCAGAAGCTTGGTACAATCCATGGCAAGATACAACAGAGCAGGGGTTTTCAAACTTCATTGCACCACGAGCCCCTTCTGATAACAAAAATTACTACACGACCCCAGGAGGGGGAGGAGCTGAAGCTTGAGCCCAGCCAAGCCCTGACGCCCTGGGCGGGTTGAAGGCAGGTAGGGGAGCTGAAGACCCAGGACTTCTGCCCTGTAACCTGAGCCCCACCACCCAGGGCTGAAGCTGAAGCCTGAGCCATGCTGCCCAGGACTCTGGCTTGGGCTTCGGCCCCAGGTGGTGGGGCTTGGGCCCCAGCAAGTAGGAAGCCAACCCTAGTGACTCCATTAAAACAGAGTCATGACCCACTTTGGGATCCCGACCCACAGTTTGAGAATCACTGCAATAGAGCAAAATGTTCTGTGTATGTTATGCCTCTCTCTCTTGGGGCCCAATCCCATTTCTCTAGTCGATTTCAGACAGCATAACAAATGCTCTTTACCTTTACCTCACTGACTGACATGTCTCAGTTACAAAAGCTTCTCTAACCTTTTTTTATTTTATTTTTTTTAAAAAAAAGATCATAGAAACCTAAAATGAATATTTCCACATATACTGAAACATGCAGGGAAAGATCACCTTTGGTTTCGGCTAGAACGCCCAGTGAACTAGTGTCCAGCAAACTCCTCCCTATGCACGGAAGGGCAACCCATTTTCTTCATGTAGCTTTGCCAGTCTGGCCTAATGCAAGTATTCAACCTTTCCCTGAAGTAAGTTCTCTGGCAGCATTGAAATCATCTTTGGTTTAAGGGATTGGTATAAATAGTTTATCACTTGATAAGACAGGTGCAGCGGAAAGCCGTCCTGCAAACTCTCCCTTTCAAAAGAGGTTTGTTTGGAACAAGAAGTCTTAGGGAGCTACAGTGAGGACATCCTGTCCTGACACTAGGATAACTTTGGCCTTCAAAGTCAAGTATGGACTCCCTAACCTCGCTGAGAGAGCCCTTTACCATAGACCCTATAAAGCATGTGTTCTGCTGGAACCTCCTCTTTCTAATTATCCTGACATTTGGATAGCAAAACAACTCCCTCTCCCACCCCGAATCCCAGGTTTCATTATAAAATAATACTATTCACATATTTTCTGAATCAATATTTTCTGAACACCTTCAGATGCTGAATACTTAAGAAGAAAAATATATAATTATATATAGAGCGTGTGCTCAATGACACATGGCTTTGCTGGATTCTTGTACTGTAGAAGTCTGGAAAGACCTAGCAGTCTGGAAAACAGAGCGATCCACACCATAAAGTCCCCTGTGGAGAGCTGGTTTGGGTGGCTGCCGTATGTTTCTACTCTGAACATAACTCCTCCAGTTCCCACTTTGGTCCAGATTTCTGTTGCCTACATACATTCAACAAGAAGCTTCCTAGATCCCTCTGCTTGTGCCTGCAGAAAACATGCACCTCACAAGATAACAAGGACAAAATGCAGTTCTGTGTTGCACAGCCATTGGTAGAATGAGCATCAATCCAGCAAAACATACCAGGACACAAGGCCGGACCACAGGTTCCTCAGCATCACTTGCCCAGAGGACTAGGACAGCTGAGAGAGCATTTTGAAGACGCAGCTCCACAACGGTCATTTGCATGGTTTCACCAGATGGGCATTGAAAGCTCAAAGTGAACTGCTGGCATGGGAGGTAATTCAGTACAGGAGCTGTGCAAAGTGATGTCTGAGCAGCTCTTCGGCTGAAGGTCTCTGCCGGGCTTCCACAAAGATTCGCTTTAGAAAGTCCCGGCAATGTTCCGATATGTGAGAAGGGAGCTGGGGGTTGGTTGGCTGGGTGGCAATTTTGAAAATGGCCGCCATGGCTTCATATTCTGCCCAGGGTGGTTTCTCGGTCAGCATCTCAACGACAGTGCAGCCGAGACTCCTGGAGAAACAGACAGGAAAAAAATATGAGACAGAGCTTCATACAATAATGCTTCGCATTTACGGAGGAATCCCTAGCAGCAGGTGGTCAGGTACAGCTCTGCCCTGAAAAGGGTCTATAAAAATGGCTTCATACTCAGATCTATTCCCTGCATGGATTCCAAGCCAGATCTGCTGACAACTGACATCACTACTTTTTACTGGTGTGCTGAGAGTCGGCAGCTCTGGGAGAGGGCGCTGGGTTCCACTGTGGCTCACACAGCATCAACAATTTTTTAAGTTACAACTGTGCAGCCCTATGTCCTCAAACTCTGTCCTCAGTTAACACCTGAGTTACCCACTGAAGGCAACAGGTCCACACAGATGCCACTAACAGCATCATTTGACCTTCTGAACTCGTATCACAGGTGCTGGTGCAGAAGTAGGATAGTACCCAGCTGAACTCTTAGATCCCATGGGGAGGTTTGCAGGACTGCAAGATAGAAAAGATCTCCTTGTACCTGTAAATTGAGTAAATCAAAGATGTGTAATTTCACCAGGCCATTTTGACAAAATCACTTTTCAGAGTAGAAAGACACTAAGAGCCTTGTTATCCTTGTGTGGAAGGAAAGCTCGTATTATCCCCCATTTTACAGAGAGCCAAATTCAGCAGTGATTTGAAGTATGTGTAGCTCTGGTGACTCGAATGGAAATGTGCTTGCATATGATGGCAGTGAATTTTGCTCAAGAAGAATTAAGTGACCTGCTCAAGGCCAAGAGGGAATCACTGACAAAGCTGAGCAGTTCCTGGCTTCCAGATCACACTTCCTGCTTGCTATTAAACAGGGAAAAATTCCCTATTCATCTTTAAAACAAATCTCCTCTGATCTGCGCCACAAAGAATAAGATGTTTCAAAGGCAGATTCCCATCAATCACCAAAGCAGGGGAGGAAAGGAATTAAATCTGACGCAGACACAAGTACCAGTTTCTTAACAAGGTTTAAACCCAACAAAAAAAGTTAACACTGGTTTCCCCACAGTCTAAGACTTAGTAAGAGAGTACAGAAAATGCAAACCATGTGTGCTGATGTGCTGGGGTTTGCTCAAGATCAAACAGGGATATTTTACTGTTTAAACTGATTTATACCATTTAAGCAGATCCAGTTTCTTTAAGATATTCAGCAAACAGGAAGGTTTTTCATGTCAAGTTTTTCTAGCAACAACAAATAACTCTCATATTTTGCTATTTAAGAAAAAAACTGGAGAGGCCTGCAGCAGTGGCTGAGCGCCAGGTGGCAGGATCGGTTACGTTTCTCTCTCTCCTCCATACATATCTTCTCAGAGACTAACATGGAATTGGAAAAGTCTGACCCCAAAATAACCATCAGGATTGTAAAGCCTGGAGCTCAGCCAACAGCAGTGCCCCTCTGATGGGAATGGATCACTGTTAGTATCAAAAGGAAATTTACAACTGCATCAATCCTGGGGGGATGCACATGTGCTCCACTCTTTCCCAGAGATTCCGAGTTGGGAGAGACCACTGTATACTGGGAAAAATTTTCAGTTACAATTCTGTTAAGTAGTTGTATGAAAAATAATGCAGTCCTCATTTAATTAAGGAGACATAAGCACTGCTTTTACTGGTAACTCTTATTAAAGCTGCACAACCTAACTATAGCCCTGGCCAGCCCACTGTCTCTAGAAACTAATACTTCAGGGATTTGGGGCTGTTAATTCCTCTATTGCGTGAGTACTGTTTCCTGACTTGTGCTAATCATAGCATGTATACAATTTCCATATGTTTGTCTGCCAATTCACCTCAGTCCTGACCTACAGCTCCCCCGTTATCCCAGTCTGAGGCATCCCCTCCCCACAGTTCTGTCAATGAACCAATATCCTAACCTTTGTCTATAATGTGCTGTATATGTTTATGGCGTTGAAGACAAACTGAAAACAGGACTCTATCCCAAGTGGCTTTCTGTCTAACCTAGATGTGACACAGTTAAGGGATATAGGAAGGATGGAAGTACAATAAGAGAGAGAGTCTTGAACACAGACATCTTGATAGTTTCTTCCCTCTTGCCTCTGTGTCACGATGTAATAGTTAGAGGGACCACAACCTTGCCGAATGGATTTTTGAAGATGAAATTGCACAATACGGTCCGCAGCAGCCCAGGGTCTCATGGTGTGATCAACTAGCCCTAATTGTGTCAAAATCATTTTCGTTTTCGATTCGGCTAAATTTGAATCCAAATATACAGAGGCAGGGCTGATTCATTAACAACTGACCACATCACCTAGGACTCAAGAAAAGCTGTGATTCTCTCTGTGGCATATAAATAAAACTGAACAATTCCTCACCATACATCCGCTTTCCTTCCATAACCCTCTCCGCTGATCACCTCTGGACTCATCCAGTATGGCGTGCCGGTGACAGAGCGGATACCTGTTCCAGACATACAGATGGTCTGCAGCCGTTTGCTGGCCCCGAAGTCCCCAAGCTTCACATTCCCAGCAGAGTCACGGAGAATATTGGCTCCTGAAGGGAAAAGAATTCAGGCAGCTGTTGTACAATCCTGCTCTCGGATTTGAAACCTGTAGAGTTTATATCTGATCCAGATGTGCCTGGGTTCATGATAGGCTATTTCCCAATTAAGCCTCTGGTGACCTGCTATGCCACCATCTTTGATCTCCAGGCTGCAATCAAGCCATTTGCCAACAACAGCCAGTTTAGGGAAAAAAACACAAGGAAGTGAAGGGGGGAAGTGCTGAGTCAGTGTTCTCATTGTTGCAGTGCCTGCAAACAGGTCTGGCAACCTATAAAGGGCCCCTCTGGTCAATGGCTGAGACTGTACCTAGCTCTGCTGAGAGGGGTCCTGTCTGGGGGCAGGTCTGGTGTATATTCTGCTTGCCAAAAAGCAAAGATTAGCAGATGGAACTAATTAGATGACTTTGAACTCCTGCAATGAATAAGTTAGCCCATGTTATCTGCTTGGAGGTCCTGTTTACCCTGGCCAAAGGGAACTGGCAGATGGTGGCTTGCTATACAGATGTAAGCTAGAGCCTAAGAAGGGCCTTTTTCACTTCCTTCAGGCTCGCAATGGGATCTGGAGCCCCTCACTATTGCTGACTGATAAACCTTACGTACTTAGGTTTGCAGGGCCCTGTGCAGACTATTATAGCGGTCCATAAGTGTGTATATCTGGCATTGAGGATGGGGATGTACCAACGAGTAACCTGCCAGGGAGCACAACGCTCATGTGACTAGCTTTAAGGTGAATGTACAAGACCCAGCAAGAAGATGCTGTTTTAGCATCAGTGACGTCCTCATCTTTATCAGCCTGGTAATGATGTGATGAGGACCTACAGGTCTGTATAGGATACTCCACCTGGCCCTCCACTGGATAACAGAAAACTGTGCTGACAACTATTGTTAACCCTTAGGAGACTGGCTGGCTCCTAAGAGGATAATACTAGGAACTAGCAGTTTAAGGATTTTGTGGGTCACACAGGACATTAGTGCAGGAGGCCAGAGAAGTTTTTCTGCAAGGAGGAGGTAAGAGAGTTTGGGACAGCAGCCTGAAGGAAACCGTGCGGTCAGAAGCTGTTGCTTGATCTGGACAGGGTGTTCTTAAGGCATCCTGCCTGTCCACCAATGAGGAGGTAGTTTGGCCAGGCACAGGCTAATCCAGGAGGGAACCAAAAAAGAAGCAAAGTAGGTGACAGCAGGTGGGAAGCGAGGGAATCAGCCAGGAACAAAACCTCGCTTTGTTGGGATGTGGGAGAAAGGGCTCAATTGCAGATGAGGGATTTTAAAGATTACAGCTCCCCATCAAACCATCCTTATTAGAACTCCCCAAATGTCAGCTCCTCCAGAAGCTGCAAAGTGGAGAACAGCGCTGTGACATTGCACTCTACATGATTTTATGAAAATATGCTAATAAGTGTGAATATAATGTAACTGGAATATGCTTCATGCAAAAGGTCTCTTGTAAGATATCATTACAAAGTTTATAATTTACTGAGTGTGGTCATCCTATCTGTATAAATGTACCAATCTTGTATCTGAAAATAGAAATATGAAATATAAATCTGAGGTCCTATTGTAATTATGCAAAGTGTGGGCCATTAATGGTGGTTTAGAATCTAGATGGCTCCCATCAACTAGGATATATATATATGTGCTGGCAAGTGGGTAATGAAGTGACATGTGATCATGTCATCTGAACTGGAATCCATCTTTAATCTGGTGCTTTTCCATTTAGAAGGAGGTGTGGGAACCCAGAGAGGGACAAAAGATTCCTGCCTTGTGCAAAAGATATATAAAAGGGGTGGAACAGAACAAAGGGGGCTGCAGTCATGAGGAATTCCCAGCTACCACCTGAGCTGAAACAAGGACTGTACCAGGGGAAAGGATTGGGTCCAGACTAGGAAGGCATCCAATCTGTGAAAAAGTTTATTGAAACATTTCTGAGGGTAATATTTTAACTGTATTCAGCGTCTACTGCATTATGCTTAGACATGTGTCTTATTTTACTTGATAATTTACCTTGTTCTCTCTGTTATTACTTGGAACCACTTAAATCCTACTTTTTGTATTTAATAAAATCACTTTTTAATTATTAATTAACCCAGAGTATGTATTAATACCGGGGGGAGAGGGGGGCAAACAGCTGTGCATCTCTCTCTAATAGTGTTATAGAGGGTGAACAATTTACGAGTTTACCCTGTATAAACTTTATAAAGGGTAAAAGGGATTTATTTGGGATTTGGACCCCATTGGGAGCTGGGAATCTGAGCGCTGGAGACAGGAGCACTTCTTAAGCTGTTTTCAGTTCAGCCTGCAGCTTGTGGGGGACATGGTTCAGACTTGGATCTGTGTTTGCAGCAGGCAAGTGTGTCTGGCTCAAACCAGGCAAGGGACTGAAGTCCCAAGCTGGCAGGGAAAACAGCCTCAGAAGTAGTGTAGGCACATCAGGTGGCATTTCCAAGTGGGTTCTGTGACCCAACCCGTCACAAGTGCATACAGCTCTCCTCTTCCTATAGGCTGCTGATAAAGGCCCTTAACATGTACAGTGGGCCCTGAGAAGGCCATCATAAAAGAGATGTTACACCGATGGCTCAAGCTGGAGGCTTCCAAGAGTGTGTTTAGATTTTAACAAACCCCAAACATGACATGCAGCCTCCTAGATAAATGCTCAGCCCCCATCTTCACAGCTTCTTGTGTTGGTGCATACATGCCCGAGATCGGCCTGATGCTCTCACCCTTTATGTCCCTGTGCACAATCATGTTGCTATGAAGGTAGGAGACGCCCTCAAGAATCTGGCGGGTGTACTTCCGGGTCACGTTTTCCGTCAGTGCACCATAGGCCTTCAGCTGGTCTTTCACTGAACCCTATACCAAACAGCAAATGGAAAAGATTTGCTCAGAAAATGACAAGCCACAGGATCTGCAGAATCCATTCATTACCCAAGAGTTTGTGCTCATAGCATGGTTAGCTATTCTGAACTGCAAACTAGCTGAAAAATAATTTTTTCTACCAAAAAGATCTAATCTCTTTAGCTTCTTGTCCTCTGGGGTAGAGGGATCAGACTGTCTTGACTTTTCCTTGGCCGCTGTCACAAATAATTATCCCGGAGTAGGATGGAATATAAAAATACTCTAATCTCTTCAAGGGGACCCAATATCTGGTGTCTTCTTGGATATTGCACAGATCAGTGCAGAACTACCAGCTAACAAAACCGTTTTTTTGACAACAGCTAAGAACAAGAACTACACTAAACAACTATGGAACAGGAGAGACTCCAGTAGGACACAGGTTCCATCTTGCTGCCCCAGGCAGTGATAAGTAGAGATCTGTGTCAGTCACAAAGCTCGCAGAAGTCATGGCTCCAGGGTCAGCTGCTTAGGTGGCCTTTGGGACAGCCACACCGGCCACTGCTGGAGTGGCTCTGCAGCCAGCCGCACCAGCTGCTGCTGGAGTGGCCCCAGGGACCACCCGAGCAGCGGCCCCAGGGGTTGGCAGAGCAACCACTGCTTGGCCACCCCCAGCAGCGGACCTTGGGCAGCCCCCAGCAGCTGGTACCTCTGGCACCGATCCCCCGCCACCAGCAGCCCTCTGGTCCCCTCCTTTCTCTTCCCCACCTCCGAGCAGTGGCTTCCCCTTCTTCCCCCAACCAAGTTTTAGAAGAAAGTCATGGACAGGTCACAGGCCCATGATTTTTTGTTTATTGCTCGTGACCTGTCCATGATTTTTTTTTTTTCCTTTTTTTTTTAAACTAAAAATGCTATGACTAAATTGTAGCCTTAGTGATAAGGAACTGAGTGGAGGCTGGGGTCACTTGGGAGACGGAGTATGAACATGCAGAGCACATGCATGATCTCATCAGCCAATGCTGGTTAAGAGATTCCAATCTCCTGTGCATGGGGTGCATGCTCACCAAGAACGGGATCCACCTGCACAGAGACTTGAACACTTGAGAACTCCAGTTTCTCAAAACACTATCTCACAGATAAAGTTCAAGGCATATAAAACCGGGCCTCCCAAGTATCAGATCAGAGACTGTCGAAAATGTCCCAGATCCTCCAAAACAGCCTCCTTTAACCACCACATAATGTGCCTGCTTCTGACGTTAGTAGCTAGAAGCTATTGTTTCAACACTGAAACTACAGGAGCCATCCCATGCCCTAGTATGTTTTCCAACCAATGAACTTATTTGTATTCTGGAGGCACTCACAACACAGTATGTGCTGTCCAAACACACAGGAAGACACGATCTCTTGCCCTGATGAGCTTCCAATCAGTTGCAGAGTGGGAGGGCAGGGAAAGATTTAAAAATACACTATCACATATTTTTATTGTATAATAAATCCTTAGTTTGCCTCAACTGTTTGTTTATTGGTTGTCTAATTTCTAGAAGGCTTTGTAGGAAGAGACATTCAAAGAAAGAGAGAAGCGTGGTTTTAGAGAGGAGTTCAGGGAGACTGTTCCATGCACAGAATATAGGAAGAAGGTGTGGGAGAAATGGACAAGTGGGTGGTTGAGACTGAGATACTTCCATAAGACAAATGAAGAGAAGTAGGGAGGGGCAGAGGTGTGACAGGCCATCAGGGTTGAACTTAAAATGTTCAGAAGGAGGAAAAAGTTGAGAAGGTTTGAAGCGTGCAGTGACCTGGTCAGGGTAACAGGCAAGGACAACAATTCTAGAGGATGTGTTTGCTCTCTTACCCCAGGCATATACTCCATGAAAATGGTCAAGGTCTTCTCTGCTCGGTCCCGGAGGCAGCCATAATACTGAACAATGCGGTCATGCTGGAGATTCTTTAGCAGCTGGATCTCACACTCCAGAGCGCTCACTTCCTACAGATGTTGAGAGAGCAGGTTAGGTACAATGCCTAAGGACCACCACATTTCAACAACCCTTGCCCATGACACTTCCACAATGCTACTAATCTGATCCCTTGTGTCTGTGGGCTCGGTGTAAATCTATCCTCTGGATGGCATTAGCTAAGGCAGACCCTGGAAAAAGCTAATGTTCTAGTGACTACCAGGTTAATGTTTATTGTGTAAAAAGTTTGTATGTATGATTGCAGGTGCTTCACATGTAATAAGGTCTAGCAGACAGGCAGTGCTGTCCAGTGGGCTGAGTACCAGGGACTCCTGGCTTCTAGTCTTGACTACCATTGTCTTACTGCATGGCTTTGGTCAAGTCATTCTAAAAATAAATTATTTTGCCAGCTGTAACATGGGAATAGTCCCTTCCTCCCAGACTGGAGGGTTGTGAGATTTTTGTTTGTTTATTTTTTAAAACAGCAACTGAATATAAAGCCCTGCAGACGTGCTAGGAGTGAGTGTGTAGTATCCTCAGCCCTTTAGATACCAAGGTATTTCTTAGACGCCCTTAACCTAAGAATTTCAATCACTGGTTTCCTGCCCAGATTTATGCTAGTGAGTTTTACTCAAATTCAAGCTTAGGAAGGGACGCTGATCTTGTAGGATCTAAAGCAACCACACACATGAAGATTCTCTACTTTATCCTTGTCACAGATGCAACAGGGTTCTATAGTACAATGGCAGAAGGGCTATCCAACAATTTCAGGCTGAATCAGAGATCCTGACTGCACAGGAAGCACATCAGATTTTCCCAGAGAATGAGCACGCTGACCATTAAAGGTATCAGGGCACAACTGGTTTGTAGAACAGCAGCATGGTCCCCCCAGACATTCCCACTGATTCAGTCCTCCACATCCTGCAACAGTCTCCTCTGCCATAGGACAGATTCCTTTCATTTGTGGAGAGGCTGCATCTTTCCAAGAGGAAGGAACTAGCCACTACACAGATAACTGAAACCAGGTTTGGGGCGTCAGCACCTCCAACACACATTCCAGCCTGTTCTCCCTTGGCCCAGCATCATTGTCTGATTTACAGCAGAGATATGGTGTAAATGAGGGCCCACTATGGTCAGGGCCTCACTTAAACTGGGATCATAATCCCCACTGCTCAGTTAGAACAATTAAAGCTTCATGGATCAATTCTCCCACCTCACAGTGAACTCACTAGATGCTGGGAAGCTGGCACGTTAAACTGGCAAGGAGGTCCTTGATGGCAATGCACACTAGAGTCACCGTGCAGGCATCAGCAAGTTACTCCAGTACTCGAAGGCCACGCACCCAATGGCCCCCTGCTCCCATTTCAACTGGAATGCCAGTTAAAACTGGTAAGAGCCAAGTTCTCAGCCTGGATGTACAGGCTTCCTTTTGGCCAAGAAGTTAGATATTCAAGTTCAGTTTGTTTAGAGAATAACAAATCCTTAGAAACTTCTTGTAATGGGTCAACACGAGATTTACCATTTTTTACCCTTAAGGGGGCTTTGCAAACACAAAGTTGTATGTCAAACCCCCAAATGTCTCAGAGTTAGTTTTTCCTCTTGCACTTTTGTCTAACAAGGCCAATAGTAGCCACTCAGCACCCACAAGGAACTTGGCAACAAGCCAGTAGGGGATGAAGGAAATAGATTTCAGTTTCAAGCTTAAGCTATTCTCAACACTAACAGAAAAGTGATTTTTAAATGACTCCTTGCAGCCTGGAGCCCTAGCACAGGCAGTGGAAGGTGTTAGCTTCCAGAGAGACAGACACAGGCACATTACAAAATCTCAGTCTGCATGCTTAGGTTTGGCAGGTTTGAGGAGTTCTTTCAAATACCTTGCTTGTTTCAGGACTGTCTGGGTCAAACTGGACCTGTTTAGCTGCAAGCTCTCTGCCAGTGTCCACATCGTAGCACAAGTACACACGACCAAAGGCACCCTGTCCCAGAAGTTTCCCTCGTCGCCAGTTTATTGGGGCACTTGGAGCTGCAAACAATAATAATCTGCACAGTTACAGTGCTAGTTGAGGATCAAAAGGTTCTGTACAAACATCAATCCCTATTATGAAGTGATTTCAATATCCATTTTACAGCTGGGAAGTGACTCTTCTGAGGTCGGTGAGTCAGTGGCAGAACCCTGACAAATTCAGGGCTCCAACATGCACTCCTAGAGCCCTGCTCTAATCACTGAATCACACTCACGCTAAAATGAACACATGGAACAACAATGAAATGCTGTTGTGAAGTTCCACTTGGAACATATGTCCCAAGTTGTTTCACTGAACTTAGTGATGCTTCACTCCACCATCAGGGGTTCCTCTGAGATAAATCCATTGGAATGCAGCCATCATCTCTGGCCAGGTAAGCGGTCTATTGCTTTGGAATGCAGTATTTCCTCCCCCTCAGCATCCACTCAGAAGTTGCTATTACCTCAGGGGAAGGGAGGCGAATATTAAACCCCTAATCTTTGCTGCAGTTGCTCCCTGCAGGGAATAAAAAGGAGATGGGTGTCCTGCTGAGGGCTAGTTTACACTGGCAATGCTAAAGCACTGCCATGGCAGTGCTTTAACATGGCTTGTGTAGTCACAGCAGAGCACTGGGAGAGGCATTCTACAAAATCACCTCCACGAGAGGCACAGCTCCCAGCGCTGGTGCACTGTCTACACTAATGCTTTACAATGCTGCAACTTGCTGCGCTCAGGCAGGTGTTTTTCACACTCGAGTGAGAAAGTTGCAGTGTCGTGAAGTGCCAGTGTAGACAAGCCCCAAGATCAGTTCTTTCCTGCTGGAAATGACAATAAGAATGAGATGTTGACACCATTTCCAGGGGTCTTATCACAACTGTGGCTAGAGAAGTGTTTTGAGGGGACAAAACCTTTGTTCTGTATAAATAGGAAACTCTGGTGTCAGATTCCAATAATGGAGCTGAACTACATGTTTTGCAGACATTTACACCAGCACAGAGAGAAACAGGAGTAACACCATATCGGGGAGGTAGTGTTTTATCACCACTTTGCTTCTAATTACGAAGAAAAGTTTGCAAACAAAGCATTTTCATTATAAAAAACAAGCAGCAAGCAGCCAATTTGAGGATGCAAAGAGGCATAAAGAATTGACTTTGCTATTGGGAGTCAATGTTTCAAAGAGGTGAATTTGATCTAGTTAATTTGCTTTAAACAGTTAACCCCTACATTTGTCACTAAACTTAAACTTTCAAAGTTACTGCACAAGATCTTTGATGCTCTCCACATTCTAACACTTTGTCCTTTCGTACCTATTTTTATGAGGAAATAGCTTGGATATTTTTATTCTTTACAAACGAAACATTCCCAAACAAGTCCAGGGTTTCATTAATACGGAAATACATCTTACTACCAGGAATCGCAAAAACAAAAATAATTCTTAATTAGTAACACACTGTAGCCTGCAAGCCTCATTCTACACAAGATAAACAGTACCAATGAAATAAACAGCTCTTTAAGAATTGCTTAAAAACCCTGGACATCACCTGGATTCAGCTGATTTCAGATTTTACCTTGTAGCAGAATTGCCAATGCTTTTTAATAAGAAAGCTAATTCTTTCAGCGTGAGCTTGCAGCAAACAGACCACTGCTGGTATGGCTCACGGAGACGGACATGGTGCTGGGTATTTTAGGGACTGCTGTCAAAGTATTTTTAAATCCACATGTTCTCATTTAGTGACACTAGAGCTATTTCAGGCATCACCAGTTACTGGAATTTCTCTTACACAGTCAGATCATAATGTACCAAAATGAGAACTGCTGAACAGTGTGACCAGGACACTGACTGGGAAGCAGAAAACAAGCCTGATATTCTAAGTCTGGAAATGCTTTCCTAGCTGGACTCTCACTGGCTTCTCCCACCACTGGGGGGAGCTAGTCTATCCAGCAGAAGGAGCACCAAGCTCTGAGAAAATTCATTTATAAGCATCAGGACCCATCTACCAGAGGAGCCAGAGTAGATGGCCATGTTCAAATGCAACCCTGAGGCTGCATGGCTTTGGGGCAGTTTGTCCTAGTGAAGCTCTTGGACAGATGGACACCAGCTCCAGGTTCACTGAATTAAGAGTCTTCTCCCCTCATCCATGCTGCCTTCCCATAGAACCTATAGTCCCAGATTGGCTGCTTTGGCATCTGACACTTACATTTGGTTGGGATGTTCCTTTCCTGCACGGTAAGGGAATTCTCACTGTCAGCACTCCGCAGGCGCCCACGGGGGTCCAGGTATTGCAATGCCAGGCCTAAATTCTCCCCATTGGTGCTCAAGGAGCGGCTTGATGGCACTAGCGTGAATAGGTTCCCTTGGTGCCGCCGTATCCGGGGGAATGTCCTTCGGCCTGAAGATATTAACAACAGGGAAGAGGGAGATGAGGAGAAAGTTAACTGTTGCCAATAGCGTAGGCACAAACAGGAAAGCATGGCCAGAGCTTGAGTCCTGGGGGAAAGGGAAAACAGACGTGAAATCCACCACCGTGCAGGTCACACACTGAAACGTGCACATTCAGAGTATGCTACTTGAGCGCAGGACAACTTACCCTCGATCATAACCAAGAGAGAAGGGAGGGGGAGTCACTTTACTGCTCTCATTCTGAGGCATACCTCCTCTGCAGCCTCACCAAGCTCCAAACAGGAACTTACTCTTAAATTAAAGCAAAGTTTGAGGAACCTTAGTGGGCAAGCTGTCATGCAAGCTCTGAGGCACGCTAATGGGCACACAGGCTGCAGTAAGAGGATTGAGAGACTGGCTTGCCAGATAACACCTCAGGCTTACAAACATAACACAGCACAAGGGGTAGTTAACTAGGGTATGCAGGCTAAGACTAACTTAATCTCTACGATTACCCAAGCAGCCAGCAGGTCATCTAACAGACTTATTTCTTTAAATCCATCAGTGTCTTACTAAAAGGAAGCTTTAAAGACTCTTTAAAGTGAGCCGGATGAGGTATAGCTGGTGCCAAAGATCCACGCAGGATAAAAATAGAAGAGGGGACCCCCAAGGAAGAAGCCTCTTTATGTTACAGTCTCCAGCCTGTGGCCAAGGTGCTTATTCATCATCCCAGGGAAGGCACTGTTCAGCAGAGATGCCCTCACAGAGGGAGGGCAGAGAGGGAGCAAAGGATGGCAAGCCTGCATCAGTAGGGAAACCTGGTATCACACATGACAGCATGCATCTTGAGCTACTACCACCACGCATGGCACCAGTTGTGCACACAAGAAAGCTGTGTGTGGAGAGGCTCTCCAAATAGAGAAGTTACATTTGTGCCCTAGTTGTTAAGTTTCCCACAGCCACCCAAATGTGCTGGCTCACCTTTGGAGCTGCTGCCTCCTTCCCCTCCAATTTCAGCCCAAGAGATGAAGGGCTGCAACATACTCACCGTCACTGTAATCTTTGTGTTGCATGGAGACATGGTAGCGCCGAGGGTACGTCCCTCCTTTCCCTGCTTTGTCATAGATTTGATTCTCACGATCTGGTAACAGGCAAGAAGGAGCAGAGAACGAGACTCCTTATGCAATGTAAACAAGTTCTAAAGGCGGCACATTCTGCTATCAGCAGGCTTCATAGGAAAAGGCAGTAAATTCACAGCTTTTCATTGAAAAGTTCTCTAGATGTATCCAGCAAACAAGGAGGGATAATCACCAAAAAAACAGAAAATGTAAGGACAGAGACTAATATCTGCACATAAATTAGCTACACTAAAGTCAGAACCTGTATTGATATCTATAACGGATGCTTGTTATATGAGGTGCTGATATACCTGAGAATTCCTGTCTGTTGTCAGGGTAGCTTTGCGCTCTGGACATCCGTGATTTCCGAAAAGAAGGGCTATTTGAAAAAAAGATCACAAGCCATTTCAGACCGATATTTACAGCAGTCAACACTGCAAGTTAATTCAGCTCCAGATGGGTAAGTGCAGGTCTCAAAACCTCTGCCCCAGAAGCAACAGAAAGCCAAGATGCTACACAGCAACATGACTGATGCGGCAGTAATTTATTTCCTGCTTTTATGCTATGAAAGTTACAAGTTAAAACCTGGCTAAACCCGTTAGCTAGGTTCAATCTCCCCTGCTGGTCCAGCTTGTGCGCCTAGACTGTTTGCTCTCTGGGACAGAAAGTCTGTTACTGGTTTGACAGTTTCCCTTACTATACAGGTCAACATACACTTCTCTCTCTATGAGACCAAAAGCAGCCACCTTGCCACAATATGAACATGGTTAACAGCATCTTTTGAGTCTCTCTCTCCTGCTCCTCCCCAACACATGGCATTCTGTGACCATGCTGAAGAATAGTCCCTTCGTTGGCAGCAGTGGCGGAAACCTTTGTCAAGGTCTCCCAAGAGGTTAAGGTGGGTGGTTACACAAATATAGTCTTGGCTGCAAAACCAGGCTTCTCTCATCCATTTCTCCTAAATTGGTTTAGAAGGAGTGAGGCTGACCCACCTTTCAGATTCCCTAATAAGATTTCTTTCTTAGCCTTCCTAGATCCTGGCCAATCCCAGCAGGGAGCAGCCAAGCCCCCTATTGCCAGCAAGGCAGAATTTAGCAACATGCAGAGAGGGGAGGAAGCTGAACTCCTCCAGGAGGAGGGAATGAAATCCCTCATTTCCCTTTGGAATAAATGCTACATCATTGTATAAACCCCACAGATCTAGTGTAATGATATGTCCTGTAACATCACAATTTGTGGGGGGTTTTTTCAAGTAGTATCTCGTCAAATTTCAGTACCCTGTAGCCAGATGTTCTCCGACAGTCTAACCCCACAATCTGCATACATTGAAAGGCTGTATTTTAAACAAACAAGGCATTTAAGCCCCACTTGATTCATTTTATTTTCTGGCAAAACCATAATCTTAAAATGCAGTTAATTCTCTCTAGGAAGTATATTGGGAAATTATGTAGGACTATGATCCTATTGTCTCTAAGTAAAATGATTTAAAGTGCAAAATAAACTGACCTTTACACAACCTCATCATAATTTGATCACATAAGACCTCTTATCAGTCGGTCTGTACCTGTCTGCTGATCTGTCCAAGGACTGACAACTTCCTGATACGGAATTTTCAGCACTGCTTAGAGGGTCCAACATCTGTAAAACAAGGTAATAAAACTGCAGTAGTAAGCTGAGTTGATGTTATCACATAAGATGCTGCAGAGAAGGATGCAGTGGTCACCATTGCCAGAGTGAGTGACTGGGGTAAGTCCAGAAAGGAAGGGGAACTATTTAGAAAGTACACCTCATCTTCCCCCCCGGTGGAGGACTTGCTGGGATTATGGTTGCAGCAGTTTGGAGTCACCATGTTATTTTAGATAATGGAGAGCCCTGACATGCACGATACGGTTAGAGTCATACAGTCTGTGTTTATATATTTAAGGAAGGAAATATACATCATATTGGAGAACAGTCGGCCTTCACAATGTATAGAGCTGTTCCACGCCCCCAGCCTTGCCAATGTGAGTGTCACCTCCCAGCTCCCATCTGTGGGCCCCATTTGACTCCAGCAGCAGCAGAGATTCCATTCCCTGACCTCACCTCTCCACTCACAAAATGCACTGTGGTCCTGCTTCCTGGTGTGTTTGAGTCTCTGCAGCCTCTGCTCAGACAGGAAAAGATCACAGAGCCAGGGGGTGTGACCCTAGGCATGTGCGTCAAGGGTACACCTGGAGGAGCTCACTGATGGGTGGCGAGCCTGCACTGATTATGCCTAGGGATTGCTCCTAGCAGTATAGCAGAGGGTTTCAAGGGCTGCACTGGAGTGGTACATACACGACATTTATAGGTGCATAGTTTAACTGAACAAGCAAGCAGCAGCTGTTTGCTGGTGAATATTCTAGGATGAAGGCAGGCACAGGGAAGACTGCCAGCAGTGTTGGTGCTTACTGGATTTATTCCCCACCACCCACACGTTTATACTCACACACTGTTCACTGGTCTCTGGGATGAACTCGCCTTCGCTGTTTATGCTGGTGTAAGACCCCTGGCGAGCAATTCGTTGTTGCCTCTCTGGAACATAGCCAGGGGGAGGTGAACTTCGGCCTGTGTTCTGAGAACCTGGACCACAGACACAGAGGGAGGTTTATTACCTAGATGCTTAATGAAACAGAATTCAAGAACAGCCTGAATTCTGGAGCTCTCAAACATTCACGATGGTGAGAGCAACTCTGGAGCTATCATAACGGGTATGTGCAGAGACTTAGCTCATAGGTGCTACTCACTACAATGACTTATTCACTTGCTAGCAATGCATTCAACAAACAAAAGGACTGCTGTTTAAAATACCACACAAGTGTCACCTGTGAAGCCCCTGAACCCCAACAGATCACAGCTATTATCCTGCCCTCTTCTTTTTGAAACAGACCTCATGACACTCCAGGTGCTGCCTCCAATATCTCAGTGCTGGAAGGAAAGTGATGAGCACTCAAAGGCAGAGGGCCTCCTTGCTATCCTGACCACATAATAGAAGCATTATCCCCTTGCTGCCTGATCAGCTTCTGCCTACACAAAATGCTCCTGTCAGGACAGCCATTAATTACTACATGCAAAACACAGCACCATCTAGTTTGAGCAGCAGCATCACCGACACCTAACTAGCATCACATGCGTTAGCCATTCCAACATTTAGTGTTTCATTAAATATACAATATGGGAGACCTGCAGCAGTGCTCGGTTGCATTAGTAAGCACACCCAGCAATCTCTTCCTTGCCACGTGAGATTGGTACTGCATAAATAGCTTGAAGACTGCACTGCACATATTAATGCTTCAGTCTCAACCAACCTGAATGAGTCAAATACTAGAGGACAGGAGAACGATTTCTAGGGAAAGATTAAGAGCACATCACATTTTACTTGAACTTAGGGCACTGTGGTACTTACTGTAAGAGGTTTCTGGTCAAGCATCTGCTTGACTGGAGTGTCTGTGTGTGGGCGCAGAGCGTACGCTGTTTACTGAGGGTAGCCTAATCCCCAGCATTCTTCTTTCTGTGCTTCTCAGAGTGCTTCATAAAGGGATAAGGATACTGACACTTCACGGGGCAGGGGAAGGGACAGGCAAAGCTAAGGTAAGAGCCTGATTACCAGAAGGGCTAGGCTAAGCACTTACAGCTCCGCCTGACCCAAGGTGTGAGTGCTCAGGACCTTGAGAAAAAAAGATCAGGACCAAGGGGACTTACCCAAGGTGGCAGAGTGAGTCAGCAGCAGAACTGGGAAGATACGACTCCCAGACTTGTGTGCTTATATGATGCTGTCTCTAACCTATGCAGTAGGCCCAGCTGCTACAACAGGCACATGAAAATTGGCAAGTGCTTTCCTAATACCAATATTTCATACAGCTATTACTAATCTGCCCCGCCACCCACTTCCAGTTTATTACACTTGTGATAAGTAAACTGAGATCAGGGCAACGTGCACACTAAGATAACTTGGAATGCATTGGGCTCCCAAACACGTGAAACAATTTACATCTGCTTTTTAAAAAAATTACTGTCTGATTTTCTAAGAAAGCCTCTGGAGTCACATGACACTGGCAACCAATCAGACATAAGATAAACAGGAGAGCATGCAGTATAGCTGGGCAGAGTCAGGACAGCACACTTTCACTTTTTCTGATACAATGCCATGGCTTGATGAAGGGAGCCCAAGTTCCACTGGCTTCAGGCCAGCCGCTATGGTGGAAAGGTCACCGTCACTGGGCAGGAAAAGGAAGTTGGTTCTAAATCAATGTATATCAAGGGAAATGAGTGGAAAAAAACACAAGTGCTGCCAGACAGCCCGTACCATTTTCAGTTTTGTTTTTTGTTTTTATAAAAAACTTATCCTTACTTCAGAAACCTCAACTGCATAGCAGGCAGAGTGCCTGCTTTATATGATGGGTATCCACACAGGTGTATTCTGCACATCTAAACCATCACAACAGAATACTGCTCTGTATTAGCCTCCCATCTACTTCTGGCATAAAAGCAGAGCTTGAAATCCTCCAGGAAACTGGGTTACATTCCTCATCCCAAATTAAAACGGGGGTGGAGGGGAGAAAGAGCAGCCACCTTCTATAGGCTAGAGTACAACCATATCAGTGACAGGAATGGAGGTTTCTCAAGGTTTATTTTTGGGGCTACAAATGAGGTGCCTGCCTGCCACCTAATCTGTCCCATGGCTTGCCAGGGCTGAGTAAGTCTGCTGTAAAAAGTGACATTTGTGTGTTTGTTGATATCACTTTGCACTGCCTCCCAGCTAGCTAAGTAGTTTGGATCTGTGAAAAGTGATTTGTATGTTTGTTAATATCACTTTTCACAGACAGACTTACTAGCTAGCAATTCTAGTAAAAAACTAACAAAAAAGCAAAAGGAACAACGACAAAAAGACAAGAACATGCAAAACACCTTATTTATGTTTCTATTCTGTTTAGGTCCAGTAAAGAATAGAGACAACTGTACCCTGTTATTGAGTCTGCAGAAAAACCCTATCATAAATAAATTACAATGATTTGGACAGATATATGTGCATATTAATTAGCTTTAGGAAAAACAGTTTTTCAGAAAAATTGTCATACCGGCCACCAGTAAGAGTTGGTGGCTGCACTTTGAGGCCACCAAAAAAATTTGTTGCAAGAACCCCTGAAAGGTATACTTGGTCCTGCCTCAGTACTGTGTGAGGGACTAAAATGACCTCAAGGTTGCTTCTAGCCCTACATTTTTATGATTTTATAATTACATATCAAGATTTCACACACAAAAGAAGCTTATTTATAAGTCACATTTGCGGATGGCATTTCTGTCCAAACAGCTTTCAAGGGGTATCTCAGAGTCTGTTTTTTCCTTTTTCACATTAAAAGTTTACAGCCTTTAACAGTAACAGCTCTTAGCACTTCTCACCCACAGATCTCAAAAATACTTTACAATTATGCAAGGGAACGTTACAGATAAGCAGCTCAAACTAGTCAAAGCCACTGCAAGAAGGGGTCAAGGATAAATGTATGCATTCATGGTAGCTTTAGGTCAACAAATTAAATAGTGCACTATAACTTGCCTTAATGAATGTGTGTGCAGCTAAGGACCTGGCACAGCAAGAGCTTCCTGGGAAGTACTCAGCACCCAGAACTTCAAATGAAATGAATTGGAGTTGATACTCAGCAGCTCACAAGAATTAGGGTTTCATTATGGAAGTGACCTTCAGTGCCTTGTTGTGGCTGCCCTACTGCTGAATGAAACACAGCTGCTTTGGAAGTCATTACTGAAAAGTGCATGTCTGCTACAGTCAGCAGCCCTGAAACGATCTTTCAGCTGGAACATGAATTAATTAGAATAGCAGCAGTGAATAGCTCGAGAAATGAAAGGAAGGTACATTTATTTACTCTGATTTTACCCCAGCTACCTACTATATTCACCCTTTGTTTGATCATCTGATACTAGCCACTATCAGAGATATCAGAATATGCAGGACTCTGGTCTGATCTGCTATAGCAACTTCTATATTCCTAGTAAAGCTTTAATCAAGGCGGCTGATGGATCCCAGAACCCACGATTTAATTCATTTGTAGTTTTGTGGACTTAAATGCCAGTCTAAATAAAAAAAGTTTAATGGACTAAATATGGCCTTTCCAAACCTCTAATCTCAATGAATTTCTGGGACATCTCACTTAGTAACTCTTTAGCTGCTCAAAAGATTATATCAATATTCCTTACTATTCTATCACAAACGTATAAAGGGCTTTTGATAAGGAATTATTTTGCCCTAGGAGCAGCAAAGAGTCCTATGGCACCTTACAGACTAACAGACGTATTGGAGCATGAGTTTTCGTGGGAATATACACCCACGAAAACTCATGCTCCAATACGTCTGTTAGTCTATAAGGTGACACACAGGACTCTTTGCTGCTTTTACAGATCCAGACTAACATGGCTACCCCTCTGATATTTTTGTCCTGGGAATATTCCTACAATCAGTCAATAGATTTCTCAGAACTGTCTCCTCTGACAGCATGAACATTAATGCCTAATGGATACACATGGCTAAGAATACAAAGATCGTTGAGAAGTGGTGAGAAATACTCACTGACAGACAGGAGCCTACTTCTGGGCTCTGGTGGCTGGTAGGCTGTGTTCACATCCCCCATGGATTGGGAAGTTTTGATCCTGACTTGTTTTGGCAGCCCCGAATGTGGTGAAGAACTAGTCTGTTGGGAGAGGAGAGAAAGCAGAAATTGAGCAGCCTGGACTCATTTTTCAAAATATGAATTTTACTGCTAACAAGAAGGTGCATGAATGACAGCCCTGAAGACTGAAGTCCTTTTCATGCAGAGAGCAGGAACAATATAGGCAGCAGCAGGGCAAGGTTCCCGATTACAGGACGAAACAGGTTGAGAAGGTTCTGACCACTAGAGAACATTCCTCTTCACAATCTGGAATGGAACCCAAGGCTCACCATTCCTTCGGTGTCATCAGGTGTCTGAAACCCACTGGCAAAGTGTATGTTGATCTAGTTCTGGTTGATGAGCTTTGTGTGGGGGTGGCTGGGTGGGGTTTAGTGGGCTGTGATATACAGGTGAGACTGGATGACGTGGAGATCCCTTAAACTATGTTTTGTCCTCCTCTAGTAACTACAGAGGATGACAACCTACTACTGTTATAAGTTTAAACCATCAACTCAAGTGCCAGAGATCGAGTTATGGATTTAAAGGTTCCAATCCTGCTCACAAGTCACATGGGTGTCAATGTGATTCCACATGATGAAATTTGTTTTTTCTGTTTTTTAATAAGCTAGGAAATTGCACACAATCTACATTAAAATTACACAGTCAAACATACAAATTAGGAAATCTCAGAATTAAGATTGCCTGGACAACCTTAATCCACCGCCCCTGCACATATGAACTACGATAGTCTTTAATTACATGATCATATTTCCTCAGGATCTCTAAGTGAGTCAAGGAATAGATGGAGTAACTATTCAATATTTTGTTTTAACCTCACTGTTCAGTGGTGTCACTCCAAGCCTTATTATAGCACATTATTCAGATGATGCTCTGAGGGCAGTATTTTAATTTCCTTGTGGTCTTTTCTATGGTGCTTATCACTATAGTATCTGAGTGCTTCAAAAATATCTTATTTTCACATCACCGACGTGAAGTTAGAGGATTATTCATGTTTTAGAAATGGGAAACCAAGGCACAGAAAAATTAAGGTAAAAATTGTTCGCTAATTTTGGGTGCTCATTTTGAGACACTTAGGACCTGATTTTTCAGAGTATTTAGCATTACATAGTAATTTACATGTCTATTGCCTTTGGCTGCAGCTAAGTATGATCAGTACTTCTGGTGATTAGATCCCAAGGTCCGAAGTTGGGCAACCAGAAAATGACCACCTAGGAGAAGCTGGGTTAAAATGCCTTGCTTAGCATCATATAGGAATTTTTCTGGAGAGGCAGGGATTGAATCCAGTTCTCCAAGGTAACATTCAACTTTCTTAAACCTGAGATCATTCTTTCTCTTCCTGCAATCCCCTGCCTCATATAAACCTTCCAAATTCTGCAACAAATGAGGAAGGGGTCCTATGAACAACCTTCTAACCTCTGAATGAAGCAGGGAAAAAACAGTATGTGATCATGTAATTAAAGACAGTTTCGTACTGCATATGCACAAGGGAGCTGAATTACATTTTCAAAGGCAACCTTTTGAGTGCTTCATTTTACATTAGAAGACTATGAATGTTGCAGTGTGTAACTGGTATATAAAAATCTGACAATATTACTATACAAAATCAAAGTCCCTGAGTCAATGGCTTATTGGGCTGACAGGGTTAAGGCATGTCTGTTTCACAGCCAATGGTACACAAAGGGTGATGAGACCGACATCACATCTGACCACCTTTGACTAATCTAACTCAACAGATCCCATACGCATTTTGCAGCTGGGTGAAGGGGAGGTCAGTGTGACACCGGAACCCACGACCTTCACAATTGTAGTCAAGTGCCTTAACTACCTAACCACTGCACCTTATATTACTATACACAGCATGCAAAATATTAAAAAGTAATGGCTTGATTTTAAGGTGAAAAAAAAAGAAAAAGTGGGAACTAAGCTTACTCCCAAATCTTTTTTTCAGATCCTAAGGTGGTGCAGCTGAACAGAGCCTCACAGGGTCTGAAGGACATATGCATGAGAACTGAGGTGATACAGAGCCCTGCTCGACACCATGAATAGGATTTCCAAAAGCACTCAGTGTTGGCCTAACTCTGCTCCCATTGAAATAATAGTAAAACATTATTTCATTGGGAGCAGAGTTAGGCCAATCCCACCACGTATCTACCCAGCTATTAAAGGAACATGGAGAGCACTGTCTTTGGGGGCAGAAGGGCATCAATGAATCTTCAACAGGAACAAATAGCCCTACTAAGAATGCCATCAACACACCTGACTGTAGTTAGATACAGACAAAGCCAGTTCTCTCAGATCTTGTGAAGGTGTTTTCTATGGAAGGGAGGCTAAAGCAGTAAACAGATGCTAGTTGTGGTTGCAGTTAAGCTAACGCTGATGCTGTAATCCACTGTCCTCTGACTGCTTCATAAAGACGCCTAGGCAACTAGAGATAAATTACCAATACTAATTCTTCCAGTGACAAAAGGAGGCTCTGTATTTTAATGAAGGTTTGGGATATTGTTCATCTAACCCTGTAGATAAGGATCTAGTCCTTCAGCCTACCACAGGACTTTTTAAGACAGATGTTTACAACAAATTGGGTAGATACCTTTTATTTAAACACCCAACAGCTCTCCTCTTCACCCTGCCCCTCCCTGCAGTGGACCAGAGACCGCAAATCACTAATCGCTGGCAAGATACAAGTCAAATTCTCTCAGACACTACCTTCCCACCGATAGCTGCAACAGCAGCTGAGATTTAGTAAGACTGGCCTAACCACTCTGCAGGACATTTTCTGTTGAGAGCCCTCGCCTGTAGGGCTGGATTCCCTGGTGGCAGACCAAAGCCAGAGCTTGGTGAACAGCAGGGTACAATGAAAGACTAGTTAAGTTCATTTTTTTCTACCAAGGCACAACACTTTTGAGCCAGGGATTGGAGTGGGGGTAGCTGTTACGGTGTCTCAAGTTCTCTTTATCTCTCAATTTTTTGAGATTTTTTTCTATGGACCAGATCCTCAGCTATTCTATTTTGTAAATCCACTGAGGTCAACGGTGTTACATCAAAATCCAATGAGGATCTAGCCCCACTAAATCTTCTCTACAAGCTCAGGTGATAGGCTATAGCAGTTCCTGCCATCAGCATCTGTACTGGTAGAAAGGATCAAAGGCAGAGTTTATTTTTAAAAGGATAAGGTGCATAGCTGCCCTGGCAAGAGGCACAATATTAAACGAATACAAGTACTGTAGTAAACTCAGTCTCTCACCAGTAAAGTCACAGCTAGTGCAGTAAAACTAGGTTAGTTTTACACACATTTGTGCCAAAGTCACTGCAGCACCTTTCCATCCAAAAAAAAAAAAAAAAGAGCCCAACCAAAACAAAATCTGCATCCTGTACTTCAGGAAAAAATGCTTCCCGCTGCCTCGCTCAGATGAGATCATGCATCCAAGAAGCCTCCTTCAGGCACATGGGCTTTTGCTTTATCACATGCAGGGCTCTCTTGTCAAGCAGCTTGGAGCTGAAGAGGAAGTCAGAGGAGAGGGGAAGCAGTGGCACTTGCTGAAGCCCTTGCTGTGCAACAATCTGCTTCCAGCAGAAGAGGAAAAAACAACTAAGAGGACATCATCATAGCCTGACTAATGGCTGGTGAGGGGAGGAGAATTCATTCTTTACTGCAGGTGGTCACTGGTGGCTTGTGTAAAGTTTGGATAATCTCTTACACCTAGTAGTAGCCTGAAAACATTCAAGTTAACGGAGGGCAGTAAAAACATGATTGTTTCTTCTCCAATACCAAAAACGTAAGGCTCTCTTTTACAGGATATTTCCTGATCGCACAGTGGTGATGTTAAACCATATCTGAAGGTTACTGTATTTTTATTTAATGTGGACCGTGATGTTTGAGAGATGCTGAAGTACCTTTAAGTCCTTAAATCTGACCTCTCCAAGAATTACAGGTGTGCTGAGCACTCATCCTTATGGAGAAGTCCTACAGAATTTAACAGAAATGAACTTTCAGGATTTGATAGTAGCTATATTTAGAGTAACTTTTTGTGCAGCTCCATGTACCAGTCTCTGCACGTTATTAGCTATTTGCATTTAACCATAAACTTTAGCTTTAAAAAAGTTGCGAGGATCTAATGCTGATGGATATAATTCACTAGCGCTGTTGACTGACTGTATCCACTGTTTTCCTATAGCAGCAAGCAGCACAAGCCTCCGTCCTGTCAGTATGGCTTAGCCCCAACACATAGCGCTTTGGGGGAAAACTCTCCTGATGGAACACCGATTTTCATGGTGTCTCAGTGCAAAGCACAGCAAGTTTCTGATGTGGGAGCTGGAATTGAGATCCTTCAAGCTCATCTAATACAGGCAGAAGTGAACACCCATCAGATGGGAGCAGCTTCCTGATGAATTAGGTTGGATTCAAACTAGTGACCTACAAGCTGAAAGGCTCTGTAGCTCATTAGGCAACATCATGAGGCATCCACTCCCCCAAGAAGTGCTAATATTATACCTTCAAAAATAAGGCTTGCTTTCTGGAATGGCAAGGTAAAATCAAGTTCTGACTTTTAAGGAGTTTACAAGGGCAGGGCCTTCTGCTCTCTGGGCACACAGGCAAAGTGTCCCATATGTTGTACTTGGTTTCCTCCAAATACTCTACTAGCAAGTGCCCCACCTTGTTGTTATAGGGACACTGCCTACTCTAATCAAAATACTGTCAAAAACCCAGCCAAACAAATATTAAGTTATAAAATTCACACAGTATGTGCTATCTAATCAAAATCAACTCTCTATGAACCAAATCCACTAAGATCACCTGGTCTAGTTTAACGGGGCATGCTTCTGAGGTGCTATTTATACTAATTTTAACTCTTAAAAGTCTGCTGAACCAGGAAGAAAATTAAGCCAATACTTACTAGTAAAGTCCAAGTAAAGAAGTTATTTGAATGTGGAGCATAGCAGTCTTACTACTTTATATTGCTTCTCTTACTGGAGTACCACTGCAGTGCAAGGCTCTTTAACTAGGGGACATAAGGATCTCAAGGTGAAAAATCTCAAGCATTCACTTAGTTGCAGTGTCACAAAATTGGTTACCTACATGGTTTCTGTCCTGGGACAGCAGTAATATTCTAAGGCTTTTCACATTTGAGCTTCGGTCCAAGATATCTACTGCTTTATCCAGGTCATCTTGATTTTTCAAGGGAATAGATAACTGCAAAAAGAAAGTAAGATGTTAATGCTCCCAAAGCAAACAGTTAGAAATTAGTGTGATTTTTGCTAATAGTGCCATTTCTCCCCCAGAGCTAATTTACGCAGTAACTGCTAATTTCAGATGAAATTTGGGACTTTAAATTCAAACTGAGTCTCTAGAGAAGCCCCCGTGTACTTTTCACGCTGCCTGGAAAGTGTCTGTACCTCATTGTTCATGTAGTGGAGATCCAGTGGTTGGCCAAAGGCTGTTTTCACTTTCTGCTGTACATCTTCATATCGCACAGGTCGGACAAATGGAATAATTCTGGAGGGCAAAAGAGACAGTCGCTGATTGTCCAAGCAGAAAAGATTCACTGGCTAACTGATATGGTCAGAACCGAGTGAACGATTCCAAAACATTAATTCATTCAAATGTTGCACTTTTCTGTCACAAATTATCCTTAACAGAGAGTGATTTTCTCAAATGTGTTAGTTAAATTCAAGTAAGTGTTTTTGCAAGGGATTCTTGGCTCACAGCTCGCTTGCAAGCAGTTCATTCAGAGTACATATTACAAGTTAGAACTGTTTGACAGGACACAGCATGTTTCTGTTCCCTGATTAGATAAATATGTAACTTACACTGGTGAAGTATCTCCCTCTACAGGCTGGTTCCACGTAAGAGGATGAGTCTACTAAAGCTGCCAGCTAAATGAGTTATCTCCTTAGCTCAAGAAGTAGAGACTCACATTTGGTTCTGAAGGTCACAAGTTCAAGTCCTGCTGGAGGCCAAGATTTTGGCTAAAAGTGAAATGACTCAGTGTCTGGTGCAAATACTCAAGTTTATGAATTTAAGACCTACTTCCTGATAATATTTTCCAATATTTGCTTAAAATTAGCCATTTCCACAAACATTCCCACAAGTAAACTTGTTACCTAGAAGTGTCTTCTTGCCTCTAACAGAGAAGGGCACAAGCACACTTGATTCAAGTGAAAAACCCAGATTCACAGAAATTGCTTTGCAGTGTTCACCCTGCTTTGGCGATCCTTGAGCATCCAAGTCCCAAAATCTTGAATTGCAGCACCAGCAACTGCTGTGCAGTCTGCTGCTGCTATTCAAATACTCGCAATACTCAAAGTTTTTGTCAATGAATATAGCTAGATTTAACTGAGACTGGACAATGTTGACCATTATTATTAGTATTGTTGTAGTGCCTAGGAGCCCTCATCATGGATCAGGATTGTGCTGGGAGCTGCATAGAAAGAACTTGTGCTAAACAAGCCTGATACTTCAAAGCTTAAAGGTGGCCAACCACACAGGAAGGACATCCCTCATTTCACAATGTCAAATATTACACAACTGGCCAGGTACATGGTGCGATTTTGTTCAGTTACCTCTGAACTGGCATGGGAAGTTTTATACTCCTATGTTCCAAACAAAATACTGTAAAAGATATGACAGACTCATACTCCATGCATTGAAAACACCA
Organism: Chelonoidis abingdonii; assembly: GCF_003597395.2. Lineage (NCBI taxonomy): Eukaryota > Metazoa > Chordata > Testudines > Testudinidae > Chelonoidis > Chelonoidis abingdonii. The sequence continues at coordinate 8,817,687 of NC_133789.1, forward strand.
TCTCAAATCTCCCAAGAGTCAATATAAATAAGAAATATTTAAAAGGAGCACCACCACCACTTTCCTTGTGTACCTATAGGTAACATGCCTTTGGACTACTCTATCAACATGGACATTAAGAGGCCAGTACCAAACTCGTTTTTGCCTGTCAGTAACCTACACAAATGACAAGTCACACCAGCACCTGGGGTATGGTGTGCCTTCTTCCTGCTAGGAGCCTAGTTTTCTCCTCTTGAGCTCTAGTCAATTACTGAACTTTGCTCTTCCTTGCAGCCCTTCTTATATGAACCTGATGTCCATGATTGGCTACTCCTCTCAGCCCCTTTCTAATCGGCTGCCTCCAGCACAGCCTCCCAAGGGCTGCTTTTAACGCCTATTCTGCCAGTGAGGGGCAGATGCCCCATCACAACGGGTATTCATCAAAATACAGCCATTCCTGAAACACTGATAATCTGCTTAGTTTTCCCTAAATATAACCCTCTTGCCATACTGAGATCCTAGTTACACCATTTAGCCATTTCAACTGAGACTGAGGGGGAAAAGAAATTTTAAAACCAAAAACTAGGTAAACAGCCAGAAGCAATCCAAAACCATGAATGGTGTGGCTATTTGTGGGGGACAGTGCATGACCCTGTGGCATAGTCATGCTTCCAAGGACTGCAAGCTTTCCTTGTTGAGTATTTATTACTGTTTCACTTGCTTTGAATAGGAACTTGAAAGGTTTCAGGCAGCAAAGTAATAGGCAACTTCAGTACTGACTCTTATAACTGTTTATTTTGTTGGAATGTTCTTGCTGTTGAAAGTTGTCAAGTACTCAGCAAGTCATATATCCCGACAACACTACATTAGAGGACTATTTTTCCTCTATCCAGTGGAAGGATTAGTGTTATGAAGCTCTGTGCTACATCAGAACTCTAGCCCTATTTACATCAACACTAAGCAACTGCGCCTGTGAAGTGAAGGCCTAAAGAACAGCTCTCTCAGCTACCTTAAAACATTTAACCCCTTCACTGACACTCTCAGGACATTCATGTGTCAACAGATCATCAACCCATTTGAATGCAATGTTAGGACACATCAGGAAAATGCGTTTCCCAGACACAGGAGTCATTCAGTACAAGAAGGGTTAAAGACATATCTGTGGTGGGGAATGAACTGGAGAGCTCAACTGACAAGAGTACAAATTAACTAGCCCTTCTCTCTACCCAACCAGTCCATGGAGAATCCATCAGGGATGCTGGATCCCCAGCAGCCTGCCCTCTCCATTCCACATGGGCCAGGCCGTATGTTTGCCCCTGCCTCTCCACTTACATCTGCTTCTGGGCCTTGCAACGCCTCCCACCAGACTCCTCTCTAGCTTTTCTATTCACTTTCCTTCCATTCATCACTCTCCACACTCCTTTGTTTCCCAAGACCAGTGGTTCTCAACCTATTTACCATTGTGGGCTGCATCCAATACTACCTGTCTGGCCCTGAGGATGTCAGCTGATCAGCTCTGTGCTGATGGGCCACAAGTGGCCTACAGGCCGCAGATTGAGAACCACTGCCCCAAACGCACTAGGGTCCTCCTCCATAAATAAACAGAGCTAAAGCCAGGCCCTTAGCACTTGGCTTATATGAACCCCTTTCCCCTACCCTTTGTTTAGATGGTTTGCTCCTAGGTGCAAGGATTCTTGTGTGTCTGGACAGCATGTTCTGAGAGTTACTCTAATACAAATCTGATGGCTGCTCCAGCTTCCTGCTGCTACATGAAGCAAGGCAGTGTAGCTCCTAGTGGAGGGAAGTCCACATCACAACAACCACAACTATTAGCACTAATTGGCAACCCTGCTGTCAGCCTTCAAGGGAGAGCACTGAATAGGCCACTCAGCTCCTGTCCTACCCCCAGAGGCAATCCCTTCAGATGAGGGTAGAGATATGTTGCTTGGGAAGTTCCAGAGTGCACTGCTTGTGCTTACTCAAACCTATGATACTGGTCTCCAACACTGTCAATCCATCAGATTTCACCACCACTAGATACCCTTTAAGATATAGAGGTTTTGTTTTAATAATTCCTAACTTCAGTCTGCTTCCTCAGCCTCTTGCTACTAGATCTACAACATTCAGCTATTTAGAAATAGTCCTTGTTAAAAAAGGCAGCCCACAATAACATTTTCTGCATATTACCAAGAAACCAATCCATGGAAATTATAGTACTTTGGCACTGGGCAAATGTAACTTGGCTCCCAGCTGCAGAGAAGCCCCTTATAAAGGCTTCTATTCTACACACACTGCACGAAAAAACACACAAGATTTGTGGCACCCAAAAACAGCTCTATTAGAGAAGTGCACAGTTTTTAAACTAACACAAAATCATGGAGTTCAGGGTTTAGGGAGTCCATTCCTGCCTGACCACTTTAAATATTTGTGGTTAGATCTGGCAGCTTCTCTGAAACGAAACACACACACTTACATTCTCAGTGCAGGCCTGCTGTCTGTAACTGCATGCCACTTTGGGAATGGGGAATTAGGGCAAGCGTAACTGCATAATTAGACTAACACACAATCAAGCTTTTCATTTCAATGTTACTTAAAAAAACCCCACTTTCTACTTCCTTGAGTACTGTGCCACCTTAAATACAAGCACTTGGAAAGGAGATGCGAGAGACAACAGCACTGTTGATGAGGTTCCACTTCCGAAGTTACCTTGTCACAACACTGTATATCGCAAAATATTGTGGCATGTCGGACAGTGGCTCTGTTGTACTCCACAGCATTCCTATGTGACATTCGAAGCCAACTCATGTCAGCGCTCTATTAGGAATGCAGTAGATCATGACTATGACTACTTTTGGACTTTCTCTTGGTGTACCAAAATGATTAATGTGTTGTGTGCCTGAATTCCTACAAAGAGTGAATTTTGTGATATGATCCAATGGCTTGTGGAAGCAGGGAAAGAAAGAGTGGGTTTAAGTGCAGCCATTTAAGTGTCAGAGACAGAGCAACTGTTCTGTCAAGTCTTAGCCTAATATCGCAAGACCTGTAGAAGCAGGGCTCACGTCAGAAGCGAGTAGAAGACAGCAGAATACTTCTAAGTAAAGAGTCTTTCCCCTACAGTGTCTACCACTCTCAAACTGCTATGCAGTGATAATGCATGGACATCAGAAAGTGAAACACTGGAAAAAAAAAAAAAAAAACTGACCAGGTTGTTTGACTTAGGATAGTGAAACTAAGTAGTAACACAAACTGAAATGAAAAATAACGAGACTGCCAACTGGAAGTCACTTCAGGCTAGAATGACTTATTTTTTTTCTTGTTACTATAATTAATATGTAAATTGACTAGAACTAAAAGAATAGAGAAAAAGCTCTATCTTAAGTTTATTTTGTGCAATGGACAGTAATTTGGGTACAGCCAATTTCACTGTTTGTCCTGCATGGTCCGTTCCTTTTTGTGTGAGTCTTTCATGAAGCAACAGGGAAGAGAAAATGTTTTAAAAATAGAAAAATAACTGCGCAGCCATAAAATTCGGCAGGGAAACTCCGGGCAGGTATGAAACCTGAAACTACTCTAAACAGCTAGCCAATTTTTAAAAAGAAGTTCAAATACATATTTAAAGGATACATCAGATTAAGTTTTTAGTTTTTCTATAGTGCAATAACTTTTTAACTTGACATCATAAGAATGATTTTTCTAGAGAAATCTAAAGGGTCCAATAATGTGAGTAATGACATCCCCATGAAATCTAACTTTCTTAATCAGAATCCTGAAGGAGGCTTGAGAGTTCTCCTCCAAAATACTGCTACATACAAAGAACTCAGTCCTCCAATCTTTACTTAAGTCATCTTTACTGACTCAAAGGCCCCACTGAAGTTCATGAGACCAACCTACTTACATGAATAAAGGTTGCAAGGCCATGACTGAAGAAAGTCACTTATGTGGAATTCCTTTGCTTCTTTATTATTTCCAAAGGCAAGCCACTTCAGCAAAGTAAGAGTGCTGGGGGTTACAGACAAGGGTGATGCATGCAATCTCCATTTTCTTTTAACAGTGGTTATATAAATCACAGCACATCACAAGGGCCCAATTCAGTTAGGTACTTCAAAACATGTGTAACTAAGGGCATAAATAATCCTATTGGTTTCAGTGGGACTATGCATGTACTTAAGTATCTTACTGAATCAGAGTGTAGGAGAGGAGAGTTCCTCTCCATTTTTAAAGCTAAATCACTGTATAACCCAGCTTCTCAATTCTAGCACAGGGATGCCCAGCAGCATCTCAGTGAAGCATCCACCTTAAGATTTTATTAACAAGTTTTTATGCAGGATTCACAGATTGAAAAACATATTTAGAGGTTAATTCAATTATGACCAAAACAAAACTAGGAGAGAGTGAATCTAGAATATACACCGACAAGTTCAACTAGGGCAACTGGAACTCGATTTTCACCCATGTCATCTACTGTAGGATTTGCCAACATTGTGCATCAATGGGTCCCTTTTCCCAACCAATGATGCCAACATGGAGGTACTGCAAGAGTATTACAGCTGCTCTTCCAAAACATGGGACATTTGCAACACTGTATATTCTGACTCTGGTTTGCAGAGGCAACCATCAACCTAGCGATTTCTGATTTAAGCTTCCCTCTCCCTCCTTCCCTGAGCTACAAATGTGTGTTGAGAGGCAGAGAGGATATCCATACCTTCTTCCAAAGGAGCCCCTCTGAGCAAGATAAACACTACTGACAGAACCAGAAGGTACTAGGACTGCGGCTGCAAGAAGAGGACCACAAGGAGGTGAAAGTGGAAAAAATAGAGGGTTGGGGGACCACTGAGGAGAGAAAGGGAGAACTCAAGAATCTCAACAGGAACTACTCTTCGCCCCATTCTGGGTAAAGCATTCTCTTTAGGTCAGAGTAAGCCATTTTAGACAGAAACCCACCATAAGCTCAAAGATATAATGGCATGCACCATGTGGAATTCCTGTGAAGTCCACATCCATTTAGTCTGACTAGTGTACTTTATCAGAAACACTGTATATGAGAACACTGAACGCAAAAACTTACCGTCTTTCCCCATTATGTTCAAACTTTATCCTTACATCATTCTGCCCAAGAGAGATGAAACAGAAGATTAGTCCATTATCAAATTCTTTGGCATATTTCATAAGTTATAACAAAGCATACGAGGACCTGTGTGACAAAATATTAATTTGTTCTCTGTTCTCATTCACATTTTTAATACGTCGCAATTTTCAACCCTCTCCCTACTTTAGTCCCAGAAAAAGCCTTAATTTTCCAGTACTCAGGCTGTTTCTTATACCATAAGTTGTCACCTATTTGATGTCAAATAATGAAGCCTGACTTCTGGAAGCATTCATCAGAAACCACCAGATTCTCCATCTATTCTGCTCCACAATAGCTATGGTCATTGAAGCACCATTTTTGTTGGTCCCTTCCTCCCAACTCATTTCACCCAAGCAGAAGCATTTTTCAACTAATATCTTTCTCTCAGTATCACCCCCTGCAGACTAGGAATTTATAAGCAGCATTAATCTTGTTACATCTCAAATTTACTATCTGATGGTTTATGTAAAATGAGATGTGTATCTGGTGCATACAAGCCAGTTAAAATGGATTCAACGCTATTTTGTATCACCACAGCAACATAAAGTAGTCAGGAACATATCTGTCTCTTCAATTTGCAATTGACATATTAGCTTGGTTATCTGGGACAAAGGACAATTTTTTTCTTTTTTAAATATATAGGCAAATTTACCAAGTAAACTTCTAGGATACAAAACTGATATGTGACAGGCATAGTTATCAGGTATTCTATTATTTCCTCTTCTATCAAGACTCACAGGAAGACTGGGTAGATAAGAGGAGGACTTCACATATGTAACATGAGCAGGCATGTGGGGAAAGTGTGTGTGGGGGGGTGACAGGAGAATAGAGCATCATCAGGAGCTAAAGGGAAGATGGGGAAGCAGCATGAGATGGTGACAAAGAATGTGAAAGAGGGGGACTGTGGGGAGTGAAGGAACAGAGAGAGGAGCCATCCATGGCCCCATGCACCAGAAGGGGAGCATGAGCAAGACTGCGTGTGCTCATTTTGGCTAGTTACCCACTGATGATGTAAGGAGGCCGTGGAACTTTCAAAGAGCAGCAACAGATGTAGGAGGCAAGTAACCAAACCATGAGAATTCCTGACAATAGTATAGCATTGCTCTCCTCCGATTCATTTCAAATAACAGAACTCCAGCATGCAAATTAGCTGGGAAGAAGAGATCATGATTGTTTGAATTACTTCTCATGGCACTATAGTACTTAGAGAGTTGGGTGCTACTGAACTGGCCCTGTCTAGAGTCTACAGTTATAATTAGATCCTGAGAGGGAATGTCTACATTGTTATTTTTAGTCTCACAGAACAAGCCCAAGTCAGCTGACTCAGGCTTTGAGACTCGCCGCTCCAGGGTCTTCTTTTGCAATGTAGATGTCCTGTCTGATACCTCATAATAAATGCTATAAAGATGAGGGAGGATTTGCCATTTTATTTATAAAAAGACATTAAATCTCTGCTTTAAGATAAACATAGCCTATGAGGAAGTCACAACCAATACTTTCATAATACAAGTAACTTGTATGTCATCATTTAAAGTGTAGAAGATTTGCCATCCATGTAATCCAAGGTTTAATAAGGTGCCCAATGTGGTACCTGTGCACTAAGCTGTAAACTCAGAGGATGCTAGACAGCACAGGGAGTGAAAGTATAGCACATTTAACCACTAGAGAATAAAGTTTAAGTTCCAATTTAGATCAAAGACAAACCAAAAAGGAAAAAAAAATATCTGCTCTCATAAGGTATTATCATTTCTCTTGCACAACCCTAAGCGATTAGAGTGGATGAAGCCAGCTGTGAAAGCCTTAAAGACAATAGGCAATCATACATATAGGAACTTAAAACAAAAAAGTGGGTAGGAAATGCTCTTTAAGGTAGAGGAAATATCTGGCAGACCCAGTGGTCAAGAAGGCAGTTCAAAGGGACCCATACATTCACTGCCAGTACACAGTATTCCTGAAGAAGTCCTGTAGGTGCATAATTAATTGTTCATGACAAATGGGCTTCCTGACCAGAAGAACAATGATCTTCATCCAAAGTAATTTACATATAACTTTCCTAAAGTTTGCTCAGGAATGGGGGGAGTGCAAGGGGTGTGCTCCCACACTGGCCCTATAAGAGCTGAATTAGGCCAGGTGGGCCCAATCAGCTAACTAGATTGCAAACCAAGGAGATTTAGGGTGGAGGCAACTAATTAGAGAGAAGCTCACCTGGAAAGGACAGGTGGGGCTTCTACAAGAGACAGAATAGAGGGGATGGCTAGGAAAGGCTGCAGTCACTTCCTGGGAAGAGGGAGGAATGTTTGGAGGTTGCAGAGATGAGTTGCCTAAAGTTACGCTCTGGAGAAGGGAATGGAGACTGGCAAACTCAGAGAAGTAGAGAGGGGTATAGGAAATATGGAAGCGGCTCAGAGAAAGGCAGCAAGGTGCAGGGAACAGACCTTGGCTGCTGTGTAGAAGATGCCTGAGCTGGAACCCAGAGTAGAGGGTGGGTCCAGGTTCACCGGCCAGCCATTGTGGGAGCAGCACTGTAGCAGAAGACTGTCGGCGAACAGGAACCTTGATATCCCCCCCCAAGGGAAATCGCAGTAGTGACCTGGCCAGAGGGCTGAGTCAGGAAGAGGACACCTGTGCCTCCTCCTGAGAGCGAAAGAGTGGCTACAGAAGAGAAACTGACTGGGTGTAACCACTGGAAGGAGCGTAGGCCTGACTAATCTAATCCCCAGAACTGCCACGAGGCAGTGCCATCCAACAGTAAGCAGACCAACCCATGACAGGGAAGGGTGAATTTTATGCAGAGACATCAAAAGGGGAACTTTGTGTATTTACTCCAGTTCAGCTGTCTAATCCAGGAAAAGGAGGGCAGAAAGAGTGAAGGAATGATAGGTTATTAAAGATGTTTTCCAGCTGACTGGGTGAGAACACATAACGTGTGTCTTATAAGAGCTTAATGGCATAATGTACAGAGGGATAACAAATAAGAATCCAGTACACAGGTAAGACACTGGGGTAACAATAGAATGACGACAAAATGAGGGTGGGCATGTAACTTCAGCCCCGGGCAGTGGGGCTTGGGCTTGGGCTTCAGACCTCATTAAAATGGGGTCTCAACCCACAGTTTGAGAACCTAAAAGATAAGCATTTACAAGAGCTAAAGGTCCTAGGGTTTTATCCCCACTAATGACCCGGGGCGGGGATAATTTTATGCTGGTGACTGAAATTTAGCCTCCCTGGGGTAGAAGGGTGGTAACTGTATAGACAGTCAACAGTAACACTGCACAAGAGTGCATGAAAGTAAAGAACACCTTTAAGAATTGGATTGCTTTACTCTCTTCCCTTTTAAGCATTCCTCAGACACACAGGCTGAACTAATCCTTTGTCAGCATGTCAATATCATCCCTTCAATGCCTTCCTGAGCACTGTGGAAGACTCAATGAGGAGTCAAGTGTGTGAGGAGAAGTCTAAGGTTGGGATGAAGTTCCCGGAATTTATCTGTGTTTCAGTAGAACTACATGGGGCTGAAAATCTGTTAGAAGCTAAACTTGGGATCTATAGATCCATGGACAATCAGTGACAGTACGGGAAATACTGGAAGAGAGCGCTGGATTCCTGGAAATTACCTACTATCCTTGGCAATATGAGCCGAAGCGCAGTAGATTTCTGGATACTCAGGCAGTGTTAGGGTACAAGGCAGAAAACCAATAGACTCATCGTCCAAGACAACATTCACAGAGAAATACACACAGCTTAGTTAAGAAACTTGTATCTACTGCTCATGAGGGCAATGGACCAAGCCAATGTTTCTTCAACCTGTGGGCCTCCACAGAGATGCTAGATTAAATTGTGGGAGGGAGGTGTGCGCCACAAGCAGAGGAGAAGAGCCACGAGGTTGAGTAAAGCAGCATGACCCCAAATCTAGTCTGACTCTCCGCAAATAACACACTGCTATGAGTGAAGCACTGGGTAGTTTCTTGAAATCAATCCTCCTCGTTCTAGTGACTATTCCACAGGGGAACAGGGCTACACATAAGACTACAGGCTCAGGAAGCAACTTGCTGGCTCAAACCATCTATGCTCACAACAAACAGCTCAGCTCCAAAGAGCTTCCTATAGACTCCCCCACCCTATGCTGCATGTAACATTCTGATGAGTGAGGGAATGGGGAAAGGGAAAAACGAAAAGAAAGCAAAAATAGGACAACATGCACAGGGAGACAGAATGGAAACAAAGGAGTGGAAAAAAGAAAAGAAAGACCTGGTCACCACTGTGATATGGCAAAGCACAATGGGATTCTGGGACGGGGGCCTCCATCTATCATAAGGGAGGCTCAGACAAAAAGTTGAACACCACTGGACTAAGCACTCACTTGAGAGGGGCACAGTTCATTAAGACACTGCACAGTCTCGACACTTACATCCCCAATCCTAAAACTCTTCTGAGCAGAGCGCTAATTGTGCACAATGGAGGGAAGATTTTGTATGATGGACAAATCGGGTGTAGATCAAGAAACCACACTACGTTCATTCCCACTTCCTGAATGCGGCAGAATTTGATCCTGAAATGACAGTGAACTAACTTTTACCCCACTGAGCATCCCTTGCTTGGGAAATACAATTACATGGAAAAACAGACTAACGAATTGATGGATGAATGGATCAGAGACCCAAGTATGACAGCCAGTCTGACTGTGTCCATCTAAGAAATAATGGGTGTTGACCACATTTTGATAAATGGTTTTTGAACTCTGATCCCAAACCAGCAGGGCAATAGAGTTCAATGCTAATTGGGGAGGCTCACGACCATTGTTCATCTCTAACTGTAGTAAAACGTGGCTGATTACACATCTCATCAGGGTCAACCACACTTTGCTATAATGGGTGTTGAACTCTGTTGACCTTCCTCACATTAGTGAGGCAATACATTCAATACTGAGAGGTCAGGGGCAGGAAGGAACTTAACCTGATATATGTAACAGCCTCAAAGCTTAAACTGGGTCCATGTCTCTAAAGCCATTTGACCGTTTGTCGTTAAGCCCAAGTGACCTGAATGAATTCTCTGAAAGTGCTGGACAAATATTTGCACATTAAAAGGCTTGAGGGTATTGCGGAGTTTGCACTAAAATGGGGTTCACACAAATAGCACACAGTAGAGATGGAATTTCTAGGATAACTGGTCTTCAAGACTAGTGAATTCAACCTTATCAGAGACAGATAAGATCTATTTGGGTATCTTTTCCTCCTCTCCTTCTGCTAAGAAGCCAGTGCAGGATTCTTCCCTACAAAACCATCTCCAGAGCTTTGTCTAGATTAGTTTAAATGATTCAACTAATGGGGCTTCCAGCACTCCCCTGGGGAAGGTACATTCTACAGCTACAAGACAAAGGCAATAGGAAAAAAAAATCACCACCACCCTCCCATACCTGCTTAAATGAGCTCTGTAAAGGTCACTGAGCATGAATGTGCTCTTAATTTATAATTGCTAATACTGAAATGGAAGCCAGTTTTCTTACCGGAATTTTTTTTTCTTCTACTGCACAGGCACACTGGTTTGTTATTGTAGGGCTGCTCAGGTGGGCTGGACTGCTGGCATTGTGTTTTTTCTTAAAAGAAAAAACATTAATGTTAGTTTATAAAAATAAAAAAAGGTGGACCGTGCAAGCTAAAACAAGAAAGCCATGTGGTAGAATTTTCAGCCAATCTACCCAGATAATGTCTTTCTACATACACCAGGGTGAGGCAGATCATTGAACTGCTCTGAACAATCAAAACATTGCCTGCTTTAGTCCAATAGAAGGAATAAAAAACCCAAAGTGAACCTAAATCAATGACCTAATCCAAATTAGGGGAGTATAAAGCCCATGAAGTAGACACATCCCTCTGCAATGCCAGGACTTGCATTAAACACTGGTGCCCTACTGCACTTGAAGCAAATGGACCCACTTCCACTCTAGTCTAATCCCTTGTGCCAGGTCATAATTTTCAAGCTCCAGTAAACAATCCTTTACCTGTTTGTTGGAATGAGCAGCGTCTTTATTCTTCATGGTATCAAAGCCAGGCAGCCTGTGACGCCGGCCCATCTGGAGCGCGACCAAGTCCTTCATGATGGAGTTCAGTGCCTCCTGCTCATCTGCAATTGACAAGAGGGAAGTTATTTTGGTGAGTAGCAGTTGGAGAACTTTCAGGAATTCAAACTTTTGTTCCTCTGACTGAGAAACCAAAGATTTTTTTCAAGTGCCCAGAGAACATCTTCATTCACAGCCACTAACCCCCATCACACCTGTATGAGATAGACACGCATCAGCCTCATTTCAGAGGCAGGTAAATGGAAGGGTAGAGAGTTGTCTAAGGCCACAAACCAAGTCCGGTCAGAGCTAGAATTGAATATGGGAGTTCCTGCCTCTCAGGACCATGTCCAGTTCACCTAGCAAAATTTGCTACAGGGTAATTTAGGTCACTTAGAAGAATTAGTTGTAGGCATTTTGTTGCCACAGGAAAACTGGCTAACATCTGTCCCCTTCCAACCTTATGTTCTGCTACTCCAGAGAGCCTTCACTGCTTGATGATAGAGCTAGCCTGCATAACAGCAAGAAAGGAACCAGCCAATCAATTATTCTGAATTATTACTAGGTCTCAAACATTTGTGCTGTCAAGTGCACTTCTCCCCATATCCCCAAAACAAGGGTTCACAGAACAAAGGTTGTTTCCTGAGGAAGCTAAAACATCTTCAGGACACAAGTCAGAATAGGTCAGCAATGAGAAGAGCACTGACTGCTTGCAGAGCAGAGCTAGCAGCTGTAGGTCAACCTCTTCAGGAACACGGTAGGAACCCATGACTGGGATTTCAGCAACTAATTATGTTACTTATACTAGAGAAGTACATGGAGGCTCTAATCAGGATTGGGGTTCATTGCGCTAGGTGCCACACAAAGGAGGCAGGTATGGTCTCTGTCCTGAAGAGCTAACCATGAGAAACCAGCGGCATATATTTCCAAAACTGAGCAGGTAGATGTAGCAACAACATAAATAACTCTGACATTTTATTAGACACCATAGTCAGTCTTATGAATAAACTGGGCTCTGAAGTGTTGCCTGTCATAACTACCAGGGGCCCTGCCTTCAAGTGGAAGTGAGATGGCAAGACTTGCATTGCCTTTTTTCACTAACCAAACAATACATTTGCTCAGTCTGCTGACGTTAGTCTCAATTCTCACCTCAGCAAATTTTTCATCACCCATGTGGCCTGCTAACTATAGGACAGTACTAGTCAAGTGGCCTCTGCTTTGCTATAACTGTGAAAGTGTGGATTAACGCAATCCCCTAGCCTATGCCACAAATATAACTAACTGAGTCAAAGGTCCTGGGTCTCCTTATCCTAGTTAGTTTGTTTAAACTGATGGTGTGCACAAGACCTTACTATGTCCCTTAAACAAGGCTAAAGCCTGGGATTGTCCCAGGTTTTAATCCAATTACATGGACACAGTCATTGCTGATACTACAAATTTTAACTGCAGTGCTCACAACCTATCACCTAACTCGGTCATATTTGTAACATAGATGAGTATAAGAAAAGTTATGAGTTTATAAACTATAATACCTTCCCCCCAGTTACAGTCAAGCAAACATATAGCGAGGCTGCTAAACTGTATCAGCTATATCCCATTTTCACATAATTACCCAACTATCAGGAAAAAAAATGACCTTTTGGGTTAAAAGTTCTCATGTAACCAATACCGTGTAGTCTTCCAGAGCCTGTCTGAATTTAGGACTGAGGTGATGTGGCAGAGCTGTGTGGAAAGCCTAGAACTGGAATACCAGGAGGTGCTGCAGGAGTTAGCTAGACACCTGCTTAGCCTATGCCAAATCATTCACTGAAATTAGTCCCTTGCTTTCAATATCACCTAAATACTATAGAGAGAGTTGTATATGGCATGTGAACTTTTGTTCAAACTACTTACTGACCTATTGGCTTCATTTTTGAAGCACTTTGCTTTCTGAGCAACAAAGCATCGGATGTTATCAGTTAGCCAATCCGGTCATTGGCACATGTGTACATACTATATTCTTGGACTGCTGCACGAAAAGCTTATCAAAACTCTACGGTTTTACTCTATGGTGTTTGTTTCTTTAGACGTTGTATCCAGTTAAATCTCCTCTAAAAGGAGTGTAACCTGGTTATAAAATCTGAGCCAAATATAAACTTTACTTTGAACAAACTGAAAAGAACGTGTTGTCCTCTATGGAGTCTTGCAGAAATTTACTGGTCTTGGGCAGAAAATTGGGGTGGGGATAGCGGGAGAGAGTTGGATGAAGAGAAACCTACTGATGTAGGTTTCACGTTTGGCAGTGTTGTAAGAAATACTAACACAATAGTCAAGGATAAAGCTTTTCTATCCAGTTTTAGGCTGTACTATTTTAAGGTCTGTCATAAACCTGAGATTACAATTACCTAGATGTGCAGACCTTGATATGCAATTTCCTCTCCTTCCCAACGCACTTAGAGCTATCAGTTTATGATGTGGTTAAACAGAAATTTCCAGCTCTCTCGAGGGCTAATTTTTTTAACAATTTTAACAAAACCTGAGTTAAAAACAAAAAACCCAGTTACAGTCATTGATATTTTTTTTTTTTAAATCCACTCTGAACGCATGTTATTGCTCTAGGACAGGGGTCTGCAAGCTTTCAGAAGTGGTGTGCCGAGTCTTCATTTATTCACTCTAACTTAAGATTTCGCGTGCCAAATTAACATTTTTAGGTCTCTTTCTATAAGTCTATAACATATAACTAAACTATTGTTGTATGTAAAGTAAATAAGGCTTTTAAAATGTTTAAGAAGCTTCATTTAAAATTCAAATGCAGAGCTCCCCAGACCGGTGGCCAGGACCCGGGTGATATGAATGCCATTGGAAGTCAGCTCGCGTGCCGCCTTTGGCACACATGCCATAGGTTGCCTACCTCTGCGCTAGAATATTGATTTACATAAGTACAAGCCTAACAATCTTAGAATCAATGGGAACATGAGACATTTCTGAACACTGCAGTACAGATGTTTCTCCTGTACATATGCATTTGTAAAAAAACCTCTTATTTGATGAAGCAAAGGGTGCACATTTATTCCTCATTTCATGTTACACACCTGATCACAAATATTTATTCCTGAATTTAGGTTATTTTTTTTTATAAAAAGACAAGTCAGTAATTGACTTACTAGTAACAAATGAACAAGTTAGATTATTATGCCAAAGGAGGTGTATGTGGGATGAATATATCAGACTTTTCCAAAATGCAATGTAAACCATTATGAGCTCAAAGCAAAAGAGGGAAACGTATGTATTTGTAACAAAACAGCACCCAAGAGCCCCAATCAGAGTCAGTCTTATTTTGCTAGGCTCTGTGCAGAGCCTGCCCTGGAGACTTTTGCGGGATTTCCAGCAGCACTCAGCATTGACCTAACTCTGTTCCAATTGATGGTACTGGTAAAGTTTCCACAGACTTCCACAATAACAGTTAAGCCAATGTCAAAAAAGCCAACAGAATGTTAGGAGCCACTAGGAAAGGGATAGCTAAGACAGAAAATATCATCATGGCACTACATAAATCCATAGAACACCCACACCTTGAATGCTCTGTGCAGTTCTGATAGCCCCATCCCAAACAAGATATTAGAATTGGAAAAAGTATAAAGGGGTTAACAAAAAATGATTAGGGGTATGGAGGAGAGATTAAAAAGACTGGGACTGTTGAGCTTAGAAGAGATGACTAAGGAGGGATATAATAGAGGTCTATAAAATCATGACTGGTACAGAGAAAGTGAACAGGGAAGGGTTTACCCCCTCATATAACATGAGATCTAGAGGGCAACCAATGAAAATAATAGGCAGCAGAAGGTTTAAAACAAACTAAAGGAAGTACTTCACACAATGCATAGTCAAACTGTGGAACTCATTGCCAGGGGGTGTTGTAAAGGCCAAAAGTATAACTGGGTTCAAAAGAAAATTAGATAGCCATGGATAAACCTATCCTCCATGAACTTATTAGCCAAGATGGTCTGGGACAAAACCCCATGCTCTGGGTATCCCTAAACCTCCAACTGGACAACAGGTGATGGATCACTCAAGCTGCTGTTCTATTTACTCCCTCTGAAGCATCTGGCACCAGCCACTCTTGGATGACAGGGTACTGGACTAGATGGACCACTGGTCTGACTCACTATGGCTACTCTTATGTTCCCCTACAGAGTGCATTACTCCAGCCACCATCATGCAGACTAGCCCACTGTGTGTCTCAGTATAGCCTAAGATTTAAAATCAGTGGAACCTCAAAGTTGAGAATCAAGTACTCAAAAATAATGAAATTAAACCATAACTGTTCCCAGCCACATAAGTGGATCTCCTTTCTTCCATATTGAAAAATAGGGATCTCTAATCAAATTTGTTTACATTTTGCATTTGACAGCACTTTGTGTACAGTTAATTTTACTGCTTCCATTATACAATCAATCACTTACTCCTGTTAGCGCAGGTGTTTCACACCCCAACAAAAAGGAGAAAGCTTAAAACTAGAAAAATGTGATTGTAAAACCACAAGAAAACCTATGGGACTGGGATACTACCAGAAAGTATAGCCAACAGCACAGAAGTGGCTAGGGCCCACAATGGAGGACCACAGGGATAGAAATCTAATATCTAATATAAGATCTAATATCAGAGTTTGCTGTGCGTGCACACATAGTAATACTGTTATACCAACACTGATTATGGGTATCATAGTATCGTCCATCAACACAGCCATGTAAAAGATGTATGTTTCAAATTGTCTCCAATCTGGTGGTCTTTTCAGTACTAGAGAACTGGGCTGGGGAAGGAAATTTCGTGTCTTGGATTTGTCCATTGCCTTATAACAAAAGTGTAAAATGTGATCTAGTCAATTCTGACACATTTGAGTCCAATCCTGCAAATTCAAAACAGGTCAAGACACTCAGCCCCTTCAAGTTCAGATACAATGCTGTACTGCAGTTTTAACAGCAGACTGTTTATTTTGATGTCCTTCACAGTCACGATGACCCCAAAGTCAAATAAGCAAGATGGCTGAATGTTTCCGGCAAAGTAGGCAATTTGATTGGCTGAATGCTCCCTAGTGTTATAACATATGATAGACTTTGTTTAAGTTCATTTTGGTGACGTGGGAAAATGAAGATCAGACACCAATCTCCATTTTTAAAGCAAACTGAATATCAAATATTTTATTTTAACTCATTTTATATCAAAGTGTAACTTCAGTTAAGGTCTGTATGGCAATGGAAATACAAATTTGAAAGACTATTTTATATATGTCAACAGATATTTTAACATCAAGATTTTACACCCTCAGCTTTAAAAAAAAGTGAAATATTTGCAGCACTATCAGTTGTATGGCACAATGCAGAAGTTATTACAAATGAAATTTAAGCAACTTTTGAAGAGCACTGAGACACCCTGTTTTGCTAGGTCTCCAGCAGGTCTGGGAAACACAGTTCTGCTTTGTGCGGGAAAGATGTTGTCCAGGAAATGCCTTTCATGTTTTAAAAACTACACTCCAGGATGTTATAACATTGATAAAGGGGAATTGCTACTTACAAGGAAAGTTATTCCTTGTGTAAAGCATTTATTTCAGTTAAAATTCACTCAGATCTGTGTAATAAATGAAGACAGAGAATTTGCTATGGCAGGGATGGAAATAGTTTAAAGCAAAATCACAAAGTAGAAGCATCTGCACATTGGTTAAAAACAGGAAGCCTGTAAACCCCTATAAACAAGTTTGCACAGTATGAGAATTGGAGGGATGGTGACAGTGTAGTGTCCGCTGTTTACTTGTAAGAAAGATGCACACTTCTTAACAGAGGCACCTGGTTAGTTTGATCCAATGACTTGGAAACTCATGGCAAACAATGAATTTTACAAGTTAGAAATACCAAACTACAGCCTAAAGCTTTTTTCCACTGGACAAGTGTAATTTATAGTCTGTCAGTGTACCCTAGGGTGTTTTGTAAAGGTAAAGTATTAATGACACAAAATTGCACCACATGTTCAGGGTCTGCTTTTATCACATGTCTGTACAGCACCTAGCATAAAGGCCTCAATCCCCGATTCAGACCTCGGGGCACTATTGTAAAACACTTACTACTAGTACAACACTGCATTAGAGAATTCTGTGGTAACTTGCTAATCTCACTATCAGAGGCTTATGTCTTCACATTTGACAGTGTCTTAGAAATTTGCAACTCACTTGCCTTACAAACGTCAAAAGCCAAAGCTCCTCTCTGTGACTGCAAGGCATAGAAAAAAAACTGACTCCCTATTCTAACAAAACAGTTAAGAATTGAAAACTGGTTGTTAATGGCAGGCTTATTCCTTCCCCCTCCTCCATAATGCAACAGTGGCTGTCAATGCAGCAAAGCCTAAAAGCTTACGGGTAAGTGTGTGAGCCAAGGGAAGGAAATGACACAGGCAGGAAAAAAGCAGATTGAGGGAAAGACTCAACTGCAGCTGGGCCTGCAATAAGCATTTCAGTTTAGGTCTAGCACAAGACATTCAGTCTCAACACAGCTCTCCCCACTGCTTCTCAAATATACGCACATGTTTCTCTTTAACAAAAGCAGTATCAGCTTCTCCGACACCGCTGAAAAGCTCTGCACAGAAATTAAATTTAGTGGTAACCTCCTATAAAGTGCAAGAGAATCAACTTTAATGCACTTCAGCACTGTTAATGGAATTACGTCAAACTGCAAAACTAATATCCCTTTAACTACTCAGTATATTAACTAAGTTTTTTTGGGGTAATTTATGAAGAAAAGTAGAAAGTTAGATGGAACAAAGTAAAGAATTATACAGTATAACCTAGACTATCCAAACATCTATCCAAAACTGGGTCATTGTCTCCTGATGTCTATCATGTTGAAAATTCCCTCCATTATCTGAATCAATTATCCAATCTTCTTTTATATCATCAAAGACCTCTAAATAATCATGGCTATACAGTAATAGTGCTTTCCTGCTCATAAGTTAAGAGCAATTGTACAAAGCTGGATGGCATTCATTAGTTTAACAGCCGGTAAAGTCACCCCTTTTCATTTTGCAACTCATGAGTGCACACACAAATATTAGCTAAATGATTATGATTAGTAAGCATTTTAGTGGAAGGCAGACTTTCATTTTCTCAAGTATTGTGTGCTTAAAGACCTTCATGTCTGTTTCTACAGAGCAAAACACCAGACTATTCTGCCTCCATTTCTAAGCATGATCAAGTCATGGAGCTAAATGCATCAGCATTTTAATTTATAAGAATTAAACCAAATTATATACATTTGTTTTAAGCATTGTTAGTGATGCTGCATGGATTTATATTTTAACATAAGAACTAATTATATGCAGGAGACTAAATAGAAGAGGTTTAGCAAACCAGATAACTTCAGAAAAAAATCCAAGTTGTAACTCCCAAAACAGTACAACTACACAATTCTGCAGTTAGGTTAATAAAAGTACTTTCTCTGCCAATATACAAACATGGTCTCAAGTGTAAGTTCTACTTTAAATAAATTAAACTTTTCTCCTGGTTTACAATGGACTTAATTTTGGTCTAAACAAGAAACCAGGTAAACTCAGAAAACCTTGTAAGGCACTTCCCTCTACAGTTCACATCTTCCTAAAACATTAACTCCAACAGTTCTGATTGAATTATGACAGCCTATGGTGGCAACTGATAACAGCTCTTCAGCTCTAATACTTGTCTAAAAATGCTATTGTCTGAATTTAGTAAAACAAATGAGGATTGAATGGAAGCTTCACATGGGAGACTGAAGATTGATAGAATTCCAAGTCACAAATAGTGCAATGGCCAAAATTTTCACATTTGGGTTCCTACAGCACAGCACCTAAATCCATATTTCAAAATACGTAAACTGATTCTTAGAAGTGCTAAGTTTCCACAATTTCAGTCAAAGTCAGAGGAGCTGTGGATGCTCATTCACCTTCCAAAAGTGTCTGACTTTAAACATCAGTATTTGAAAATGTTGCTATATATTTTTAGAATTTCACTGAAATACTCTCCAAGCTCTTGATCAAAATTATATTACCAATCAAAAATCAATATTGGTTTTTAAAAAATTCACACAATGTTTACATTCCTCAAATATCACCAATTGTCAAATACCATCAGGCAGTAACAGAACCACCATAACTTCTTCAAAATATAAGACCCTTGACTCTGTAGCAAGAAACTATATTAGTTCCAGTCACGTTCAAGAACGGTTTTCAAGCAGGATTTAATTTCAAGACGAGGTAAAAAAGGACCCATGACAAAGATATAATAAAAAATACCAGAGGTGCTGTTTGCATTCTCATAATACAAGAATGAAACTGGAAGTCAAAAAATATTAAAAGGAGCTGAGGAAATACTTTTTCACACACCACCACCTGATTAACCAATGGAACTCACTGCCACAAGACAAAGAGCTTGGTAGAATTCAGAGAAAGATTATTCCTAGAAGTGTCTAATGATAACATCCATTGTTACAGCAGACAAGAAAAAAGATGATAAGGGATACAAACCCACATTTAAGGGCAGAAGACAACTATTACTTATTGGGGGTAGCCACACATCTCCTGCGACAGTTACTCCATAACTGATCCTGGCAGAGTTTTTATATCTTCCCTCGTTGTTGGAGTCAGCATGGCAATTATCTCCGTAACTGATCCGGAATAAACACCTCCCTAGGGGGGCTCTGCACACCCTCGTGGATAGGGCTTTAGACCAGGCTGTGCCCAGGAGAGGCCTCGCGGGATGCAGCGTGTCGGGGGCTCATGCGATGAAAGCAGCGAGTTTCCCCTGCTAGGGCCTCCCTCGGAACCCCTCAAGGCAAAGCACAGCCGGGGCACCTGGCCCAGGCGAGCCCCAGCCGGCACCGCACCCCGGGGTGCGGGCGACACCCCAGTGGCAGGAGGGGGGGGGAGTCCAGCGTGCAACCCAGGGGGCAGGCACGTGAACCTGGATGGGGGGGGGGCGCTCTCAGCTGGGCCCTGGATGAACAGCTCAACAGGCAGCCGAAACCCACAGACCGGGGTGGGGGGTCCCAGATCCTCCCATGTCCCCCTCACAGCAGGGCCCGGGCGCGCGCAGTTCCCCCCTTCACACTCCCCCTCAGGAGCCGACGGCCGCAACCAGCCCCTCCCCCCACCGGAGCCGACAGTCCCGCCTCAGACTCGCCGCCCCAGCAGACCCCCTACCCATCTCGACGGCGGCCGGGCCCGCTCCCAGGCGGGGCGGGGGGGTTAGCTGCTCTCCGGCGCGCTGTCTCCGGCCCCAGGCTGTCACGGCCGCGGCTCCATGGGAGGCGGGGGGGGGCAGGGCTCAGAGCCGCCGCCGCCGCATTCCCAGGCCCGGCCCGCCGCAGACAACGTCTCCTTGCAGCGGCCCCTCCCCGCGGCGGGACCGGGACAGGGCGAGGGGGGGGCCCAGTCTCTCCCCTTCACCACCTCCGCGAGGCGCACCAACCGTCAGCAAAACAAACCGCTCAGCGGCCGCCGCGCGCGCGCGCACGCACGCGCCCACCGCCGGCGCCGCCGCCTGCCAATCACAGGGGCCGACCCTTCGCTTGTCTGCCAATCACAGGCAACCCACCCGATGTTACCGCCTGCCAATCACGGGCAGCGAGCCCTCCCAGTCACGGGGGCCGAACCGTTCCATGGCAATCACAGCCGAAGAGCTGCAGCGCCTCCTCCCGCCAGTCAGACGGATGGCCCCGCCCCTCTGCCGTCACGGGGCGGTATCAGCGCAGCCCCGCCCCTAAAGCTGCCAATCACCTTGATGGATGTCCGTCTGGCAGTTGGGTCCCGCCCCCCTTCACTATTATGCGTAGGTTGCAGAGCCAGCTGGTGAGGATACAGCTGAGGCTGGGTAAGTGGGAGCCTGCACCTTGCCCGGGGTTGTGGGTTTGCAACGGGAACAATGATGGGCAGGGCTGTTTAATTAAATGTCATTAAAGTAATGGGGCAAGGGAGGGATTCAGATAGTTCCCTCCACTATTCGGCTGCAGTCATCCTTGTGCTTCATCTGCCCCTCTGCAGGCCATGCACCTGCTTGGGTTAGATTCTTTAGCTAACCTCTATGAATTGTGGGTCACCTGCATTTGCTAGATCATTAAATGCTTGGCCTAGGGCACCTCTCTGTTACAGGATTGCGAGGCTCCTGCCTCCAAGAACAGTCAGGTTCCCCAACCGTTGTGGGTGTAGCTTAAAAAAAATCTTGAGACGAACTCTGCTTTTTAGTATGGGTGTTGTTGAGCTCTTAGAATTCACATTTTCTGAACCACCAGGAAGGCCACAAACACTTCATTAAAAAAAATGCAGTAAACGAAGACTAAGATTCTCACATGACTCCAAAAATTGGGGCTTCAAGAACCACCCCAAGGGTTAGCAACCTCACAGTTAATTTTTTGCCACAGTCAAAATAGACCATTTATTTCTGATGTGGTTTCAGTCTTAGGTAATGGCACCCTATTATCACTCCCCTCCTGTGTTTCCTTAACAACTTCATGTAAAAGACTCTGAAATGCTTTTGAAAATCCAAATAAATTATGTCAACCTGTTCCCTTTTATCTGCTACTTTGTTGAGATGCTCAAAGAATTCTAGCGGAGGCAGGATTTTCCTTTACACAAGCCAGGTAGCTGCTGGTTCCCTTCACCTCTAGAGCTGATTGTCAATATCTCTGCAGTGCTAAGGATGCAAATTTTTTTCACAGTCCTGAGCAACGAAGCCAGATCAATCTAATTTTTATGTGTAGACCAGGCTTAACACAAACAAATCATTTAGTATTTCTGAAATGTCCCTACCATCTCTGGTACTCTTGACCCCTATAGTTAACCAGCAGACCTAAGACTTCCTGCTTCTGATATACTGAAATAATTTCTTGCTCTTTGAAGAGTAATTAGCCAAACGAATGAAAAATCCTTAGCCCTCCTGAGTTATGTATATTATGCGCCTATCGGCTTCAGAAGGGTTTTCATAAATTTCAAGGCAAAAAAGGACCATTATGGTCATCGAGCCTCTCCTCCTGCATACCACAAGCCATTTAATTTCATCCAATAATTCTGGGATCAAGCTCCATAAACTGTAATTGAACTAGAGCATCTTCTAAAAAAAGACATTTATTCTTGATTTAAAAACTGCAGGTGGATAGAATCCCCACAACCCTCATTGTTAGAAATTTAACCCTCATTTGCCATTTGCATTATTCTAATTTCCACCTCCAGCCATTGGATTCTTTTTTATGCCTTTTCAAGATTAAAAGCGGTTCAAATAGCTTCTTCCTGGGTACTTAACCAAGTTACCCCTAAGCCCCCCTTTTCAATAAATTAAAAAAGATTGAGCTCCTTAAAAATTCTCATTGCAAAGTGTGTTTTCTACACCTCAGGTCATCCGTGTAGCTCTTTAAATCCTCTCCAATTATTACAACATGCTCTTTGACATGTGGACTGTTGTATTAATTTTGATGGAAAAATGGACCCAGAGAGTCAAAGTAGTTACCGGTCACTGTCTGCCACTAAAGTTGAGTATGGAGACCTCAGACTGCTTAGACTTATGGCAATCACCACCTCTAAACATTTTTATAGCCTTTTATTAAAGATACAGAAAAAGGGAAGAAACAGTTACTTTACATTTGAAATGCTTTATCAAAAGTAAACCTTTCATTTTAAACAGTATCTGTTATTTCCTTTAGCTGTAGGGAAGTTTTTCTAAGGGAACCCTCTGACGGTTTTTTAGCTGGCTTGAAAGATGACCGATATTTTTGGGAGAGAGAGAAAAAGTTAATTGAGATGAACTGAAGCTGCTGTTATTCTTTTTAAAGTCTGAGTCCCCTTCCTGTAAGACAAACGCATACAAAACAGAAAAGAACAGCAAAGGTAAGAAATGCAGCTTCTGTCACTGGTTCTGACTTTTACTTGCAACTTCACCGCTGAAGCAATGTGGGCCCAGCACAGGGTCTTAGCAGTGACAGGACTAATAGGGTGAGCAGGAGGGGTAACCTCCACCTGGCAACCTTTAGGTACATGTTTGGTGCCTTTTCAAGCATTTTATGAAATTGACAAAGAGGTGTCCAACACGAATTTCACATCGGGCTGGAGAGCAAGCCCGCCCTCCCACTCACTGGGCAATGGTGGCTCCTGTCCCACGTGGGCCCAGCTCCCGATTCCAAGTGTTGTGACCTGGCGGATGTGGTCACATCACTCCACCACTGACTCCAGTTTGGCATGGTTGCTTCTCCATCACGAGAAGAAATAAGGTGAAAAGGAAAAACGCCACAAGGGAGGGAGAGGAGGAACCCAGGTGTTATTTAGGATTTAACCAAAGTCCATGGAGGCAGTGATGTCATTCGTTCCTTTCCCTGGCCTGCTCTAGTCTAGTCAGGACATCTTTCAGGATTAGCACAAATGCCCAACAGTGCCATGGTGGAGTCCAGGTGTCCAGAAGACGGTGGCTGCGGCAGCCACGACAATGAAGCTTGCTCCTTCCAGTCCACATGTCCCCAGACATTTTGATCTCTTCTCCCACAGCTGAACTCTCTCTTCTAAGGACCCCAAAAGGCAGTGATGAGCAGAATAGCCCATCCCCTCATTATTTTGTGCACCTATTAGGCCTAGTTTCCAACACACCAACTTTGGCCCATTAATTTCCAGGTCCGTTCTCCTCTTGTTTTCCAGACGTGGTCTCAGTATAGTCCTTCAGCTGCACCTATGGACCCTTTTCTTTTTTGGACTAATCCAATCTGTTCCCCTTTTGTACCTTTGTCTGCATTTTGAGTTATCTCCATAGTTCAAGAAGTAGCAACTCGCATTTGGTTCTGAAGGTCACAAGTTCAAGTCCTGGTGAAGGCCAGGATTGATGCTAAAAATGAAATGACTCGGTGTCTGGTGCAAATACTCAAGTTTATGGGAGGAGGGATAGCTCAGTGGTTTGAGCATTGGCCTGCTAAACCCAGGGCTGTGAGCTCAATCCTTGAGGGGGCCATTTAGGGAACTGGGGCAGAAATCTGTCTGGGGATAGGCTCTGCTTTGAGCAGGGAGTTGGACTAGATGCGCTCCTGAGGTCCCTTCCAGCCTTGATATTTTATATAACAGTCAGAACTGGATTTGTGTTACCTTAGACAGCTCAAGAGTACAGGGCTCTGCCCCACAAGGCACCAGAATTGGACACAGTATTCCAGTAGTAGCCTCACTGACACTGCACATAGAAGTAACACCTCCCTACTTTTACTCAATATTACCCTGTGTCTTGACCTGCTCCCTTCCGGGCACCAACACTGGTGTCTCTGGGTTGCTAGTACAGCCCCCCCAGACTTCCTCTTGAGAACATTTGCCTGTGGATATTGTGCAAATCTAGCTGCTTTTCCTAATTCTATTTCAACGGCCCAACCTCTCTTTAAAATCCCACTGATTGTCACTGCCTCCAAGTTCTAGGTTTGAAAAAACACTGTACTTTTATTTAGCTAGATTAAATCTAGCAAACATAACAGTAGCTCTTCTCCCTCTTACTCCCAGAGGGCAAGCCTAATCTTATTGAGTGCAGCAGCCCTTCTCTTCCTGATCATGGTCTAACTCCCCGGCCCGCTCTGTGATCTTGACAAAGAGAGGTGTCCAACACGAATTTCACATCGGGCTGGAGAGCAAGCCCGCCCACCCTCCCACTCACTGGGCAGTGGTGGCTCCTGTCCCACGTGGGCCCAGCTCCCGATTCCAAGTGTTGTGACCTGGCGGATGTTCCCTCTCCCCTCTGGAACAAACTGATGCTCCTCCAAATTCCACCCCCGAAAGCTCCAACCAGTCAGGCTGAGTAGCGTGTCCATCCAGGAGTCTAAGCCTCTTTATGTCTGTGCACCCAGCAACAGATGTTCTTTTTTGTCTTCATCCCACAACATATCTCAGCATATAATTTCAAATTAACATAGTTCCTTCTCCATACCATTTATACCTCCAAGGATCAAGTTAGCTCTCTTTGCCACAGCATGAAGATGAGAACTCACATTCAGGTGGTAGGTTATCCACCATGGCCCCCAAACCCCTTTCAGAGTTGCTGTTTTCCAGGAAACAAACTACATCAAAACATGTTTGCTTACCTCCAGTTTACCAAGTGATTCAGACTGCTCTGCATCAGTGACCCTCCTCATTGTTGTTTGCCATGATACCAATCTTTCGTCACCTGCAAACTTTACTGGCATCGATTTGGTATTTTCTTCCAGCTTATTGATAAAAACATTGGGGCTCAGAACCAAGTCACACAAGAACACTGACATACCTCTACTCTCTGGTTCCCCCTCAACAGTTCTGTTTAGAGACCTCTCAGCCTGTTTGTCATTTATCACTGATTTTGTATGTTTATTTCTTTAAATTAGGCAGTTATACAGTACTAAATCAAGAGGGAAGTGTTATCCCCAATTCACAGATTAGGAGCCAAGCACAGAGAGAATAAGGGACTTGTCAAAGGTCCCAGAGGAAGTCTGTGACAGGCAACCTGGCTTCAATTCCCTGGTCCTGTGTCCCAGTCCAGTGTCTTAATCATCATCCCTGCATTTTGGCTGAATTTCCATTTTCTGAAGGATACCTGTTTGACTCAAATATCTCTTGATCCTTGCAATTACACATACTGTTTATTTTCTTTCCTTCCTGCTTCCTTGTTTCAGGACATGCATCCTTCTTGTGGATCTTAGCTGCCTCCATGCTGCCTCCTGTATTGAGCTAAAAACTTCCTCAGTTGCCCTCTCAACAGCCCCATATACACATATTGAACAGGAGACGTGACAAGATAGAATCCTGTGGAAGCCCACCTGAGCCCTTGCAGCAGGTATTTAATCACCTGATAATCTCCTGCTGGGATTTCCTCAAAGAAAAGGAGTGAAGTTACTTGAGAGACGATCTATTCCTCATAGGTTCTGGAAGTGCCATCATCTCATGGTCAACGTCAGCAAAAGCACTTGAGAGACCCAAATATCAGCATGGATACCTGATACAGAGCACGAGTCAAGTCACTTCTCTGCATTTCTTCCGCTACTCTTCATTTATCTTGCCTACCTGGACTGTCAGCTTTTCAGGGAAGGGTCTGTCTTACTATGTGTACGTACAGCACCTAGCACAATGGAGCCCTGATCTCACCTGGGGCCTTACAGGTACTACAGATAATAATCCAGCCTCTCCAGGATGAGATCAGCTACCAGAGTTGTCTGTGCCATCCCTAGGCCTAAACCAAAAGTGAAGGAGACCTAGATAAAATGGGTATAAAACTGCTTGAAAACTGGCAGCAGGACCATGCAGGAATGATCGATAGCTAAGAATCCAATTGCAGGGCAGTGTCTGGTGTGGCAGGATGGGTGTAGCCTGGCCTCATTCTTACCTAAAGGCACCAGACACTCCTCTGAAGCAAAACAGAATCACCTCCACTCCCACCCCCACTTAGAGACACACTCAGGGCTGCCTCCTTCCCCAGGGAGCCATTAGGACACCTGCCCCATTCTCTGCTGGTTCTGTATGGTGCCATGCTCTGCTCTGATGGCACCTATCAGTAATGATCTTGGCCAATATCAAAAATACCAGAGCCGCTCAATGGGTGAAAAAGGGATCATCTGCAAACATGATTAGCAGATCTCTATCAGCTCAGCAGAGGGGGCTCTTCGCCAGTTTATTTAAAGAATTAAGAGCTGTAGCCTCCTCTTTACGAAAGATCAAGTAGGCAAAAGGGATGGCACTGTCAAAAGTGGCCTTACCTGTTTCAGAGACACTGACAACTCAGAAGGAAATGATCTAGAATGTTTATGGATCACCCTAATAGATATAGTACAAGATGGGGTACTAATTGGTATCTGCTGTAGATCACCAAATCACATTACAGAACAGGATGAACATTTATCTATGTGTAGAATATAATAAACTGATCATTGGGGACTTCAGTTGGGATGCTATATGGTGGAGGTCTCATGCTGCCAGCAGGAAATCCTCCAACACAAAATTCTGGCTCAGGCCTCATCTTGACAGATAGACAAACTGATCTTTGAACTGAAAATTGGTGGTTCCTTAAACCTGAGGTGTGGCAGATCCACGTTCAAATCCCTTCTCCTCAGGCAAAAAGGGAGGATTTCAACTGGGGTCTTCCACATCCCAGAGCCAGTGGGCTACAAGGCTGAGGGGTGTCCTCTTTTCTTCCCTTGCAAGAACTGCCTTAGACACCTGACTCCACCAGAGGGTACACAGCCAAGAATCCCATACAGCAAGAGCACTAAACTCTGGGATCGGACTTCGGACACACTCCTCTTCAGCATCTTCCATTGGCTAGCTTAGGCAGCTCCCCACCTCTCTTCAGCATCTTCCATTGGCTAGCTTAGGCAGCTCCCCACCCAGAATGCTGGCTTTCGAGAATCCCATTCTCATGTGATGCACTTGAGCACCTAAACACAGGTTTTGTGAGGCTCCTAGAATATCACTAGGATTAAGAGTTAGGCACAATGACTAAGTCCCTTTGTGAATCTAGCCTAACACGACGATCCAGCTCTCCACAGTTGGGATTCAGTGTGCTAGACAACACACCTTCTCCGTCATGTTCAAACAGGCTATTGACCTAAATAAGGTGAAGGAAAGCAAATCACATTCAAAGTTTCCAATCAACAGATCAATTTGAATTAGAAAAGGATGCTATTTCATCTGGATAGATTTCTATAGCACCGCGCACTGAAGTATGTGTGCGCTAAGTAGTAAATTCTGCCATGGTAAGCAAAGGCAGCAGTGGGAGTTGTGTGCGGATACCAAGTGTGGATATAGGCCCATAACGAACGCCCACTGAAATGTAACGTTGGGGCTCACAGGGAAGAGGAAGGGGGATCGAGATGACAAATATGTCTCTCACTGGGTGTCTGGATGCACAAGCCAGTCTAAGAACAGCCATTATTCCAGACTTTGCTGGATTTCACATATCCCAGAGCATGAAGCTATACAAGGCAAGTCAGGATGAGTTTAAAGTGTTAGACAAGTGTATTTGTCCTAAGCGGGAAGTGGCTTACTTGCTACACCCTGGTATACCGACTAATTGTTGGCAAAGCACCCACCAGAGACAGCAGCAGGGAGAAGTCAGTGGAGACAGCAGTAACTAACTGGATGGCAATTGGGAAAGGTTTCCGTGGAGAACAGTGAAGTTTAGATCCTGGAAGCAGCTCCATGAGGATCAAAAAAACTTTTCTAGGTAAAACACATTTCAGAATATTATGACAAATAGAAGCAAAAGGCCAATGTCACTATTTTCCTCTAAACCTTGATTACTGGAACAAGAAGTCTTTGTTTTGGGGCTACGAGTATGCTAAGTGTCTTCAGAGGTAACTCCTTTCTTCAGGGCCATAAAGTTTAGTAAGCATTTCTTTTGAAACCAAAATTCAAAGAACAAGAGGCAAATAGAGATCCAGAAACAAGATTATTTTCATGGACAATAGATTGCATTGGCTGCAATTCCATAAGCTATCACATTCACTTGCATATGAGAGCTAACTGTTTAATGTCAGTACATACCTATTTTACCGGGCTCTTATGAAGTAAAGTGGCACTTCCAATTCAGGCATCAATTTACCTCTCCATCAGTATTACAGAAAACAAATGGTTCCATCTGAGAAGGCAGGGTGCCTCTTCAGAAGCAATAAAACTGGAGGGACTGAGTAGTTAATGAACAGTGCTTTCCACAGTTAAGATTGTAGGATGATTTTGTCCTAAATTTACAACTGACTAAAACTTCAGGGATCAAGTCGTCATTTGAACTAAAAAATAATCCAACTGCCACCCTTTATTTTCATCATTATAGACATACTGGTGATTTATTATTGTGCATTGAAAGTGCCATTTAATGAAGACCAGAATTGTGAAAGAAAAGAGAATCCAAAGAACCAGGGTAATAAGTGCTTGTGTTTTGGGGTTTTTTAAAATTTATTTTAAGATTAATTACTTGAAAAGTATTAAACCTTTATCTATGTTACTTTAACTGATCAGTTAAGTGCTTTTCAAATGGAGCTCTATGGACTGACCTGTTTGTATGTAGTTTTTGTAACGTGTTACTAGCAAACTTAACTAAGTTGGTAAAGTTCTGACACATGAGAACAAAGATGATCACTGAATTTTACTAGCCTTGGAAGCCCATGGAAAATATAAACCAATAACCCCTCTCTCTCTGCACATCAGTGAACCTGCAACAAAACAAAACAAAATCAACATGTTTTAAGCAGTTTTCCTGCTCACCTGCAATCAGTTTTAACTCACCACACAGCAAACTCACCACACAGCGAACTGCAGTCAATCTATAAATGTTCAATTTTTATTACAAAGTATGAAAGGCAGAAAATACTGTACCTAATACACAGGAGGCTGAAACTGAAAAAGGTTAAAAAATTGAATAAAACTACATAGTAAGCAGGAAATAGCATAAAAGGATGCAACATTCCA
Organism: Chelonoidis abingdonii; assembly: GCF_003597395.2. Lineage (NCBI taxonomy): Eukaryota > Metazoa > Chordata > Testudines > Testudinidae > Chelonoidis > Chelonoidis abingdonii. The sequence continues at coordinate 8,847,275 of NC_133789.1, forward strand.
CTTTCAAGTGGTTTCATAAAAGACTGATTTAATTTACAGTTTCAGTAATATGGTTCCAGGGTTCAGGTGTTAAAATCCACTGTAACAAAACCTTTGATATTGTGTCTCCATAAAAATAAACAAGGAATACCAGGACACTGCAGTTACTCATGGCAACAACATGTCTGAGTCTGCCCGATAATGGGATGCTAGGATTCCTCTAGTACAGTACAGTAGCAAAGTTGCAAATCTCAAGCAATATGAAAGAGGGAGGAAAAAAGTGTGCAAACACCTTAGGCTATGCATGACAGTGGTAAAATCGCTATTGCTTTAACATATTTTAGTGAGAACAAGAAATCTGGGATTTCATATGTATGTTTGTACAATCATGCTACAAAGATCACACCATCAGGAAGTTATCACAATGGGACTTGAAATGGGAACAGCAGAAGGGAATACACATAAAATGAACATCTCCTACTTAATTACTAGTAGTAAAAAAAAAAAAGCTTCGGCTCGACAGATTTATTTGTTATATTGTACACTGCTGGCAACCCAAGTAAAAAAAGATCCTTTTAAATAGCAGGTACCACAAATTCATATACACCAGATTATCAAAATACCACATTGCTTACAACAGCACTATTTACTGCCGGAGTCCTTTCCCCTTTGTTTAGCAAGTTCTCTATGCCTTCATTTGGATTTGCCTGACCAATTACAGGCGAGTCTCATCTTATGCGCATTTAACATGCGCGAATTCAGCTTTGCGCAGTCAGCAAAGAAAAAAATGAGAAAAATAATTTAAATACTGTTCATGTAGTGCGGGCAATTCGCCCGCCATTACACTCAATGTAATTTTGACTATATGTGTTTTTTGCTTTACATGCTGACAGCGGAACGTAACCCCAGCTAAGATGAGACTCCCCTGTACCCTCTCGTAGAAGGAAACTTGCATATTTTACAAACAGGAAAACAGACATTCTAAGAGACGCTGACTAGTGTGTATGACGAGAGATGGAACCAGGGCCTGTAGTTTGTTGTGGCTGCAGAACCTTGCAAGAATTAAAAGAAACCCCTCAGCATTGTCCTTTATTAGCTTATCTGAAAATGATGCCAAGCAGGTCGTTTTCCTCACTAGCAAGGAAATTCTAGATGGTATCTATGCACCAGAAGAGAGAGTTTGTGATACTAGGCAGACTAAAGGCTGTCCAGAAGTCTAATACAATAGTGTGTAACTTCCTCTTAGACCTGTTCTTGCCTCTATGTTCCATCTCCAGTTGCCAGACAAGCATCCCGGTAGCTGGTGTCTAGTCACGTTTGTTACTATTTCAGTGCTGGTGAAAGGTGCTGGATCAAAAACCTTAAGAGAGTGAGAGAGCCCCTCTGGCTACAGCATGGGCAGTGCAAGTTTCTTTACTCACCATACCTTTGCCAATGTACCTCACCTATGACTCAGAGTGACCTTCCCTAGGGAAATTTGGTTGCCAAGCAAGCATGGAAAAGTGCTGTTTAAGTGCCACCTACCATTAAATCCGTAGGCTTCCCTGCAGACATTCCCATCTAGAGCCAAATGTACCCTTGCCCATTAGGAATCAGATCTGGAAGCCACCTCATTTCATACAGACCACGGATCAAAACAACGCCTAGACTGGGATTTGAACCAGTGGCCTTGGAGTGAAAAGCAACCAGTCATTCAGAGATACCATAACTGCCCAGTGACTGGATAATGCTTCCCTTGAGTTTGAAGTGGCAGAACCATTTTGTGTGGCAGTGGTGGGATAACGAACCCTTTCAATACTTTGAAGGAGGTATAAACAATTGTACAGCCCTACTGTGCATGGAGCTGCACCTTGTGATTTATCCATTTCTGCCTGTGCTGCATATATCTAAAGGGTTAAGGTAGTCAGCACCAAGGAATTTTGACAAGTCAAAGATCTTTGAATTCTGCATTTTAAGTCACAGAAAGCTGCAGCAATTTTCCTGACATTATGGAATTGACAAAGACTGCAGAATTCACCAACATCCCAAGATAACTATCTACCCAAACCACCTGTCATTACTGCCATATGTTTGAAAGGGCACCTAATTCCAGGGTCCCCCAAACACAACTAGGCGATAACAAAAAGTACCCAAATAAAGCAAAAAAAAGTTCTGTTTGGGCAAGAGGCAAAGTCAAGTGCTTGAGAGATCCCTCCTGGATCATGCTGTCATCTGAATATAAAGCCTCACAATTTGTAGCGGTAACAGCATTTTCAAGTGCTCACATTTTTGGTGTTGCTTCTCAGGTGGTTCTGGCGTGAAAGAGGTCACCATGTGCTGCCAGCCAGAGCCAGTTTGGAACTGCAACATTCAGAGAACTCTCACGCTGTATTTAAGATTTTATTAATCAGACACAGGGTTCAGAGTCAAACGCCAGCCTTAAAGTACTGAGGTAGGAAGGTTATTCCATTCCTAAGCCTCACAAAAATATACCTGCTAAAGTTCCATCTAGAGCACGTAAACCGACATGCTCAGCTTCCTGAACTTATATTTTAAAACAAGAGTCCAAAAAATGTAGGTAGGTGCCAATACATTAGCACAGACATACATTTCTCCAATCGAATCCCAGTTAAGAACGATCTACAGATCACGCAGCTGTGGATTTAGCATCTCATCAATGAATCTATTCTGGCTGCTGACCTTTATTAGCCAGTGTTCAAAAACAAGTAATCAGAAGCAATGCAGATGTGTGATCACAAGTAAATTTTGAAGGGATCATGAATTTTGACTCTTATGGGAAGCAAGAAAGTACCCAGGGGGCCTTAAAGTAAGAAACAACCTGAAATGTCAACCTCTTCTCTTTCTGTACTTTTGAGACCACTGAATTTCTGACTCAAAGAGATTGTCAAAGCAACTTTGACTATTAAATCCTAGCACATGGCAGGGCAAGTTTAGTTGCAGCAACCTACCACAGACAGATTTAATTCAGTGATATACAGATTTAACATACTAATGCACTGGCTCATCCTCCAGCTAGCTTTTAGAGTCTCACCTCATCTTTGGGCTGAGAGCCAAGACATATTAACTGCCCATGTGATAGTTGGTATCCCGAGCAGTTGGGTTTTTCAAATGCAGCTCAACGGCTGGAATTAGCCAGCCAGAGAAAAGATACAAAACTAGTGAAGTTGGAGGAGAAATGGCACTTTCAGACCCATTACGAAATTCACTTTTGTGCCAAGCTCACTGATGCTTAGGGAAAGGTCTAAGGCAGTGGTTCTCAACCTATTTACCATTGTGGGCCACACATGCAGTCCTCTGTTTTGTGTGGTCTGCACCCACACAATATATATACACGACATGTATGGCCCTGAGGATGTCACATGGGCCACAGCTGTGTGCTGACTGGGCCACAAGCGGTCCGCAGGTTGAGAACCACTGGTCTAAGGTCTCCATCTCTATTCTTCCACCTCAATGCAAAATTCTTTAAAGGCAGTTTCTCTGTATAGTCTTGCAATCATTTAAAGAGCCACCACCAAAATGAGTCACTGAACCAGTTATTTCCACTAACTCTGGAAGAAATAATGCTTATGGAGACTTGGCAAGTGGTAAATGTAAGGTGGGCTGAGGTATTTGAATTCATCAGCACAAAGGAACTGTGCAAGATTTCCACATCTAATTGGACTATTCAGCAGGTGGAATCTGCTGCTGAGTAGTTTTTTGGTCATTAACCCTCAGCACCATATACATCTCGGGGAAGGGGGGTTAATTTGCCATGCAAATAAATGAACTGATGGACAGTTCAACTCCTCCCTCATTGCCCCTTTTGTGAGAGTAGGAAGGCGGGGGCACTGAAGCCTCATTTCCTTACCTATACGGACATGCCATTAGTATTAGCAAAGTCCTTCTCTAGAAAGATTTGGGGTAATATTCAGGTAATGCTCATTAAGCTACCAAATGACTTCTGAAAACAAGTAGTGTCTGTGCCATACAATGTCCCCTGGCTTCCCTGGGGTTCCACCTATGAAATGACAGCAGGACATGACCCAAAGCAAGTAACGAAGCCAAAAGCAGTCCAATTGGCCAAGTGACCAGATGCTTCCATTGCATTCAAGGAACTTTGGATCAGGAGCCTAATCTCTATAGACAAAGCCACAAATGTTCTGCAAGAAATCTTACGCAGGAAGGCCCCAAGATGAGGTCTCTTCAGTGTACATAACAGAACCACTTCTGCTGGTAATGGAAGCTATGAAGTTATGTGTACTCATTTAGTCTTATTTTCACATGCTCAATTATCATTCTCTAAACTCTGTTCTTAGTCAAGGTGGAGATTGTATTTTTGGAAAGTTTGAGGAAAATCCCTTTTCAACTGACGTTTATTTACTTTCCTTAACGCAAAAGAGCTCTCACTATATCAACTAAAACTTCTCCAAGTGAATTGTTCTCCATGACCATCACTCAGCTGGGTGGGAGGAAGAGTGTGATTTAAAGTTGTTCAGATACCACAGTAATGCACATAGTACAAGAATCTACAGAGAGGAGTCAATGAGCATGTTCAGTACCATTCTGCCTAATACGCCCTGTAGTGGGCAGAGAAACCACATAAGCTCAGAGCCTGGCCTGACCGTAAACAGTTTGCAGGAAACTTAAGTTTCTCATTAAAACATGAACCTGTCAAGATCAGAGAGACTGGAGAAAATGGTGGACAAGAAAGTTAAGATCATGGGATCCACCGTTTTTGATGCATTCCTTGTAGTTCTGCAAAAACTAAGCTTTCAGCTTAAACATTATGTTGCTATCACTTTTGCCTTCTGAAGACCGCAGCTAGAAACAGATGTACAGCTACGCTGTTAACTCAGCCTTGCAGAAATCTGTCTGCAGCCAAGCAGCAGCAACTCAACCTTTACCCACACAATTTACATCAACAGAATAAGACTTCAAAAGCTTTACTGGGACTATTTAAATATTAGGAAAGTAGTCCTCCCCCATCTCCCCCAAAACCCTACTTCCCCAAAACATAACATTGCAATAAGTTTTGCATTTCATGTAAACATATTTACTTTGCAGAGTCAGGAACCAAAAGGTTTATGCTTCTCTCACTGAGATTAGCTTGTTTACACTGTGCCTAGTACTTGTATTTAGATATACATGCAAGACTTTTTCATGTAATATTTTTACAAGTATATCTAAATGAAAGCAGCCTACACAATATAAATGAATGTTGCTATGAGAAACACAACTTTCATCTTCTAACATGCTTGCATATTTAAGTTTAACTTTAAAGGCACAGCTCTCCTTTGAAGAGTGACCAAGTTTAATGTGTGGTTCCACACTTGTGTATCAATAATTTCTGGAGCAAATGTGCTTAGAATACCAGAGATGCATGTGTAAGCTATCAGAACATGCAACCATATTAGGAATCCGAACACCAGACAGTTCTTTATGGCTCACCCATCAATAAAAATTCTGCAATTGGAACGTAATGAATTTTACTGACAATGTGTGAGACTGAACAGAACGCACCTCATTCTCCCAGAGAATGGCTCTGCACTGTTAACAGGAGTAAATATCCATCACTAATGAGAGGTGACCAGATGAATAAGATGCTTTTGTATACTGTTTTCTATTTTTTTTTTTATTTTTTTTTTTAAAAAGTCACCTGAAGGGTAAGTTTTGCTTGTTACCAGAAACATCTAAGATTATAATTGAAAAAAGGAGACATCTGTTTTTCAATTTTAATCCGCACTTGACAGCAGGCTGAACATTTAGTTTCATTGACTCCGTGTAGCTAGTCTTCGCTGTTTGTCTGGGTCTCAGAACAAGAGGGACAGAGCATTTAAAATAGAAACCTGTGGTTGCAGGAGAGTTGACTGGGGACGTGGGAAAGACAGTGTATACAACTGAAGCTACTTCAAACTGGAAGCCTAACATTCTTAGAAAAATTACTTAAATGTTGCCTTTTATGTATAATGCTGCCTTTGGTTTTCAGTCAATATCAAGATTGTCTCTCAAGGTAATGAGTCAGGGTCAGCTGATCTGGATCTTGACCTCATCAGCTCAGTCTATTGTTACAGAACAAGGTGATGGTTAGACCTCACCACAGTGCGCTGTTCAGTTTGTCACCTTCTCATTTGAAGGGTATTGCAGTTGGCTGATCAAAACAAGAAAAATGACAACATTCAAACTACCTGCCATGTTCAAATGACAAAGAATTTTGCTATCCCTCCGCATAAAGCATCATGGTGACAGAGGGCCGGCCTCGCTCTCCTTTTCCTTTCCACTTCAGAAAGGGAACTTGGACGAAAACAGAAGGCTGCCCTCACACCATACCTCTCCTCCTCCTCTTACAAGAGTTGCAGTATGTAAGAATGACAGCTAGAGCCAAAACAAGGTCTCCACTTGAGACACACGTTGGGCAACTTCTTTGTATTTAGACCCAGCCCTATATGTTACCTCAGGAAACTTTCCTTCACAGGGGCATGACTTGCCTTTGGACAGCAGACCACCTGTTCTAACTGCTTCGATCACATTCATCCAACAAGATCTGACAGTACAATGCTAATGCTTCTCTCCTTGCTCTTAGGAAGGAAAGCTAGCTCTTCACTTGTCCACCTTCTAGAACTCCCAGGAAGACGAGCCAAATGCAAAAGAAACTCCAAGGTATAGGTTAGATACAGAATTTTGCTTAGAATTACAGTTGCCAATCAAGTAAGCTAGAAAGTGTGAAACCATTTTAGTTTGGCTCAGATAGGAAGCTTTCTAGAGGAATCGTTTGATTGGAAGTGTCTATCCAAAACGCATTACAAGTCACATTTTTTATTAAATGTTTTCAAAAATAGCTCTAGTCATGCTAGCATCTTCTTCTTGTGAATCTTGTCACCATTCAGTTAAGTAATATAGCTGTGGGAGACTCAATTCAGTTATAATCTAACTTAAGGCCACCACAGTAACAACTGCCTCTAGCGTCAGTTAAAATGAAAGAACTGTGCGACAAGTCATGGTACTTCACAGCACCAGGTGTGGTCAGGGGCACACAGCCAAGGCAACAGCTACAGCAACCGTTTTACTGCTAGGAAGCCTACAATGATGCTTATGACCCATCATCATCAACAGATCCTGCTTGGGGCTTATGGACATGGATCACATATCAAAAATAAGAACTGGGGTGAAGAGCCTACTTAACAGAAACTTAGTCCAATATATAAAAACATACAAACGTTCAAACGGTTTAGGGACAGTAACAGGAATGATTAAAAATTCCTGCAAAGGCGGTGGTTAATATTAATGTCTTTTCTTTCCACCTAGTTTTGCACTTACATCTATCAAACTAATTGGATGTGCTGCCTCAGCTGGCTGACAAACACATGGATATATGCAGCAACTTAAAACAGTCATTTAAAGCCTGTAATGCTCATTAACAGTCAACAAACAGATATACAGAACTTTTTAATTGAGAAAAATATTAAAATCAAACCCAGAAGGTCCAAGAGGCTGGGTGCGTCCCTTCATTTTCTGAGTCTTGTAGGGACAGCCGACACCTGCCATTAACTCCTGTAACAGTTTCTTGGAACAGTAGATGCAAAGCAACAAAAGATACTGGCCACTTGAAACATGTTTGTTCTTACTTTAGAGGGGAGGGGAAGTTATAAAGCCCTGCCTCAGTTTGGCACAGACCAATAGTGTTAGACTCTCAAGATCTCCAGACAGTTGTTGTAGCAGATAGCTATCCAGTCCGGCTGAGTCGATGCCCACTGTACATTGTTGATTTCCCCTTCTGCTGTGTAGGCCAAGATTGGGTCCTCAATGGCACGAGGCATTTGCTGGATATCCCAGATGAGAGCCTGATGGTCATCCGCTACAGACCGGTAAGAAAGAATTTGAATCAATCATCTCAGAAGCAGGTACAGGCATATTTACATGGCTAGTTGGAGGGATATAGTCTCAAAAGCAAGCTAAAATACAGAGATGTCCAAATGAAAAAAAATAATGGAAAGCTGGGCAATTCCCCAAATATGGAGAAATGAAGCTCACATAAAATGAAACAACTCCACTCCACCATAACCCTGCTTGTATAGATCTTTAGATCACTACACATCTGTGATACAGTCAAGGCAGAACCATCGATAGGCACATTTAAGAACCTGCACCTGGAGAAAGCACTGAATATACACTGGCAGGAACAATCTTGTGTCGGCCAAGGGGATGGACTAGATGGAACCTAAGAGACCTTTCCTGTCTTTACCTTACATGGTTTTAAGCTTTGTGTCCAAGGACATCTGCCAATTTTCTTAGAAAATTAACACTGTTTTCTGACTACAGACATGGGTGCACAGCTCCCAGTGCCTTAAATGGGAGCCCACACCCTTAGCCAAAACTAGAAGTATGGTCTAATGGATGTTAAGAAGCCATATAGTGAACCTCTCTACTGTGTGTGCGCAGAAATATTACACCTTCAGCAAGAAAAGGGCCCTCCGCAAAATATTCAGCCAGAAGCAACACTAAATTCATCACAAATTAAAAATGCAGAGTTTGAGCACTGTTAGCAACTACTACAAGGAGAGAAAACAGCCCTTTGAATAAGGTGGTTAGCTATTAGGGAATGCACCTAAAGCTAATGAACTGCTCCAACATTCATGACTTAAGAAAGGTGTTGCCTCCTTTGCAGTTCAGACGCTGGGACACAGTCCCTCATTTTCAAGGTGAGACAGCCCAATGCCCAAACTGCTTAAGAGGCAGCAGCTTCTTGGTTTCCCTGGAGAATATTGGCAAATAGCGGGAGTAATAAAATGAGCACCTATGACACCTGGATATATATCTAGGGCCCTAGTCTTATTTTTCTGCTCAAAGAGCTGGAGAGATTTGAGGTAGTGGAAATGATTGCAGGGGTCCCAGGATAGCAGTTCATACATTCAGAAAGTTCCTGGGGAACAGGACCAAAGAGGCGGGAGTGAAGAAGGAGAAAAGATTTCTCCCCATGCTCACCTGCTGTACAGATATGGCAGGAAGAGTGAGGTGCCCAGGCAATGCCATTCACACATGCTCTGTGGTTGTTTAACCTGGCAACGGGTGTGCAGGGAACTCTGACATCTAGAATCACCACCTTCAGAAGCAAAAGCAAAAATGTTTATTCATTTGTTTCCTGAAGAAAAACAAAACAAAAATGAAAACAAGACATTTTGGCAGAATGTTATAAATACAGCACTGTCTCTAAAGAGACACACAACTGACCAAAAGCTGTTTTAAAATAATATCTGCTTGCCAAGGACTTTTGAAAACAGCTAGAGAATCACTCTGTACACCTTGTGTAATATGTAACACAAGAAGAGTGAATTATGAAGTTACAACTCCATGGAGGGGTACTGGTGATGTGGAACTAAAGAAAAATCTACAGATCTTTTTGGAGTCCCTGGAGCAAGATGAAACTTAGGAGTATCAGCTCAGAGGCATAAGGACCAGCCTCAAAATCAGCTACAGGTTAAACGGGCCTTTCAACTCCTCAAGCTTGCAGCATCCCAAGACCTACAGTTGCATATTACCAGATGTAAGTAAGTATGCAGACATATGAAATCAAGTCAGCTTTTATTTAAAAAAAGTGTTAATATTGAAATTCAGCAAGTATGAGCACTTCAGTACATTTGGAAAATGAGCAATGTACAATGCAGTGAACTCCATAGAATAACTCATTACAATACTTTTCTCAGAAGCTGGGCTTCTTGCAATCTGTATTACAGCCCTGTCCCAGATACCCAATATTAAGCACATATGTAGTGCTCTTCTCCTTCAACGTGCTTTACAAACATTGACTAATCAGTGAGCCCATCTAAAAAGTCCAACTGCTGAAGCCTATAGGGCAAATGGTCAGTGCCTTACCTCCATACCATCCATGGCCATTGTTGCAAGATAGTTGGGATCCTGCTTGTTCCAGCAGAGACGCAGCAGCGGATGGTGCTGTGGATCCTCATAGATAATGGTGCTGTGCTCCAGATGACGAAGGTCAAACATCCGCACTGAACCATCTGCGCCAACTGACGCAAACATGTCTCTCCCGCCACCCGCGCGGCTAAATGCAATGTCATATACCTGCTCAGTGATAGGGGAGATAAGAAAATGACATTATTTTAACATTCATTTTGGCTCCCATTTCTCCATTTTCAAGGAACATGCCCTATTAATCCTTCCTCCTCCTCCTCCCAGTTAGTGTTTGCAAACACAAGAACAGCACACAGCCAAGTCAAAGTAGTGACAGCACTGCTTTCTAGGCAGTTTGAGATGGGAGCAAGCTAGGAGTGCTAACCACACAGCTGTAGCAGCTGTGCCAGCGTCTTCATTATCTACATCTAGGCGTTTTCCTCTCCAATACAAATATCATCATTACATAACTGGACTGCATGTGCTACATATACTTACTCACAGAGAAAAACACAGAAGTCTTAAGCTCCAGTGGGGCACCAGTTTATTCCCAGATATGTTCTCTGTCTGGGGAATGCACTAAGAGGGCTTTTCCATCTAAAGAGTGTGTCATCACTAACTATTTACTATGTCAGGCATTTGATTTTACCAGGGAATTGCAATGAATTATAGCAAATACTACAGGTATCTTGGTGTACAACAGGGATCTCAAACTCAAATCACCACGAGGGCCACATGAGGAGTAGTACATTGGCCTGAGGGCCGCATCACTGACACCTTTTATATAAAAGGTACAAAAGCCCCCTCCCAACCCCTTCCATGAGGCCCTGCCCCGCCTCTTCCCACCCCTTCCCCAAAGTCCTCACCCCAACTCTGCCCCTCCCTGCCCCTGTTCCAACCCCTTCCCGAAATCCCTGACCCGCCTCTTCTCTGCCTCCTCCCCATAGCGCACTGCTTCCCACTCCTACCCCCTCCCTCCTGGAAAGCGCTAAGCGCCACCAAACGGGAAGCACCTGGAGGTAGGCAGAGGCGTGGGGATGCCACACACTGGGGGGGAAGAAAGGGCAGCTGGTGAGGAGAGATTGACGGCTGCCAGGAAATAACTCCAGGGGGGGCGGGGGAGGGCAGCAGAGGGAGCTTGGGGGGCCGCAGCAAATAACTCTGCAGGCCGCATGTTTGAGACCTGTGGTGTAGAATATAAAATGGTACCTACTGGCAAATGAAGCAGTTAGAAGAGATATAGCCTATTCCCTAGCTCAGAATATAGTTCCCCTGAGAAATGACAATTTAGATGTACATAATTTTTTAAGAGGACGTTAAGAATGTATCAGTTCTGGTTCTATCCTCAGAGGCCTCTGCAGTAGGAGTCCAGATACTAATGCTACTTAACTTTAACAGCGGAGAGAAGAGAAAGTTTTACTACTAAAATTAGCTTTTTTGGGAAGTGTGTCAGAAACAAAGGTCTATTATAGGGCAAAGGGTTGTACAAGTTTTGTCTAGAGTCTAGAATGACCTGCATCCCAAATTCATGCCAAGATGACTTTTACAACACGCTTATTTTACATAAAAAACAATTTGTGTTATGGTATGACACGTCATTCAATTTTTGGGAACCCTTGGGGAAGACAGTTGGGGGTGGGGGGGGGAAGGAGAGAGAAGAGGTTGGTAGGAACTGTGTTGGGGAACATAGGCTTCAAGTCTAAATAAAACTACTAAAGACTCTAGTAATGCTCCCTGAAGTAAAGGGGCAGAAAGTCCCAGGGAATGAAGAACCCTTTCCTTTCTCCCCCACCCCATCAAAATGCTCACAGAGCCTTCCTCAGAAAGGCACAGGCAGCAAAGGATCCCTGCCCCACTTCCCCATAAATGGAGCCAGGGAGCAAACACATTTAAAAAACAAAACAAACAAACAAAAAAAACACAAAACAGGCAGTTAGAGTAAGTCTTAGAAAAATGTTTATACTATACAAACCTGATCCTACAAACCCTTAATTGCATGAGAGGGTCTGATATAAAATGTCCTAAGTGTAGAGGTTGCTGTCACTATAGGGTGATTTGGGTGCCTTAACTGTATGTTTCCATTTTTTGTCCTCCCCCACCCCCACTTTTTTCCCCCTAATATTAAAGTTAAAAGAAACCTAAAGTGAAATTAAAAACAAAGAAAACATTAAAAAGTTTTATCACCCTTAAGTTACAAATATAGCTCTCAACTTTAAACTGGAGTTAAGTTTTGTCTGGCAATATTTTATAAATTTAATACAACTTAGAACAAAACAGCAAGCATATTCTGCAGGTCCACCGTCTAAAATGAGTAAAAGCGAGTATGTAGAATTCTCAGGCTACAAGCAACTTAATTTTAGACATATGTAATGTAGACTCCAAGTCTTTTTTCTAAATCTTCAGATTTTTCTGGAGAAAAATGGGAGCTACGTTCATTCTGTAGACCTTTAACAGGTGTAATGCAGACAGCTATATGAATGAGAAAAAGGAAGAGTAATATCATCACCTCTTTGTCATGTGCAATAAGCTGGGTCTTGACATGGCCTGATACCAGATTTACTCTTCCCAATACCTGCCCAGTCTCCAGACCCCAGATAGTACAGGTTGTGTCAATACTAGAGGTACCTGAAACAAAAAGTGTCTGTTAATGGTGGTACTAACATAGATCTGCAGAAACGTAATCTTATCACTTATGGGATTAGTCTCAGATGTGCTTTGAGATCTCTCGGTGAAGAGAACTCTGCACGAGCAAAGTATTATGATTAAAATGTTTGACATGCCTGAATTAAACCATGCATCACAGGCTGGATCTGGCCTGCACAACACGTGTGGTCCACATGACTCAGGTTGTGCAGAAATTTTTAAGTCAAGTCTCTAGCCCACATAGCTGTAGAGAAAGCCTTACAAAGATGAACCAATCATAAAGCGATATCATGTCTGCCTGAATGTACAGACAGCCCAAGATAATGACTCAGTGGGGTGAACTCCACCGCCCTATACAAAACTGACTGAAACATCAGCTCTAGAGCCCAATAAGGGTGGTAGTGAAACCCTTCAGGGGTGGGAATTGCTGCAAAAGATGAAATGTTACTACCAAAAGGATGTATTGCCCCCTTGATCTCTGTTCAAGCTTCCCCCTGATGCTACAGGAGGTCTTGACTATGGATCAAGGGGAGTATACACCATCCTGGATTCATATCCCACCCCACAGATTATAATTAAATAATGAATTTAGCTCTCTGCTCCAAATGAGTGAGACACCTGGTTTAACTCCTACTGCTGCAGAGGCATTTCATTGTAACAAACATGGTGCAGTGGTACCTGTGGGGCAATATTCTGTCCAATATCTTCAGCTACAATCAAATAGCTGAACTGAGCCAGAACAGTTTGTGTATAAATTTAACACTAACAAAAGGTGCCAATCTGACAGGCCTGAAGACTGAAACCCTCTATTCAACATATAGGTTGAGCACAAGCAGCAGGGAACATCCCCAACCCACATGCACAAGCACGTGAACTGGAGATGCCTCGGGGGGAGGGAGCAGGGTTCAGTCTCCATGGGCTGCTCTTTTGTGACATTTAAGGGAGCAGGTTTTTTGTGATGTAGAAACCTGGCCACTGAACGCCCATGAGCTCGTAGTAAGTTCTACTCACTACTCACCTGGTCTAGATTCAAAATGGTCACTTTTATATTGAGTATTTAATGTGTCAGTCTTACCTAGAAGATAAGGATCCACTTCATTCCAATCAAACGACGTTAACGGGGCACAAAAATCAGAGTTCTTATTATTGTTCAGCAAGCACTCCAGTCGGGTCTCAGTTTCACCCACCTTCAGAAAGAAGTTAAATACACAATGACTGTCTTATTGAATGGCCTGGCTGAAAAATCCAAGAGGCGCCCCATAGAGCATAGGCCTTCAGAACTTCAAGTCTTAACTGTGTTTGACATTGGTTTCTTTCATAAATATCTATCCATTGTGAAGAGCTTTCAGACTGTTTGAAGTAAAACTGAGAAAGGTACATATGCTCTCCCCTAACAAGTTGCTGTTACAACAGCAACTATTGAGCCTTGTGATCACATTTAATAAGCTACTTTCATAATTCTGACACTGCTAGAATTCTCAAGATACCTCACTGCCATTGTATTGTTATTCAGAGAGGGTTCTACGTTACTTTGAAAATGTAGGTAAAAGAACAAATTATCCACTATGCTGGCTTTTAATTATGGGTCCTTCCCCTCTCTTTCCCCCCAGCAATACTAGTGAGCATAATGCTAGAGATAAGGTGCCTCAAAAGAAATGGGACTGGAAGAGAAGGGGATCAAAATGCAATGCAGTTAATGGCACATACATGGTCCTTTTCAAGAGGCTATTTACTTACTCTCCACACACGCAAGTAATCACCACTGGTTGCCAACAGATCTGGATATACTCCCTTGGTATCAGGAATCCACATGAGCTTTGTAGTAGGATAGGGGTGATCAAAGGTGTTCCTGCAAATGAACTCTGAGCTCTCCTCATCTAAACCAACAAGCTGGACCTGTAAGAAAATGTCTATCAATTAAAAACTCACTTTTCTGCTTAGCAAAATAATCATGTACATAACAGTATTAAGATGTGTATCAAGTGTTGCATTTTAAATGCTATATTAGCAGTTAAGAGTCTATTAATGACATGCCAAAACAAACGCCAGTGTTCATCTTGACAAGCGGCAAGATACCCCCCTCTCTTCCACCTTCTCAAATTTTAAGGAATACAGTCTGTGGTAGGACAGATCTACTGCTAAATACAAGTCATTGATCTACCACTACCATTATATTTTGCACTTCTCTAGTACTTGCCAACGAAGTAACCCCTCTAAAAGCATTTTGAGATAACAAAACCAAACCACTCAGCTCCTTCTGAGGTACAAAAGTATTAACTAATTTCATTTTATAGAAGGAGAAATTGGGGCACTGAAAGTTGAAGTGAGTTGCAAACTCATAACCAGAACACAGATCTGCCCCCCAAATGATGAAAGCTATTTCTTCTCTTCCACCTATGCTGCTTTCAGATTGACAGAAAAATTTGTATCAACTTTAAAAAAGGAAACATGCCCAGTCTTCCCACATATAAACCTCACAGAGCACTTCATGTTTCAGTAGATGCATATGCATTACAGAAGCCTCTTTTTTAAGCATATGGTTATAGCAAGGTAAGTGAATGAAAGTGACATGCTAGGGTGCCATATTTATTCTCTTTAAATGACTTTAAATCAGTTTCCAAGTCAAAAGATTCACCCCAGGTCTCCAACAGCAAAGTGCTTAAAAATCATAGCAGACGGTACAACACAAGTGATGAACTCAGAGTGACAGTATTACAAATAGTCCAAGACCTGGAAGAAGAAATCAAACTTTAAATTTTTCTGCTCCTTTATATCAAAGATTTTTAGCATGGTGCTATATGAAATTTAGTATTGACAAGCACAAATTAAGGCACAAAGTGGGGAATAATTTGAACTTCTCAAACACTTCACTGCATTCTAAACTGAACTATGTCTACACTGCACACCTTGCAGCTGTGCTGTTGTAAAGTGCACAGTGTAACCGTTCTATTGCCAGGAAAGCTCTCTCCTGGCGACAAAATAAAACCACCTCCAATGGGGGCAGTAGCTTCGTCACCAGGAGGTGGCTCCTGCTGATGAAGCGCTCTCCACACCAGCGCTTTTTGTTGTTAGAACTTTTGTTGGGGGGGGGGGGGGGGCAGTGGTGGTGTTTTTTCACACCCCTGAGCAACAAAACCTTTAACCACATTAGACCCACCAAGGTCAGTCAGCAATCTGCTGGAGGCATCAGAGGTGAGAGGACTGAAACACCATACGCAGCCACAAACAGGCGCTCAAACAGGAGCATGCCCCTTCAGTTCCTCTAAGTTCTTTCCTGCTTTCTTCCAGCACTCAAGCCTTCTCTCTGCGTATTACAATAACTTTTCTAAGCAATACTTTACTCCTGAAGACATTTTGCACTAAGAAAATAAAATTTCTGTGCCAAAAAAAGATTCTGCATACAATATTTTAAAATTCTGCAAATTTTATTTGTCAAATAAATGTGGAGGCTCCAGCATGGCATGGGGGAGCACAGGCCACTAGCTGCACAGAGGTGGGAGATCACTCTACAGTTTCCCCCAGGACATGGACTCAGCCTCCAACCCTGACATAGCGTAAGGACCAGGCCTGCCCCTCCATGTTAGGTGCACCAAGTGTTTGCACGAAGGCTCAGCCCGGCAGGATCCAAGTATGGAGGGGCTTAGTGGAGGAGCAGGGGAGGATCCAGGTGTGTGTGTGTGGTTCTGTGTGGGACCATCTGGGTGTGGGCGGCTCAGTGGGGGATCTGGGTGCAGGGGAGATCTGGATGCAAAGGGGCTTGTTGGGGGTTCTGGATGCAGTGGTAATGGGACACTGCAGGGAGTTCCAGGTGAAGTTGGTTGGGGTTCAGCGGAGGGTGGGGAGGGAGGATAGAGCTTGGCAGTCGGGTAGGATGCCAGGGGAGTAGAACTCGGTGTGGCAATCCAGGTGCAGCTGGTTGGGGCACAGTGGGGTGGGGATCCGGGTGTAGGTGGCTCATCAGGGTGATCCAGGGTGAATGGGGCTCGTCGGGGGGTTCTGGATGCAGGGCGGTAGGTGGGTGGATGAGGGTCTGCAGGAGGGTCCTGGGTATGGGGGGGTCTGGATCAATGACAGATGGGGGAGCAGCTCCCCGTACAGTGATCCCTCCCTCTGCGGCTGAGAGCGATGGGTGCAGGAAGTGGGGGCACGGGGGGGAGTTTGCAGAGCTTCCTGCAGCTGGAGCAGAATTTATTGCTTCAAATCAGCATTTCTTAGACTTTAAAACGGAGCCTCCTCTTCAAGAAAATGAAAACAATCCATCCCTCTTTAACCCTGCCAAGTGTTGTTAAAGGCTTAACCCCAGATGAGTGGAGATAGACTGTGCCATTATAAGCAGCGCTGTCTAGTGGCTAGAACACTAGACTAACTCAGGAGACTGGAGTTCTCTTCCTGGCTCAGCCACTGGCCTGCTGGGTGACCTTGGAAAAGCCACTTCTCCTATGCCTAAGTTCCCCCATCTGTAAAATGGGAATTATGATAAACTGCTTTGAGATCTACCAATGAAAGTTCTCTAAAATCTAGGTATTATATGCTTTGATGAGTAATGAAAGTTTACAGTGGTGACATTTGCATCTGAGTTTGTACCCATTGAAACAAATGGGGCAATTCACAACTTGATTATTTTATCAAACCCCCTGCAAACTCAAATGACTAGGACAACAGTTAAGCCTGAAAGTGTGACTGAAGTATCTCTTTACAACTTTGACAGCTAAAAATCTTGCTTTTTTTAAAAAGTGAAAAGTTGAGACTGTTGAAAACAATTAAGAGTCCTATCTGCACCCCTGGCTAATCAGTCATGCCACTCACTCGTAAACAGTGCCTGAAATGAATCCATAAACGTACTGGGTGCAGAACGTGGCAGTCTACCAGACTGGAGGAACATCCCTGAGTAACACCAAGTGACAGCTTACACCACTGCTTCCTATTGGTTTCCAGTCTGAACCTGAGTTGTTCACCTACAAAGCCCTAAATGATTTGGAACGTTACAATCAGCTAAGCTCCCTGGATCCAAAATAGCTCATGTCTGTTGGCCTTCAGGGCATGCTGCAAGAAATGCACCTATTCCTATGGACTGCTACAGATGGTGGGGCTTGAATCGCCTCAGGTAGGGAAATTATAAATTAGGTTTTATAGGGGGTTATATTTTGTCTGTCAAGGTTGGGGGGGTAAACTGCTGTTATATTATTCATTTTGTATCTTGCATCAGGGAATGCCCTTTTAGAAGAAATCCAAAACAATACAAATCAGATAAGAATCTATCCTGCTTTCATCCACTGCACTTTTTCCCTCACAGTAGGCAGTTCTGCTGAAGTGAATGTGAGGAGGACTGAATCATTTTAAAAAGCACCAGATGTATTTTTCTTGTAAATAAGGAAGAGATGGTAATATTGGCCTGCTTTTAGGAAATCTACCTTCCTAAAAATAGCAACAAAACGGATGATATGCATTACAATCTTGATTTGTAATGCATTAGAAACACAGGGAAGCAGAGAAGTCAAAAGGAATAAAATAGTTAAGAAAAATACTGTTTTGAAACTTTAAAGTTTATGAATATGAAAAGTTGTGTTAGTTTTAATTTTTCCTTTAATGCTGCTGACTGTACCTAATTTTTTTTTAGCTCATTAGGCTCCCTTATGTGATTGCCACGTAAGTTTGCCAGCTGAGATAAGGCACATGTAGGATGACAGTTTTCAGACCTGCCTTATAAAGCTATCCTCCTCCTGTCCCGGAAACTAATCAGTTATCAAACCAAGAACAGTCATGTACTTTACAGCCCCACATTACAAAGCTCCATTTAACTGAAACTTAAATAAGTTCTTTCGTGATCCCTGAGGTTATATCATACCCATGAATAGATATGGACTAGATCTGAAAGAACCACTTTTTAACTAGCATGGGCCCAATATAGTTAGCTGGCATCTGCACCACTGGAGGACAAACTTCCCTCCATCTTCCTAAATGTTTCCTTGCAACATTCAGCTAACTGCATTACATCATTATCACAAGAGTCTCAGTAGGATAACAACCATCACATCCCAGTGCTTTTAGGTTTTGTCTGCAATCAAGAGTGAGGAGGTGTCGGAGACCATGCAGAGCAAAGACACAAAGTACAGGAGACACTACCATTACTCTAAGCAATAGCTACAATTTTATTTAATGAAGACTGCAATCTCTCTGCCTCTATTAGGTATCTTTTTACATGGGTAACTGTTGATATTTGTTAGCACCATGAAACTGAAAACCTACACATGATGTCAACAAGTCTGGCAGTGTTTGATCAAGAGCCCTTTTGAGGAACAGCCAAATGTGAAGTTTGAAGATCTTGTTTCAATTTTTAGAAGACTGAAGAAAATATGTATCTTCATTTATTTCTACAGCAATATCAGACAAACAGATTTGCACCCCACCCATCGTGCCCTCTATCTTCAATTCTACATGCAAGTCTCCCACTCTCCAATACTCAGAGGGAATGGAAAACAATGGGACAGATGCGGGGGCCGTAACAGCCCACTTGGGAATATCCCCAGGACACAGGTAAGGCTACCAAATGTTAGAGCCGCTTTAGAAATGGCCCAGACTTAGGGAAGTGCAAAGATGCCTTCTAACCCCCAACCTCCTTCACATAAGCTGAACCTTCTGTTACTGGTCAAGAGTCACAGCACAGAACCTCGCCCATGCTCTTTTAATCAATCCTACCACTTCTAGTCCAATCCCCATTTGAGTTCCTTATTTTAGGTCCTTTGCATACACAGTGCTAGAGCATCATATTTACAATAGATTGTTACCTGACATCATGCATATAGCTAGAGTGCAGCTGCCTCTCTTATCAACTGCTTTGGATTTAATTATGAGACCATTGTTCTTTTAGCCTCTCAGATTTTGGTCAGTTTGATGGTATTGACAGGGTAGCGTGAGATCACTGACAGAGTCTCAGAAGATAAGCATATTGAGACAGTTCTTGTACAGCAGAAGCCATTGAAAACTCACCCTTTGCCAACCACAAATACAAAATTACCATAGAAACATACTAAAGTACTGGGCTAACACTGGTATCTCAGATACCACACTGAAAAATTGTTGACAAATGCTGACAATAGCTGCCATCGCATTTTTCAGGGAGTGTTTCTCATTTGTCCTATAATGCTTTAACTTTCAGATCTTTTGGAATTAGCCACTGTAAGTGGCTTCCAAAGAGTGTTAGTGTGTTTTCCCTCTCAAAGAACTCAAACCAGATAACTAGATTTAATTAGCATTTAAAAAAAAAAAAATCTTTGGATTGAAACCAAGCTAGAAAGTTTCAGGTCAAGAGAATTTTTGGAGGAAGTGGCAATTATCATTACATTAATTCATTATCTGCCACTATGACAGAGACCAAATCTCTCTTGACCCAAAAATAAGCATTAACCCAACGCAACTTAGTTTATTTTCCTCCCTACTGCCACTCCACACTCTTAGAAAAGAAACTTGTGTATCTCTCTGCAAATTTACCATCTGCTATTACAGCACCTAATATTATTGTAACTGAAACACACTTTTTTCAGTCCATTCAACAGCCCACTGTACAGTCAGTTTCCTCCTGTTTGTATGGGTCTTTCACACAGAAATGGGAGATTTAAACAGGAAAATGCAACTGTAAAATGAAAAAGTTGGCATGGGAATGCAAGGGAGAGCATAGTGCCGTAAGGTATTTTTAACTAATTTTTTAACAAAGGAATGGTTTTCAAGTTTACAGTCCCAGGGCCATTTGTGCTTCCATGGCCCCAACATAACTCACCAACTGAGTGTGACACACATACAAGCTGCTGGTTAAAACAACTACACACTTGGATAGTGCTCTGGTCATCTACAGTGCTATGTGGGCAACAATTTAGCCATTGTAGACGATGCCACCCCAGCTCCAAAACTGCCACCACCTTGTTACATTTCTCCACAAAGTTGTAAGCCATCCCACTCCCCTACACCAACTCTGTTGTACTCTTCCCTGCTCGGAGGCTTCCCATTACACAGCTCCACAAAAGGACTATGCATCCTGCCCCCCAGCTTGGCTTATCTAAAAGGGATAGTCATATAAAACAGCTGAAGTTATAGAACTTATGAGCTTGCTGCCTAGTAATAAAATATGTTGCCTGTAAGAGGGATTACATGGGCTGCTCCTGGAACATGAGGTCTCTTATTTAAATCTGGAGAGAGCATACAGAAGCTATAGCACACCTTGTTAGGAACAGAGAGAGAAGATGCCTCTCCTAGAGGGCCATCAGAGAAGGAGCTTGCATGGAGAAAAACCTTCCTGTGTCCTGCAAAACCTTTCCCACAACAATGAAGCTTTCAGAAGCAAGGTCAAGCATTTTTAACATGAAGCCATCAATATTCCATACCACTGAAAACTGACGGCAGCCCAAACTTTCTAGTGCTGGGAAAAGAAAAGAGAGGCTTCCACCAAATACCCTAGGAAATGCCACACAAAAAACTCTGCAATAAGACTGTGACAGCCAGACAGGGACGGAGCAAGACAGCCACCTTACCCTTAACTCTGCCCCCCAGCCCTGCGATCCCACCGCCCACCCACCTTACCCTTAACTCTGCCTCCCCCAGCCCTGCGATCCCACCGCGGACACCCTACCCTTAACTCTGCCCCTAGCCCTGAAATCCCACTGCCCAGCCACCTTACCCTTAACTCTGCCCCCGCGAGCCCGCCCCCCACGCACCTTGTTGTTGTACTCCTCCACGAAGCTGCCGAGCGCCAGGCGGAAGCGCTTGTCGGGCCGGACGCTCCAGTTCATGGCGTACACGGTCCAGGGCGCCTCGTACTTGTAGATCTCCTTCCGCTTCCCGTGCAGCGACATGGCGGGGCCGGGGGGCGCGGGCCACAGGCAGCCGAGGAGGGGCCAAGGGCCCAGGTGAGGCGCGCGCGGGGCAGGGGGTGGTGTGTCTCGGTCCAAGCGGGCCCCACGGAAGCGGGGACGCGGGTGGAGGGCGCCGCCGGCTCCTGGCCCCGAGTCCCGGCTTCCAAACCCGGAGACGCTGCGAGCCGCGGCGGAGGCCGTTTGGGATTCGGCCCCTCACACAACAGGAGCGGAAACCACGCGGGCTGCCCCGCCCGCTGCGCGTCCGTTGGCTGAGTCGACCGCCACTCAGGGCATCCCGTATAGCCGTTGGGTGGGAAACCTGCCAGTCAGACCCTTTCCGGTCTCTCATTGGCCACTGTACCGCTCATTCTAAGCAGGCGCGCGCCTCGTTAGTAGAATCACCTGCCACTCCGTTCGTTTCCGCCCCAGCAGGATGGAATGCTCTTTCTCGACATTTCATTGGCTGCGAAGGGTCGCAGTGGCTTCTCCCCTTCATGAGGCGGGACCATCTAGCTCCCTGTCCTCCTATTGGCTGGACGAAAGTGTCAGTCAGGGGTGAGCTGCTGGGCAGCAGGCGGGGCTTGGGGCTCAGCAGCAGAGCGATTTGAGGCTTAGATTTAGAAGTGTCCTGCACTGGCAGAGGTTCGAATCCCAGCCGCGACACTTAGCGGAGTTGTAAACACCCTGGGACAGATCAGGCTCCTCTAAGGAGCTCAGCTCCCATTTAAGCAGTAGTATAAGGGCAAGATTTTCAGCTGTGCCAAGCAGTCCATGTGCTGAGCAATTTTGAAAACCATGCCCAAGATCAACCCTTGTAGGTTTATTCAAAGGGCGGGTGAGGCAGAATGTCACTGCTGGGCTGTGGGTATCAATGAGTGTATCCCACACATGGATGGAAATACATAAAGGCCTTGCCTTATGCTAGGGACATTTTTCAAAAGCTTTGCACTGTTGCTGACAGCTCTCCTAAGGCATGGGAGGGGAAACAGAGAAAAGTCTAATTTGTATGGGGCCAGATTCTCAAAAGATTGCAGTACTTGTTTAGGCAGGTACCAGTGTCAGTGGCTAGATTTTTGCATAGGAAATAATCTCCTTGTCCTTAGCCAAAATTTCTCATTCCCCCACTGTTGTAGTGTGGAAGGTAGCTACTGCCCTCTGTGTCACAAAGGCCAAGAGAGAGGTCTGAATAGTTGTCACAGGCCAGCTGGTGAGAGGATGATTCAGCATCAGTGGTGAGATTTGTTACAATCTTTGTTAGCCAAAAAGGAGCAATTTGGGTGAGAGAGGGAGAATGGCACTGCCAATATGCAGTGGCGGCAAACAGAAGCCCCTTTCAAAGTTCTTCTGAAAAGTGGCTAAAATGGCCCCTCATGTTCTGGTCAAGCCCATTCACTCTTGTTACATCCAAGAGAAGGGACTTGGGCTTCCGAAGCTGCCTTCATTCAAGTGCCAGGTTAACCTTTATTTTCATGACTTTTCTAAATAATAGGACTGGGAGCTGGCTACGCTCTGCTCCCAATTTTGCTACCGGATCCCTGTGTGACCCTTGGAAAGTCACTTCCCCATTCTGTGCCTCAGTTTCCCATCTGTAAAATGGGGATAATCTAGCATGGAATAAGATAGTGGTATCCTGTCTGTCATGTAGAGCCTCTGGGGCAGGGAACATCTTTGTTTCTTGTCTGTACAGTGCTAAGAACAAAGCAGCCATGAGTCTTGACTGGGGGTTCCTAGGTGCATAATAAGAATAATTAATTAATAATTAAAGTATTTGCCACTTACATAAGGCTTTTCCTGTTCTAAGTGCTTTACAAACTGCTCATTACTGTAGTTCTCACAACTGCCCATGAGGTGGGGGTAGCACCATTTTCCTCATCTTGCAGATAAGAAAACCGAGGCACAGATCGAGGTAAGTGACTGGAAAGATCTTGCAACAGGCCTGTGCCAGAGCTGACATTCCTGATTCTACCTACGTGACTTCTCTGTGGGTTTCTGCAGTGGCACACGGAGGAAGGATTTGGGCATGTCACTTGACAAGAGGTTGGAGCCATTTACGGGCAGTATGAATCCACAAGAATGGTGCTCCGGGACCCACAGGCTGTAGCTAGTAGCCTGCATTCCATAACCATCCATGGAGTAGGTGCCTCTGGTGCAGTGCTGTCCTGAGCAGGCACAGCTCTTCCTCAGGCTTTGGTCACCTTTCCTGGCCTGGGACTAAAATTCACTTCAGTTTTGTGAGATCTACCGTGGACAGGTGCTGAACGGACAAAGCAGGATTTTCTGTGTCTACGTCAGGGTCATTGAAATACAAGCATCCCCGTTGTAGGCATTTCTCATCCCTTTGAAGAGACACTGAGAAACAGAGGAACTGTCAACTCCATCTCATCCAGCATCCTGTCCCTGACAGTGCCCAGAACCAGCTGCTTCAGAGGAACGTGCAAGGAACTCTGAAGTGGCTCATTATGGGAGAACCTGCCCATAGGGGCAGTTTCTTCCTAAACTCATTGGTGGTTGGTTAGCTTGCTGTCTGCGGGGAGGACTGGTAGAATGTTAATGCTGCTGTGTGGATGAAAGACACGGCCATGTGCCAGAGATCCTATGGGAGTTCAATTGCCTTTTGCCTCTCTAGGCAGAGGCAGGAGCCTTGTGGGAGAAAAAATGCCTGTGGCTGGAATGTCCCTGCTGCTGCAGAAAGATGAAACCGAAGTTGTCCTGAAATAGAAGTAGCTGCATGGTTGGAGAGAGAGAGAGAGAGAGAGAGTGTGTGTGTGTCTGTGTGTGTGTGTGTGTGCATGCACACGCAGCAGGGGCCTAGGACACGGGGCTGGGGTGAGAGACACAACAGCGACAGGTGCTGCAGCATGGTGGAGAAGCCGGCTCAGTGAGTGCAGCCCAGGGTTGGCAGGTTGAAGGGTACGTTCACACTGCAAAGGAAGCTGGGATTGCAGTGTGGGCAGGCGTCCTGCCACTGGCTTTAATCTGGCTGGTGCGGGTGGCAGTGGTGGCGAGGAAGTGGCAGCGTGGGCTCCTGTGCAGGCTAGTCATCCCAGCACAAGCCTACCCCACTCAGGTTGCTGCCCTGCGCCAGGATCCATGCCACAGTAGCTTCACTGCGTTCTTCAAACACACCTAGCCTATAAATCCCTCTGTCCTGCTGTGGCCCAGCTCAGAACCCTCCCCTGTACACACACCTCCACCACAGAACTTCCTAGGTCCACTCCCCCCCAGCACATACCCCCTGCCCAGCCCCTTCTCCCCACAATGTTTTATGGTGTTGAGATGGCACCATCCCCTTCACAGCTCAAGCCCAGCTCAAGCAGCAGCAGTGCGAGCTTCCCAGTCAGAAGGGCTCTCCCCCGACTCCGCCGAGTGGCTGTGGAGAAACCAGACTGGGGTCAGGGGATGGTGCACAAACTCCCCTTCCCTTTCGCACGGCTGCAGCTGCCCTCTGCCTTCTGCTACGGGAGAGCCCTGGGCACCTGCTGAATCCTGCGGCACAGTTTCCATAGCAACATTGCTCAGGTATAGCAAGGACATCAGTCATTGGGGTGCTGGCTGTGAGGGCACAAGCCAGACTCCTCCTGGCTGCAGCTTAACTAATTTTCTTCTCTGATCTCTACCACGTCCTTTAATGCAAGAGCAGCCTTGGCTCCAGCTAGCAGTTCACTGGCACACTCTATCCGCCCTGAGTGACTATGGTGGCTATGAATGAACAGGCAGCATGGAGTCAGTGTTGAACCAATGCCCCAGCATGGGGCTGCTGGAGGAGCTGCAGAACTCAAAGTGGTGCCATGGGTAAGATGAGGGCGGATCGGCCTAATTCTGGCCTAATTCCCATCTCAGCAGCTGTCTCTTCATTGCCCTGCGCCTGGTCTGGTCATTGACGCCTGCACAAACAGGTGCGTGCAGCACTGCAGAATCAGACTGGTACCACGTGACACCCAGGCAGCACATGTGCGGATGCCAACAAATGGCACAAGAAGGGAGAATCAGAGTGTGTTTTCACACCACATTCCTCCCCATCATATCTGACCCGCCACGGTGCCAATTCCAGTAATATCCTGCCCAGCTACAATTCAACCTGCCATTTTAGTTGGAGATGAGGTTTTTCACTTCCTGTCCTAAACTCTTGAGGAGTGTTAAACAGCTGCCATGTTCCACCCAAGTGGTGGCTGCACTTCACTGGTGGGTGAAATAATTCTGGTGCGTATACGCAGTGTGTAGAGTGCTTTGGGATGAAAGGGGGTATATCTCATTGCCCAGTTCCTCAGGGTAGCTCATGGACTGTACCATGTTACCATACACACATTTCCCCTTACTTACTGCTACCCGTGGCTGGCTCGTCTGTGGGGATTGACCCGGGGAACCTTTAGATCTAGAAGCATGAGTCTCTCTTGCGTGAGCTAAAGGAGAAAACATCTTGGTACAAAGGCAATAGCAAATTCACTCTCCTCTGTATGTTATCCAGCCTCTGTGGAGTGACAAAGCCCAAGCTACCTGTGCTGGGATGTGTCACTGCTTCACACACACACTCTCTCTCTCTCTCTCTCTCTCTCTCAGATTAGCAATAGCAAAGCTGGCGTACAGATCATTTAGTTGTGCATTACGAGCGCAGCTATTACAGACATTTGCTTTGGAAATGTCCTGCCTTTAGACCCCATTACTGAAAGAAATGAAAACCATCTTTCACTCCGAATCCTTTGTGCCTGTGCGTTGCTTTGGCCTCTCTGGAAACTGCCATTGTGCATTTTAAAGTCTCACTGCCACATCTGCTTCCAACGCAGGTGTTTTTCAGCCCCGGCAATTTAGTAGGATGCTTAATTTTTACAACCCTTTAAACGCTGCAGTCTCTGGAGCCACGAGCTCCAAGGTCTTGAAGAGACAGCAGAGTTCATGCAGCTGCACTTCTAATCAGAGACCGCAGGGTCCTCGACGAAAGCATCCAACTCATTGCTTTACCATGAGCTGTCCTTCCCGAGGGTGTCGTCCAGGTAGCCCATCCTTGAAATGGTTGTTGAGACCATCAGTGTTCAGGTCAGCCAGGTAAAAAGCCCACATTAGGACATTCAGCCGAAAGTGCAAAGAAGACCAATTAAATGCATGGAGCATAGAAGCTGGGAATTTTCAAAGGGAGGTGTTGGGTGCTTAATTCCCTTAGGCCCTCTGGGAGTCCTAGCTATAAAGCCGGTTCTGAATACAGAGCCAACATCTCCTAAGTCCACTGCTACAGAGGTGGAGAAAGCCTGCCCTGTGCATGCATAAAGGAAGCGCTGTGCCCTGGTGCCTCACGCCTTTCTGAGGGTTCACAGCACAGTTTCCATGTGGCTGCTCCCCCATGGTGACAGGGTGGGAAGCCTGAGGCGCACGGCAGGAGAAAGCAGGGGGTCCCCACATCAGTTATCTGAGTGCCCCCAAAGCTCATTTTCTCTCTGGACAAAGGGGAAAACAAGCAGATCAGGTGCCTCTGGCATGGTCAGAGGTGGCTGTTCAAATCCCCACCCTCTCAGATTTCTGCTCGGCTGTGAGCGTGGCGTGCGTGTTGGATTATTTCGGGGGCAGGCCAGGCTGTCCTTACAGAACGGCCTTTGCAAAGTGCTGGGTTGGACGAAGTGCTGAGATCCAGCTGTATTCTCATTTCTGTCGAAGGGGAATTCCACAGACGAAGGCCCTGTCTGGGATCCGCGAGAGCTGTGCTCTGAGCACCACTGGCCCTGGAGTCCCCGACAAGGGCAGCTGACAGAGAGCATCCCAGAGATCTTTGTAGATTAAGACCAGGGCTCTGAAGCAGCTCCAGTATTGGACGGGGTCAGGGTAGCGCTCAGAGCTCCACAGCCATGAGCTCGCTCCAGCCACTCTCCCGGCCCCTCGACAAAACCCAGCCTTGAGCCACTTTAGGTGCCAAAAAACATTTATTAGCAAAGTGGACACTAAGAAACGCTCACAGTCTTGCTATTCTCACAGGGAGCTCAACACGGCGTGAGCCGGCGGCCAAGACTACCTCTACAGCATCTAACCGAGTGGAAGGCAGCATTGCTAGGCGGGTTTTCTCCTGCAGGGGAGCAACAGGGTCCCTCGGTATGTGTGTGTGGGGGGGAAGCATCTATGAAACCATTATCAAAAGAGACGATCTCCGGGCGAGGGCTGAAAACAATGTGTCTGGGGGTTGGTTTTGCTTTTCTCTTTCCAGGATTGTGCTTATGAGCTTTGTGCTTTCCACTCACACCGGGTCACAGTTGAGTTTGTCTGGGAAGCTACGGGGGCTTTGCAAGAGTTGGATGAGGGCTGGAGGAAAGCTTCTCAGGCCTGGCTGAAGCTTAGAGTCAGCCTTGCTCTAGGGGCTGCTGGCCAGGGACCTGTGCTGAAGCGTGCTAGAGTGGTGGAAACCACCACCCTCGTTTCTTAATGACAGCCAGGTATGACAGGGATGACTCCTCTCCTGTGCCCATCCCCTGGACTTTACACCTCCAGCTCCTTCATTCTCCCACTATCCGATGCCATTTATCCCTCCTTCCCTCTCCTCCTCCAGACAACATTGTCTCCAGGATGAACAGCCCCAGTCTGGTAGTGTGCAAAGGTCCCGTGGTGCTAGGCGCAGTATGAACACAGATGTCAAGGTGGTCCCTGCCCCAGAGAGCTGCCAGCAAGGTGGCCTCCCAGCCATGCATTCACTCTCCTCCTGCAGTCGTGGCCCATTTTGGTGGCACCAACACAGGGAGGAAGGCTTGGCGAGGAAGAGGAGGCTGGTGCCATCTGGCTCCTCCAGCCCGTTGGCTTCTTGGTGGCCATCAAAAAGAGCCGCGTTGGATGCACTCTATAATGTGCAATTTGAATCTACTCTACATAAGCCTTTGGAGAACAATGATCTCTGAACTCCCTCCACTCTCCACTCCCCTCCACCGGGGCAGAGGACAGCTACAAAGTGTACCCCTGAGCCAATAACTTTGTCCTTCCCGTCTCGCCCCCACACTCAAAACTGAAATCAGCGAAACCAGTTCTCAGTTGCGGTTCCTCTTGGCTTTGCTTGGCGCGCGCGTCTCTAACTGCCGGGAAGCACCGAGTCGGAGAGATGTCTCTGAATGTCTAGGTGCTCGGAAGAGGCTTCAAGATGCTCGGGGAGGGAAGGGAAACGAGAGCTGCGGAAGGGTCTCTGTGTGTTTGTTGCCCTCTGGTGGGGCTCTGGGTTGGGGGAGGTCTGGGAATGGTGCTCCGGCTGGGAGTAGATGGTCATGGTTTTCTCTGAGGCCGCCAACAGGTGTACCCCGCTTGACAAGGAGTCCCTGGGTTTCAGCTGGAACTTTTCTATCTCTGTGTAGCTTGGGCTCTGGCGGAGAAGAAAAGGAGAAATGAGGGTGTGTTGTTATGAGATTAAAGTTCAGCAAGAGGCCATAGCGTCCCACTGAGAGAGAAGCCCATTGAGCAGGTGGTGCCAGCCCATACAGTGAGGGAGCTTCTTGTCTTTTCATGGGGACACCTTGGAAAAGAGAAGGCCCTGCTCTGTCATTGGGAAGCCCCTTACAGTTCACACACACTCCCGTTGGTCAAATCCTGCTGCCCTAGTGATGGCACAACCCCCAGTGCTGGAGCCACGTTTCAACAGATTCAGAAACCTGGTCTACACCAGAAAATTAAGTTGGCTTGAGCAGTGTAGTTAAGCTGACCTGAGTCCCTGTGTAGACAGCATTAGCTACCATTGACTTGGCTACTGCCTCTCGGGGAGGTGGGTTACTTAGGTTGACAGGAGAATCCCTCCCACTGGTGCAGGTCGTGGCTGCACTGAAGTGCTGCAGTGGGGCAGCTCTGAAGTGTAGACAAGCCCCTGAACTCTCAAAGCAGCAGCAGCTCCCCCAGAGACAGTGGTGACTTCAAGCAAGCTAGGGTGGAGCAGCTGATTCATGCCAGAAAGAGGACTCTACTCTCTTTACCTCCAGCATCCCAAAAGAATGGCTTTGGGGTGCTAGGTGTTTTCATTCCAGGCCTCTGCTGGGCTTCATCCCCCCTCCAGTCCCAAGGGCTTAGCCCAGAGGGGATGACCTGGGGTATGACGGGTTTTGAAATGGCCCTGGGTTAGTCAGAGAGGGAGAGGAGAAGCAGAAGCAGGGGGACCTCGCCCAGAAAGAAGCAGTGGGTGAAGTGGCAACATCTCCTGGGTCTCTCCACCTCCCACATTGGTGAGAGGAAGCTGCCTCCCCCATGGCCAGACCCTTCCCCACTCTGTGAGGAGAAGTGGGAGGGGAGCAGCTCCTATCCTGGACCCTCAGCCCAGCACTCTCTGCACTTGGAAGGCAGGGGCAGCCTTGGAGAGCCAAGTCTCCTTCCTTTACCCCAGGATCACTCGCGCAATGACCTGCCAGGGGACCCCCTTGGCCTGCTCCTCTGAAGGAGGAAGCTGCTCTCCACTGTGAGGAGACAGAGACGTCTCCCCTAGAGCTCCCTCAGCCTCAGTTTAGGCTCAGCACTTGTACTGGTCTTTGCTGTGAAGCAGGATGAGGTTGAGAGTTACCTGCCCGGGAGGAGTCAGGTCCTCCTGCAGTGGCGTGCACGCTGGAGCGGGCTCCATACCCCTTGGGCCCATGCTGTACATGGCCAGGCTGTGGGAGGATGGCGAGATGGGGCTGTATGCGGGTGGCACTTGGGACAGCTGGCGCTGCAGGAGCTGGAGGATTAGAGTAATATCTGAAGACATCCTGGACTCCAGCCTGTGGGACAGATCAACCAGCGTTAGCACGGTGCCTCCCAGGGGCACCCTCTTTTATCTGGGGCTTTGCCTGGGCAGTGGACTTTGTTTGGGCTGCAGTGAGCCGGCAAAGTTTCTGGAATCCCAGTAAGGCCAAGCCAGTGCGGCCCACTGAGGGTGGGATGGGAACCAGCGAATTCGGGGAGTGGCCAGAACACGGGGGGTGGGGTTTGTCAAAGCGCCATCCTTGCCTTTTGATTTTCCAGTGTTGCTGCTGATCCTCCCAGCTCAGGCTGGCGAGGGCAGGGTCAGACAGCCAGCTCCAGCAACAGACAGAGGATGCTGCAGTCACCACCCACCAGAGCCAGCCCAGGAGAAAAGGCTTATCCCAGGCAGCCTGGTCAAGGCGTTTTCCAGCCCGGAGCCTCATTTGTATCTTCTTGTCGTGTAGCTGGGTCACAAGGACACCCAGTGTTAGGATGGCTAATGCTAACCAAGGGTCTTGGAAGAGAGACAAACTCAGATCTTAAACCAATCACTATTGGGATCAAGCTGGGCAAATGAGCTGGCTATTGGAGGTTTTCCACATGCCTCTGAAGCGTCTGCTGCTGGCCACTGTCAGAGCCAGGACGCTGGGCTGGATGGATCCCTGAGCTGATTGGATCCAGTCTGGCAGGTCCCACGGTCTGTGGATTTACACTATTATTTATATGACAGTAGCAATTAGAGGCAACTAGAGTGGCGATCAGGCCCCATTCTGCTAGGCATTGTGCAGTCACAGAATCAGAGACTGTCCCTGCCCCCAAAAGCTACAATCTAAATAGACATAACAGAAGGTGGAAGGGGAAACAGAGGGACAAGGGAAGTCAAGCAACTGCCTCAAGGAAGACAACCCAGGTCTCCTGATCCTAATCCACTGGGCCATGCTGTCTCTTCAACAGCCAGGCCCAAACCAAGAGGCCAAACTCCCAGGAGTGCTGGGGAAGGCCGGCTGCAGATTTGGCTCTGGATTTCGAGGCTGTCCCTATCTCAACATGGGTCTGGCAGGGTGGAATTCTGGGACCCCTCTCTGGAGAAGAATGACTGAGAATAGTCCCACCTTTATATCACAACCCAAAGGGACCATTTTTTTTGAGAGAAGTAAATGAAAATTAAAAGGCAGGCTAGGGCCTTTTCTCCAATCTCCGCGGAGCCTGCTGCTGTCACTATGTGGCCACCAGGGGGTGTATCATACCCAGTCGGTGTAGCTCATGGGAGTTTTATGAAGTCAATGAAAAAATGGCTGAGTGACGCAGGGCAAATACTTCTTGGGCCTAAAGTGAGACACCAAAATCTCCACTTAGGCACCTAGATGAAAGTGGCCTGATTCCTAGAGGCACTGAGCACACACAACTCCCACTGCACTGAACGGGGGCTGCAGGCAGCCACTGAAAATCATGTCTTTATCGAGTTGCTTCCACATGGGGGTAACTTTCGGTCCCCAGCGGTGGAAATTCCAGCTGCACTATTGAAGTGGCAGGTCTCACCAATTTGGGCTCCTTTCCCTTCTCATTCGAATGCTGGCCCCTTCCTTACTATTTACACGGCAAGCGTCTGTTGCCAGTGACTGGCTTTGTGAACAATTCACCTGCCCAGGATGGTCGGGCAGGAGGAAGGCGGCCGCTCTTCATATACGTGAACAACGGCAAATGTAAATGCAAAGCCTTCGGTTCCTGACCCCGTGACTGAATTCTGTGGGAGCCACTGTAACTAAATCCAGGCTGAGCCCTGCTGAGGAAATACTTTAGCAGCTGCTTCCAGATGTCACCACTAATCACAGTAGGACAGGATGCTCCATGGACATGCAATACCCAAAGTAGCCAGCAGGGAGAGCCCACGTCACATCACAGAGCTTTGTTAAACAGCCCTCTTCCATGTGGGTCTTCTAAGGGAGGGGCGGCAGATGCCACTCACTGGGTTGACCCAGAAGAGGCAGCACCCTGAGCCACTCAGGCACTGCAGGAACCCAGACTCCTGCCTCGGAGGTGCTGCACCCACCTGCTGAGCTGAGCCTGTAGCAGCTCGAGTCGGGATTCGATCTGACCCTGCCCGTAGTCCAAGCGCAGAGGGTTGGCCCTGGGGTTATGGACCAAGGACGCGTGTGGCAGGGGTTCTGGGTGGAAATTTGGCCGTCTGTCCTCCCAGAAGGTGAACATGTTTGGAACATCCCCGGGGGTAGCTGCAAAGAGAAGAGTTCACAGCTGCTGTTGTAGCAGATCCGAGATAACCCCCCACCCCGGCACCAGGAATTCCTGGTCAGCAAACCCTGACCCCGTGGTCCCAAACAAGCTCTCCCTGCTGTATCACCTGCATCAGCACTGCACCCGTGGACGGCCGGGGAGGGCCCCAGGCGCTCCCTGCGGCCCCAATGAGACACAGAATCCAGCCCCAGAGGCTGCCTGCGCTCTGCAGGGTGTCGGGGCAGGCATGCTATGGGGAGAGAGTGAAGGGTAATGCTGAAGCCCTGTGTGTAGGCAGGACAGAACAGCTGCGGCTGCTGCCAGGATGGGGTGTGAATTACTCCAGTGTAAGGGGGTGGCCAGCTCCGAGACCCTTGCCACTCCAAAGAATCGGAGCTCGGCTCCTGACCCACACCCACTCCTGATAGACGGACAGTCGCAGACTCACTGGGGCAGGGGCAGTTTAACTCCACCAGGACATGGGTGGGGGAACCAGGGCTAGAGCCAACCCGGTCCTGCAGGAGGCCCGAGGAGCCACCAGGCTGGGGACAGCTTAGGCCAGGGATGGGAAAACTTTTTGGCCCGAGGGCCACAATGGAGTTGCAAAACTGTATGGAGGACCAGGTAAGGAAGGCTGTGCCTCCCAAAACAGCCTGGTCCCTGCCCCCTATCCTATCCCTCCCACTTCGTGCCCCCTGACTGCCCCCCTCAGAACCCGTTCCTTGTCCCCTAACCACCCCCTCCCGGGACCCCCACCCCTAACCACCCTGGACCCCTCCCTATCCAACCCCTGCTCGCTCCGACTGCTCTGACCCTATCACACCCCACCCTTGACAGCCCCCTGGGACCCACGCTTATCCAACCTCCCCCCATCCCCATCTGCCCCCCGAACCCTGCCCCCATCCAACCGCCCCCTACTCCCTGTCACCTGACTGCCCCCCGGGAACCCTCACTCCTTATCCAACCTCCCTGGCTCCAGCCCCCTTACCATGCCACTCAGAGCAGCATGTCTGGTAGCCGTGCCACCCAACTGGAGCCAGACTCGATGCCGTACTGCTTGGCTGGAGCGCACAACCCTGCTGCACATTGCGCTGCCCGCGTGGCTGTGAGGGAGGGGGAACAGTGGGGGAGGGCCAGGGGCTAGCCTCCCCGGCGGGGAGCTCAAGGGCTGGGCAGGACGGTCCCACGGGCTGCAGTTTGCCCACCTCTGGCTTAGGCTGAAGTTTGTGTTGTGACACTATCACTGTCTGGATTCCCCACAGAGCTAGATCCTAGGCAGGGCCATGTGGCCTCACACAGAGAATGCAGGTTTTGTGTAGAGCCAGGTTGCTCCTCCCAAGGGTCCAGACTTTCCTCCATCTCCCGAAAACTGGACACTCTGCCTTCTCCCTCCCACGGCGCCCCCCAGTGGTCACACTCGAACCTGGGACACTGGAGGGATGAGGGTTAATGGGGCCCAGTAGCATCTCAGCCCATCTCCCCTAGCTGATAGCCAGCACTGGGCCTTGCGGCTCCCGGCAGCGCCCCAAGACACAATCACTGCTACCTGCATAGGACTGGCTGTCGTCCACCGCCTGCTTGCCGCCATCGGTGCCCCTGACATTGGGGGTGAGCAGGCTGAGCACGGCTGGGGCAAAGTCATCCTTGTCGGAGTCAGAGGAGGGCTCAGCCTGGGTGGGGCTGGGGGGCTTGGCCTCCTCGTCGCTGGTCTGCGAGCAAGGCGGGGTGCTGCTGCACAGGTCGTCCCACTGGTCCTTGCTGAGGGGGCCCTGCAGGTTGGTGAGCTCCGAGCAGGTGTGGTACTGCTCGGCGTCCGAGATGCCCGTGTCCAGCCCGTCTGGGTCTGTGGGGCGGAGGGTGTGGGGGGGTGCAGACAGGTTAGTACAGACATGCCAGGGCAGACCCTTCAGACCCCGTCCCCATCGTGATGCCAAGGGGCTTCAGGAGCCCACAAGAGACCCATGGGGAGCCTTACCCAGCTTCATGGGGATGGGGGGGGTGGAAAGGGCTGGATGGCGCCTAGGCTGCCTAATAGACAGTGAACAGGAGAGGCCGGCTGGTGCCCAGTGCTGCCTCACGGAGGGGGCCAGGCCAGACAATACTTTGTCTCAGGGTGATCCAGTCAGTGCCCTGCGCTGTCTCATGGGCAGCGACCTGGGCCCTGCTGTGCCAGCAGCAGATAAGCTGGTAAAAGCCCCCCCCGGCCCCCCCAAGGCACTGGTCAGCCGAGGCACTCAAACCCTCGCCCTCCCACCAGTGCTCCTGCTGCAGCACTGCCTGGGGTGAAGGGCAGGCTGCCCCAGGGAGCTCAGCTGTCAGGACACTGCCCTGGCAGCGCACAGGCCAGCTACCTCCCCTTCCCACAGCCCTTCACAAGCGCCAGCACCCAGATCCACCCTGCGCCATGGTGCACAGACCCACCCCAGGCCCTGGCAGGGGAGTTGTGGGGGGGGCCGGGGGGGACCATTGCTTTCTGAGTCAGGGGCCCAGATTGCCTTGAACCAGCTCTGGCATAGCTGAGACCAGTCCCTCCTGTAGTGCTGGTACCACAGCGACAGGGGGCGCTGGGGAGAGGGGGGACGGGAGAGAAGCAGATGGAGGGAGAAGGAGCTGGGGGGGGCAGAGACGACTGTTCACACCCTCCCTGTCCTGCCCAGCAGCTGCCACCGATTCGAGGAGACCGAGCCCCAGCTACGACTCACCGGTCTTGGGGGGCCGGCAGAGGGAATGCTTGCGCCGGCGCACATGGCGATAGGAGCAGTCGTAGTCCTCGCTGAGCGGCGAGCGGGGGATGCTGTCTGCCTGAGGGGGAAGAGAGCACCGAGCGCGAGAGGGGACTGTTAATGCCACGCAAGGAAACCCTGGGGTGCCTCTCTGCAGGCCCTGCTCCCGGTCCCCTCTCCCCAAGCCTGCCGGCAGGAGATACTGAACTGGCCCCTCCTGAGGTGTGATGAGAGACCCCCGAGGCTCGGTGCCCTGGGGGGCATGGTATAGTGTGATGGGGGACGGATGGGGAGTGCCCCGGGACATTAGTGGAGTTAAGGGGGCCTCTCATACACTCATCAGTCAGTGTCTCTGGAAAAAACAAACAAACTGTGGCAGCCAATCAGATCGCCGGGCAGGATTTAACGATAATGTTTACGGGAAAAAAAATACTCCATAGTCTTCAGCCAATCACAGCCTTGATTGTTCATAAAAGTGGGGACGTCTCTGAATAAGCTTATTTGTGATTGGCTGAAGGCTTTGGAATTCCTGTTTTTTCCCTTAGCAATCTGACCCCACCGTCTGATACCTGAAGTCAGTTGGACTTAAGCATGTGGGTAAAGGTTCAGAGTACTCTTCTGGATTGGTGCCAATGTCATGATGTTTACATGGTGATGTCATCACATGACATCATCAGTATGCAATGACATCACCATGGAAATGCCATCTATATGGGACAGTGCCTTTAGTCACAGTGTTGTAACAATGTGACCCAAATCACATCATGTCAAGACCAGAGAAGCACATCATGACAAGACCATCACTGCACACTGCAATAACGTGACATGTCGCATCATGACAATGAAATCATGCCCTCACTCAAACCATTGTGTCACATCAGTGTTACATTGTGACACAATGACGGCCTCATGTTGAAACAATGCCCTCATGTTATGTCACAATGTGAAACAATGCCCTCACGTTGTGAGAACAGCATCATGTCAAAACACAAGACAACGGCACCACGTCATGTGTCAACATGTCACAGCAAAACATTGTCATGTGACACATCACGATCCCACCATGTTGACATGTGGCCACATTACATCAAGCCATCACGACACCACTCTGTCATGACATAACACTGTCTTGTCATAACAAAACGTCACCGTTTGATGACTCTGTATGACCCCGTGCTGCGCAGTCACGTCTCCTATACTCCCTCCCATCACAATCTAACATCAACACATCCTGTTGGCATAGTATTGCAACACGATGACCTTGCGTCAGCCTGAAATAACCTTTGAGATATTTTAATAGTGCTGTGGTCCTGCAAAACTAGGGGGAAGGGAGTTTAGCTGCAGGACTCATGGATCCAAATTTCCAGAAGAGCTCAGGACCAGATTTCCAAGCTCTCAGCACCTACAATCAAGGCACCTAAAACGCCCCCATGGGCTGAGCTCTTGTGAAAATTTAGGGCCAAAATCATGATGTTCACAATCCCCAGAGTGAGTGCTGAGCTTTTCTCAAAACCTGGCTCTTATTGACTCGAAAGCAATTAAAAGCTCAGACAAGGCTTTGAAAACATAGCCCTTGGTGCCTAGCAAACATGTGAATGATCTGAGCTAGAAGCACAGAGCATTTATCAGTCTATGCTGCCTAGCATCATTGCCTCCGGCGTCCCTTGGTCCCATTCCTCCCCAGCAATTTGGATGGGGACAATTTGCAGCAGCTGCCTCTGTTCTCCTAACTCTCCACACCTACACCTGAGACTCACATCTCTCAGGTTGAAGGTTATCTCTAAGTTGCTCCAGAAGTTGTCAGAAAAGGCTGGGTACATATCCAAGACCTCCAGGAGGTCCTCCCGCTGGATCTTATGCAAGTCGCAGTAGGTCAGTGCCCGGACGTCCGCGTTGGATTTCCCAGGCCGGGCATAGAGGCTGATGGGCTCCCCAAAGATGTCGTTCTTCCCTGTGCAATGGAGAGAGGCTCATGAGGGCATGGGTGGTGGCGCTGTCCCCAATGCTCTAAGGCTTTAGAGAGATTGCTCTGCTGAAGTCCTGATTCACTCAGCAGTCGACGTCTGAACTGCTCTCCTCCAGCTCCCCACCTTTCTCTGTGTCCTCCCTGACCAACCCACTAGACTCCTCCTACTCGCCGCTTTGCACCTTCTGCCGTGCCTCCCTTCTCCAGATATACCGTACCGCAAGGCCTCCTCTGCCCATCCTTTTGCTACTTGTGCTGTGGCTGATTTTTGTAAGCTCTGTAGGGCACGGGCCTTGTCCCTTCAGCTGCTCTGTAACATGCCATGTATGGGCCTCTCCAGGGCTCTAACACTGAATTAAAAGACTGTCCCTCATTAGGCCAGGAGTGCTGAAATTCACCAGCCCTTGCTGAGGTCACGACATGGGAACCTCACAAAACTGTGAGAGTCTAGTCAGCTTTGTAGCACAGTCAGCACTCCCTTCCGCAGCTGCCGAGTCCAGGCCAGGCGTAGACCCGCTGTGAAGACATGGGGCCACATGGACTGGGAACTAGAGAGAACCCAAAGGGTCTGTCAATAAAAATCCCCTTGGAATTTGTGACAGCTGAGTCTTGGCTTTCCTCTGCCTACAGGGACACGACAGGATGAAACATCGGCAGATGTAATTGCTCCTCCCAACTCTCAGAACCTCTTGGGTTTGGAGGTCTGGGAGAACAGGCCTCCTCTTTCATGATCTCCGATGCTTCTTGCTTCAGGCTGCGCCAGAGATGTCACAAGATCAGCCGTCTTGTGTGGGATTGCAGTGTTTCTGGCCCTAGCCTGCAGGGGGCAGCATTCTGGGAAAGAACAGGGTAGGGGGGTGGAGGAGTTGGGAGCTGCCAGTTTCTTCCCAAACCTAGAAACAAGCGGAGTCCAGGAGTCTGAGCTGGGTTTGCTTCGATTCTGATTTGATCTGAGTTGGTTCTTCCACTGCTAGTCAGAGCCGGGGTGGATTGAGACCAAACGGCACGGATCCACCCGGCTGCTGGCATCTTCCAAACACACCCTCCCAGCCTCCTGCCGCCTCCCAGCCCTGGTGAATGCTTCTTCCCAGCCTCACTAAAGCAGAGAGAGGATCCCAGGCCTTGGCTTATTCTCACAAGTGAGGCAGCACTGGATGCTAGTGGAAGCCTAGAGTTGGGGAATGGGAACCAGCTCCCTCCTCTCCGTCCACAGGCTGGGTGACCTTCTGGGGGGGTCTCACACCTGCCTGAAGCAGGGAGTTATCCGGGGAGTGGGACGGTAACCTGCTTTCTTCTGGCACAGCCCCTTCTCTCTCCCCCACTTCCCACCTGCCCCCCACCCCCACCCCACGCGCCGGAAGGAAGGACTCTTCCACCTAGGATGGCCACCACAATGTCCTCCCTGAGAATCTCGATGGAGCCGCGGGAGATGAAGTAGAGGGTGGTGAGGATATCCCCGTAATGCACCAGGGTGTCTCCAGGAGGCGCGTGAGTCGTCTTGAATTTCATGGCCAGGGCTCGGAGGCAGCCCTTGCTGGCCCCCCGGAAGGCCTTGCAGTTCTGGAGCAGGGTGCGGTTCAGGTGGAGGCAGATGTCAGCCTGCAGGCATTCGGGGAACCCTTTCAGCACCTGCACGGGGAGGAGGGGACAGCCAGTCACACAGCAGGCCCAGAGGATGAACCCCACATCCCCTACCCCCGGCCATCCTATAGGCAAGCACAGCCTGGGTTTCCCATATCACAGTTACATCGAGAAAGGGATCCAAGCCATAGCCTCTGCGCCGGACATGGCCAATGACTACGGGCTCTGTCTGTAATGGGACAATCCAACCCGTCCGCTCACGGCACAATCCCCAAGCGTGGGGGGGCATGTCAGCTCTCTTGGATGCAAGCTCCAATGGGATGTGCTGAGAGGCGGGGGGCTGGGAGTCTGTTCCCAGCTGCGGAAGGGGGTGGGAACCAGAGGGGTGGAGAGTGTGTGTCTGTGGGGGTGGGCGAGTGGGTCAGGAGAACTCTGAATGGCCTGTGGCAGCCCCAGGATAAGGGGGGCAGAAGCCTCCACCTTCAGTCCCCATGCTGGGACCTGCACTGTGAATCCAGCCCTCTAGGAGCAAGTCATCATAGTGCCTTCAGCTGAACCAGCACAAAGGGAACTGGCCTGGCTTTAGGTGAGGTCACTTTATAATAATCTAGTGACTCATCCAGCTGGTACCTTCCTGATTTTAGAAGCTGCCTCCTCACTGACTCCCCAAAAACAAATAAACACACTTGGGAAATTCCAAACCCCAAACCGTTTAAAAAACAATAAAATAAAAGTGATGGTTGTTTGCAGTTACCCCTCCCTTCCTTTACACCCGAAATCTCACCAACCACATGACAGACCCCTTCTTATCGCCAATAACTGATCATCAACCGAAGATGAGTCAACACTGTGCTGCAGGTGCGAAAAAGACTAAGATCGTTCTGGGCTGTAGCAACAGGAGGGTCGTATGTAAGACACGGGAGGGAGGTCATTGTCCCAATCTACTTGGCACTGGGGAGGCCTCAGCAAGAGCACTGGGTCCAGTTCTGGGCACCGCACGTTAGCAAAGACATGGACAAACTGGAGAGAGTCCAGAGGAGAGCAACAAAAATGATCAAACCTGACCTAGGAGGAAAGGGTACAGAAATAGGGCATGTTTGGTCTGGAAAAAAGAAGACTGAGGGGGACCTGGTAACAGTCTGCAAATATGTTACGAGTTGTTAGAAAGAGGACGGGGATCCATTGTTCTCCTTGACCACAGAAGGTAGGACAAAAAGTGACGGGCTTGATCTGCTGCAAGGGAGCGTTAGGTTAGACATTAGGGAAAGCTTTAGAACTGGTAGGTAAGCTCTGGAATAGGCTTCCAAGGGAGGCTGGGGAATCCCCGTCTCCGGAGGGCTGTTGGAGAAACCTCTGGCAGGGGTGGTCTAGGTTTACTTGGTCCTGCCTCCAAGCAGGGACTGGACTTGATGACTTCTCGAGCTCTCTCCCAGCCACAGGCACCGACTCCGTGGGTGCTTCAGGGCTCAAGCATCCATGGAAAAAAAAAAGCGGGTGCTCAGCACCCACCAGCCACAGTTGTTCGGCGGCATTGACAATCAGCTGTTGGGGAGGTGCCACAAACAGCTGTTTGGTGGATGTGGGAGGTGTGTGGGGGAGGGCAGAGAGCAGCAAGTGGCAGGCAGGGGCTTTGAGGGAGGGGTTAGAGCGAGGGCAAGGCCTTGGGGCAGGGGTGGAGTGGGGGTGGGCCCTCAGGCAGAGCAGGGGTCGAGCAAACCCAGGGAAAAATAAAAGCCATTTTAAATTCTCCTTTGCCAGGATGTCGGCCAAAAAAAACTTGACAATGATGTGGTGAGACCAGTGCCAGTCATGCCAACCAGTACGGCCTCAGGATTTCCCTTGTGCTCCTGTCTGGCTGCATCCACCAGCGGTCTCTTGTCCTGTGCTTCGACTGGAAGCTTTTGGGGGAGGGAATCATCTTTTGGTTCTGCGTTTCTACAGCACACAGGGCCACGGGGTTGTGGCTCATGATGGGGGCTGCACGCGGCTGCTGCAGTATGAAGCAGTAATAAAATAGAGGTGCACATTAGTGACGAGATTCATCACCCCAAAAGCCAGCCCCAGATCTACAGTGAAAGATGCCGTCTGCTGGTGAGGAGACATGCTATCCTTATTAAACTCTGTACTATTATTCTCAAGATGTTAAATGACAAGGGGGTTGCCATTATGGTCAACTGCCAACGGATCAGTAGAGCAGATTAGATTTCCCATGTAACGGTATTCCTTACAAGTAAATATAGAGGAACTGGACTCAGGATAACTAAGAGCCATAACACAAACCCCTCCCCCAGCAACTGCTGGGTCAGAGTTAGCCCCACATTTATGGAACTGTGCGGCTGTGTCTACGCCACTCGCTGCAGCGACCTAGGGAGAGGTGGGCTTCAGAGCCCAGGTTCCAGCCCATGCCACAACTTCAGAGCGCTGCCTGCGCAGCTTTGTTAGCAGGGCCGCCCAGAGGGGGAAGCAAGTGGGGCAATTTGCCCCAGGCCCCGCAGGGCCCCCAAGAGAGTATTTTGGGGCCCTGGAGCAGGATCCTTCACTCTGGGGGCCCTGGGGGCCCTGGAAAACTCTCGCGGGTCCTGGGCCCCCGGAGCTTCTTCCGCTCCAGGTCTTCGGTGGTGGGGGGTCCTTCCGCTCCAGGGCGGAAGGACCCCCTGCCGCCAAATTACCACCAAAGCGGGACCCACTGCTGAAGTGCTGGGTCTTTGGCAGCAATTTGGCGGCGAGGAGTCGGGGTACTTCGGTGGCGGGTCCTGGAGCAGAAGGACCCCCCGCTGCCGAATTACCGCCGAAGCAGGGGGCCCCTGCCGCCGAAGACCCCAGACCCCCTGAATCCTCTGGGCGGCCCTGTTTGCTAGTGCTGTAGCATGAGCCCTGCTAGCCCTAGTCTCTCTGCCTTGGGCTGCCACTGGCCATGTAGCCATGGCCTACAAGAAACATGGGGTTTTGTGTTATGTGGGCAGTGGGAGAGTTAGCATGGCCTTAGCTTGTCTTGTCTTTGCCCTCGAATGAGTGGGTCGTGTGCGCCAGGTGGAAGCTGAGTACGTTGCTGTCCCTTAGCAGGCTCCAAAGCGCTTCCTGGGCCCAGTGTAGGGGTAGACTGGGTTAGGTGTTGGAGCTTGGAGGCGGGACTGGAAGAAAACAGCTCCTTCCCTCCCATAGCTCCAGCCAGTCCTAGCAATTGTGGGACTCCGCCCATTTCTTCTCAGCCAGTGGGCATGGTGCAACCCAAAGTGCTCCCCCTAGTACCTGTCCAGAGGGTCCCCTGGTCTTGGGCTAATGACTGAACACCAGGCTAGGAGTCAGGAACTCCTGGGTTCTAGTCTTGGCTTTGACACTAACTCATTGTGTGGCCTTGGGCTGGTCACTCACCCCTGGCTCTGTGCCTTAGTTTCCCCATGTTTAAAATGGGGGTAGGGATACTGACCTATCTCACAGAGCAGCAGGATGAGTAATTAGTTAATATTTGTATAGCACCTTGGAAATATAAAGCACTCAGGATTACTATGAAAAACAGACCCCAGCCACAAAGTTTGGGGTGCTCTTACTTGGGGTTTGGTTTGGCTCAATATAATGCAAATGGACCAGAAGCAAATTTTGAATCAGGATCTGAATTTTTCCAAAGCTATGGGGCGGGGGGGGGGGGGAAGAGGGTCCATACCTAGCATTCTGGCTTGAGCTCATCCCTAATTATTAGTATCAATGTCTAATCTAAACTATTTTCTTCAATAATATCATGTGGCTGTGAGTTCCCCAGGTTAATTACACATTGTGTTGCTTGGCTTCCATTTTGCCTTGACCTGGTGTTTGTCAAGCACATAGAGCAGGGTGAAAATCTGCAAGCTCACCCGATGATGTCCCCAGCGAGGGGAATACATTCCTTGCCCAAGAGGTGAGATGGCCTCTTTTTTGTAATTGACTGTCCTGTCTTCTTCTAGGGTTCACAGCAGCCTGTTCTGGATGGCTAACATCTCAGGAGGAGGGCTTCTCCCAATGGCAAAGGCTCAAAGGGGTCTAAGCGAAGGCCTTTGTCTCATAATGTTGCTCTCCCATTGATCCCCTTCGCTCCCTCATTGCGGCCTTTCCAGATGCTAATTAAACTGGACTGAAGTTTATTTAAATGCCATCCTTTCCCTGTCACCCAAAGCACAACCTGCTTTGCTTAGCAACCAGCGGCGCAGAGAGGAGGCTGGATTGATACGAGCAGGGCCAGCTCTCGGTTTTTTTGCTGCCTCAAGCAAACACCTCCCTCCCCCCTTTTTTTTTTTTGGCTTTTACATATGTTTGTACTTTGCAACGTTGTTTTGTTTTGTTTTACTGGATGCGGTACTGATGCAGCATTGGACAAGGACTGCATCTGAATCTGCTTGAGGTGGGTGTATCTACCTGAATTTCTTATTGAGACAGAGGAGCTGAAAAGCTCCTTGGGCCACTGGAGTGCCTGAGTAACTCGTGCCGCCTGTAATATGTGCTGAGGGCAAATACTGACTAGAGAGTGACATTTCAAGAGGCTTAAATCACCACTTGCTTTGCTGCCAGTGTCACGTCTGGATCTCTTGAAGGAAGGCTACGGGGTTCTGCACCCACGATCGGAGACAGCCCTTGGCTTTCCTGGGCACGCTCCATATTTCAGTCTTAATAGGAGCTGGGCTGCTGCTGCTTCTGAGCGCTTTCTGCTACTTTCGCTAATTTAAAATGAGCCTGACGTTCCCCAAATCATTAACTGAAATGGGTAAGGAGCGTGCTGGAGAATTGCCTGCTGTCTGACGGGTGCTAATTCTGACACTGCCACTTGATCAAAGGGTCGGGTCTTTATCTTAAAAAAGTTGTGCCCAAATGAAAGGATTTCTCCTAGCTCAGATTAGTTTCCAAGAGGGCAGGGAAGGGAGAGAAGAAAGGGGAAAGCCAAGCTACCCCTTGAAGGGGTATTTCATGGCACTCTCTCCTGGTGAGCTCCACCGGCGGTACTGCAGCGCAGGGTTAGTGATGGCATTACTGGCCGCTCGGGGTTTTGTGTAAGTTCTTGGCGGCTTTCTCGTTGTTCCTCGGGGGACTTGGGCTTTAGGAACATGAAGTCGCTCTTGACAGACTCCGGTGTCAGGCAGACATTTGTCACAGTAGCCTGGAGGGCTGCTGCCCCCCACATCCAGGCAGCTGGTGGGCCCTTTGTTGCCCGAGGAGAGCTGGGGCCTGATGCTGGAATTTTTGAAGACGTCAGCCAGAATGCCGCCCCTGGAAACGTGCTGTCCCAAGCACGTGCTTGCTTTGCTGGTGCCTAGAGCTGGTCCTGGATACGAGCTCCAGAGCCTTTCCCCAGCACCCAACGGAAACTGACGCTGGAGCATAGCAGTGG
Organism: Chelonoidis abingdonii; assembly: GCF_003597395.2. Lineage (NCBI taxonomy): Eukaryota > Metazoa > Chordata > Testudines > Testudinidae > Chelonoidis > Chelonoidis abingdonii. The sequence goes on from NC_133789.1 coordinate 8,891,141, forward strand.
GGTTTCAGTTCAGCTCCAAACCACAGGTAGCTCAGCACGCAGCCTGCCATCCAGCCAGGGAAAGCCTAGGAGAGCGCACCCTAGCCTCCTCCCTTCTCCTGATCTCCCCAGCCACCAAGCTAAGTAGTGAGTATCTAGCTAGCTAGCTAATGGGTCTGCCTGGACCCACTGCTCGTTCACACATGGCTCCCAAGTGATACTGACGTGATCTCATCTTGCTCTGCTTTCTTCCAGCCTGAACTAAAAGCACTGGTTGTGGGACAGAGGGGAGTGGAGGTGGGCTCAGGATTCTGCAGGGTGCCCACCATGGAGCTAGGAGCCTTCCCAAGGCAAGCAGCACCGTAAATTGCCTTCCCATTTCCCTCCCCATGGATGCCTCAGGGTTATTGACAGCGGCTCTGCAAGACCCGGGACCCAGATCCCTGCCTGGCAGCGGCTCAGACCTGTGGAGGAGGCGGTTCCCCTCTCATCAGCCAGGCACTCACCGCGTTCATGTCGATACCGTTGGTGTAGGACCAGGCGTGCTGGAATTACTCCTCCAGGCGCTGGCGCAGCGGGTTGGGGATCTGGTGGAAGCGGATGAACTCCTTCACCCTCAGCATCTGGGTGTGGTAGCGGGCCGTGCCCGAGTACAGGCGCTGGATGATGGCAGAGACGTTGCCGAAGATGCTGGCGTACATCAGAGCTGCAAGGAGAGGGCTGGGGTCAGGGATCCCGCAGAAGGGATCGACCTTTGGTACAGCTAGGGTTGGAACTGCTCCTGGACGCTTGCCCCCACGGACAGCAGCTCCAACCCCCTTCTGGCTGCCTTCTCACCAAGACACCTGATCCCCTCCTGCTGCCCCCATGTGTCACGCTGCTTCCCTTGCTGATCCAGGCGGATGTGTGCTGCCGCAGGTTCCCAGCCATGGGGGGTTATGGATGGCTAGGGGGACTCATGCTGGGACTTGGGGGCATGTCTGGCAGTGGGATGAGGGGCTGTAGGGCCAAAGCACACTGGGGATTGGAGTTGTCTCTTGGGTCAGGCTGGGGGATGGGAATCAATCCATGCAAAAGTCCCTTACCCTGTTTCTTAGTGGCCAGAAACCGTCTCTCTCTCTGGTCTAGTGCCCCCTGCCTGACCCCTTCAAATGCTTAGTACTGGTAGTCTCTGGTTGTCACGGATAGGAGCTTGCCAGTTTCCTACACATGACTCTCAGGAGCCTCCTCAAGCCAAGCTGGGTTCTCAGTGCAGAGAATACCTGCTACAGGCAGCTGTTTGCACCCAGGTGCTGGGCCGGGCAAGTTCTCCCCACCCTTCTCAATATGAGCTAACTCACCCCTCTTCCCAGAGCAGCCCCTGTGGCCTCTGGCCACCACTGCATCCCAGGAGGGCGCGTGGGAACAGGCAGGAGTGGGGAGGTCCCCCAGCTGAGGGTCACGTGGCCCAGAAGGGCGAGTGGGGAGTGGGCAGCAGATGGGAGGTCCCCCAGCTGAGGGTCACGTGGCCCAGGAGGGCAAGTCGGAACCAGGCTGGGTGGCCCGGCCAGGTACTCACAGCCAATCAGCATGACACAGATGGAGAAGATCTTCTCGGAGTTGGTGTTGGGGGAGACGTTGCCGAAGCCCACACTGGTGAGGCTGCTGAAGGTGAAGTAAAGTGCGGTGACGTACTTGTCCTTGATGGAGGGGCCAGACGAGAGGTCGCTGTCGTTGTAGCGCTTGCCAATCTGGTCGCCCAGGTTGTCCAGCCAGCCAATCTTGTGCTCCATGTAGGGCCGCTCCACGTTGCCGATGGCATACCAGATACAGGCCAACCAGTGGGCGATGAGGGCGAAGGTGCACATGAGCAGGAAGAGCACGGCCGCCCCGTACTCAGAGTAGCGGTCCAGCTTGCGGGCCACACGCACCAGGCGTAGCAGCCGGGCTGTCTTCAGCAGCCCGATCAGCGTGGTGGTCTGCAGATAGGACAAGTGGGGAAGGGAAATCAGCCAGCAACCAAATGGAGTCCTCAGTGGACACGATAATTAGAACTGAGGACGAGGTGCCAGGACTCCTGGGTTCCATTCGTGCCTCTGGGATACAGTGTGGTCTAGTGGTTAGAACAGAGGACTGGGAGTCAGGATTCCTGGGTCCTCTGGACAGGAAGGACCATTTAGTGGTTTAGGAAAGAAGCCAAGACTCTTCGGATGTAGTCCTGGCTCTGAGAAGGGAGGTCTCTATCAGCGAGAGCAGACGATTGGGCGTCAGGACTCCTGGGTCTGTTCCCAACCTTGCCACTCATTTGGCCAAGTCCCTAATCTCTCCGTGCTTAGTTAAAAGGGGGTAATAACCCTGATGGAGGGAAGCATAATTAATGAGTGTTTGTAACTTGCTTTTGAGATCCTTGGGGCTAACAATGTGCGAAATATCAGGACCTGGTATTGCTGATTAAAAAGGCCAGTCCCCCCAACTGTGAACCCAAACGCCAATCAATTCCTGCTGAGCTTCTCCCTGGCCGATGGGGCAGGGTGACAGGCCAGAGTAACAAGGCTCCTGGCCACAGAGGCCATGGTAACTAGCAAGCTACAAAATTCCAGTCAGAATAACAGAGGCACAACCATGCGGCCCGTACCATCCTCTGCACCTTTCACCCAAGCCTACACGTGGGAAAATGGAGACAGAGGGGGCAGGGACTTGGCTGAGGCGACACCAGGATTCGGCAGCAGGGCCAGGGGACAATACCAGCTCATCGAGAGGCTTAGGGAACCCCCCAAACACCTGAGACTGGAGACTGACTTATCAGGCCCCCCCTGACAGTAAGCCATCCTGGCCCTCAGGAGCTGGTATTTCTGGCACTATCTCTGGCCTGCTGCATGACGTAGAGCAGCATTTTTCAAACTGGGGTCCACGAACACCTGGGGGTCTGTGAGAGTCCTCCAGGGAGCCCACCAGCCCCACTGATCAACTCCTCCCCCTCCCCCCCAGTGCTGCCTGCACGCCAGGGAACAGCTGTTCAGCGGTGTGCAGGAGGCGCTGGGAGGGAGGGGGAGGAGCAGAGATGGGGCGCACTTGGGGGAGGGGACAAAATCATGTCTGGGGCCACTGGCCCCACTGATCAACTCCTTCCCCTCCCTCCCAGTGACTCCTGCACTCTACTGAACAGCTGTTCCTGGGCGTGCAGGTGACACTGGGAGGGAGGGGGAGAAGTTGAGAGAGGGAGGGGGAGGAGTTTAATTAGTGGGGCCGATGGACCCCCTGGAGTACCCTCAGCTCCCCAGCGTGCAGGAGGCACTGGGGGATGGGGTGGAAAGAACTGGGGAAGAGGAGGGGTAGGAAGAAGTGGGGCAGGGATGGGGCCTTGGGGAAACGGGTGGTGTGGGGGCAGGGCCTGGAGATGAGCGAGAGGCGCTGTCTGGTCACCCTACTCCCTCCCCCATCTGTAATTTCATCATCAACATGGTGTTTGGGCACCTGAAACCCCAGGCAGACTGGTCTCTACTCTACCCTCTAAGGGCTCAGCCCAGGTCTCTGGGTTCTGCATCGTACCACTGCTCACCTCATCGGAGCCGGAGCGGAAGATGAGCAGGTCGAAGGGGATGGCAGCCACCATGTCGATAAGGAACCAGCCCTTGAAGTAATGGATGGCGATCTTGCCAGGGTGGCTCACCACCTCGTCGTTGATGTTGACATAGGTGGTGCGGAAGTTGATGATGATGTCCACAATGAACATGATGTCCACGATGAGGTCGATGATATTGAGCGGGTTGCAGGAGTAGCCGCAGTTCCAGCGCTTCTCCTCCTGCTCCTCATTGAGCAGGAAGGCAGCTGAGTAGGGCGTGAAGACAGCCGTGTAGATGACCAGCAGTAGGATCAGCCAGTCCCACACCGCCTTGAAGGGGCTGTAGTGCAGGATGGTCCATCGATGGATCCGCGGCGCCTGCAGCTTGTACTCCGGGAGGACGTCTGCACCCAGAGACAGAACCTGCCAGGGAGATGAGCATGGGAGGGGCACAGGGGATGCAAGAACCAGGGGGAAAGTGGGCTTAGAAGGTCCTGGAGCCCAACTTTGCCTGATGGCACCAAGTGTCCTCAACATCTCTTCCCCAATCAACCCTCCCAACTGCTCTGCCCTCCCCCACAGGTGTTCTTCCAATGTCACCCCCCCTCTCCCAAAATAAGGTGAGCTCGCTGTCCTGCCTCCAGCGTGCTGTTGCTTGTAACAGGCCTAGGGACATTGGTCGCCATTCAACAGTGGGGCGAGATGGGACATTATGAAACAGACTGTCACTCCATTTATCCAAGAGCTCCTTGTCCCCACTTCAAGGCAGGAAGCAATGACTGGGTAGAGCCAGCTAGGCACCTAAGGAGAAGCTATAAATCTGGCCTGAATTTCAGAGCAACTGCAGTAAGCGGTTAATGGATTTAGGAGTCTAACAGCGGACCCCCATTTTTTCAAAATCTCAGCCACAATGTAACAAACTGACCAGTGTAGGAGCATCCCATTGGATGCCGTCAGTGGCATGTCATAGACCCTCTACTGCTAACAGCTAAAGCGATTCTCCTTTAGTTGACTCATTGGCACTGAGTTTCTAATCTGCCGGGGGGTGCTCACCCTGGCTCTGCCCTGACCCCGCCCCACTCCATCCCTTCCCCCAATCCCTCACCCCATCCCTCCTCTTTCTGCCCCCACCTCACCTCTTCCACGCCCAGTTCCACCCCCACCTCCGAGCGCGCTGTGCCCTTGCTCCTTCCCCCTCCCTCCCAGCACGTCCTGATGCCTCAAAACAGCTGATCCGCGGCAGGTGGTAGGCGTGGAGAAGGAGGGGGAGGTGCTGATCTGTGGGGCCCACCAGTGGGCAGTAGGTGCTGCAGGGGAGGGAGACAGGGCTGATAGGGGGGATGCCCATGGATTCTCAGCACCCATCATTTTTCTCCTGTGGGAGCCCCAGCCCTGAAGCTGGTTGATATGACAGTGGCCTCAGCTGTAAGAGCAGAATGATCTGAATTCTGCCCTTGCTGCTCTCAAGTTCTGCATTGCAGTGGGAGGCAGCTGGGAGGTCCGATAGGATTTGCCAGCCTGGATCAGACCACTGGGCCCTGGTCCCAGCAGTGGCCAACGCAGACTGCTCTTCAGAGGAAGGTGAAACCCACACAGACAGTAACGGAGTGATTAATGCAATGCTCTGCCCAGGAGGGAGTTCATCGCCACAAAACAGATGGATAGTTCAGGGTCTGTCCAAATCCAAGGGGAGCCGGAACCCATCTGGTTGGCACCTGCTGCCCGGAGGGCAGGGGAGGGATGTCCAGCCCTCAGGGTCCCAAACACTAGGCGAACCAGCAGCTCTAGATGTCCTGGGCCCCGAAGAGAGGCCAGACGCCTGCTCTGCTCCGGTATCTCCTGCACCACGCCCCAGCAGGATGGAGGGAGGAGGGAGCCACCCAAAAGTACCGCGGAGGAGAGCCAGCCCAGCAGGGCGGCCCTTGCTCACACGCAGAGCCGGGCAGCGCTGCACAGCCAGAGCCCTGGCCTTGCATCCCATGAATAACATGGCGCGTCCATTTGCCTACGCCCGTGGCTGAGCCAGGAGGCTGCCCCCCATCCAGGGTTGAGTGTAAGGCCCCGGCCTGGTTGGTGCCGGCTCTTTGCTGACTTGTTGGCTGGAAGATAAAGGGCCCATAGCCCAGCGAGAGGTGCCTGAGAGGGCCTTCCTTTCTCTCCCCACCTCACCAGGCTCCCCCTGCCATTGCTCTGTGTTCGGGATTCGCTGCCATCTGAGCTGCCAACCCATAATGCTTAGACACCACAGTGATGGCCACTATGGAAACTCCCACAGGGCCCAATTTTCCTCCCCCTGACACCAGGTTTACACCACTGGTGTCCATGGAGTCACTCCTGATTTGTGCCAGTGAGCAACGAGGACAAGGCTCTTAATCCCTCCAGCGCTTTGGGCCTGATGCTCCATTGCCAAGGGGGGTAACGCGCTGCCAGGGCAGGGTGGACGTGTTTCACACTTGCTTGCCACTGGGGTCACTGGTGATGTGAGGGCAGCAGGCGGCCTGGTCCTAGGGGCGCGGCAGGAACCCCAGCTGTGCCTTTGCCTCTTGATCCTCCTACTCCCCCCCCCACGTACTTCTGGGGGTGAGCTTTACTGGAGCATCCACTGGCCTCCCTGGGTTTCCTTCGACCTGGCTGGCCGCTCCTTGCCCCACTGCCCCTAGTGTGGATGTCCCTCTAGATACTGGCCAGTGCTCGCTCCTCATCAGCCCCAGCATTAACAAACCCAGCTGTCTGGGGCAAATCCAGATCAGCAATTCCCCATGCAGATTGACCCCCCGTCAACCACCATATGTGTGTCTCAGCCCCACCCTGCCATTCACTAGCCAGCCCTGCAAACCAGGGACTCTCCACTGACCAATGGTCCTTCCGCCCTGCATCCGCCTCCTCCAACCAATGCCTCTCGACTGCCAGTCCCTTGACTGCTGCCCCACCGTTACGGTAATTCCTGCCTGTCCACGTCCCACCCTGAAACTTAACAGCTGCTGGACCATGGCATGATTCGGATTCCCCACACCCAGGCCCCGCTCCCCCCACAGCAAGATGGCATCTCTCACACACACAGGTACATGCATGCCCAGACCCACATGTGCACACGCCAGCAAAGGGCATTCAGGAGCCTGCCGCAGATTAATCAAAATCAATCAATGGCCAGGCCCTGGGTGGGGAGGAAGCTACCAATCAAGAGCTGGGAAAGCCAAAGACGTGGCTGGCAAGGGAGAGAGAGGGAGTGGAAAAAGTGACCGAAATCCAATCGTTCCAAAGGGGGATGTGCAGAGGCAGCACTGGCAGGGTCAGGGAACTGACCTCCTCATCCCAACAGGAGCAAATTGGGGCAAGGGGAGGGGAACTGAGACCCCTCGAGCAATGCAAAGGGGGCAGGGGGCAGGATCAAGCTGGCTTTAAGCCTGGCAGAAATGCCAGGGCATGATCCAAAGTCCTTTGGAGCCAACAGGAAGAACTCCAATGGATTGTACTAGGCTTTGGATCAGACCCTGAGTAACAATCAGAGCAGAGCAGGAAGCCCATATGATACATCCCAGCGGGGGCCTGATCCTGAGCGACTCCTCGTGGCAGTAGGAGTCAGGTGGTCTCAGCCCCTCCGTGGGTCTAGCCTTTGGGGGATGGCTAACACTGAGTTCCCCTGACCTGATCTGAGAGCTGCACATACGCTGCTGACGTGCCAAGTTCTGTATTATCTTTCTCTGCTGGCTTCTGGCACGCCACCTGCCCGAGCTCCAGCCTTTTGGTTTCGAACCATTTCCATATTAATCGGCGGAACCGGGGAAGGAGAAAGGGGGGTTGGCTTGTGGAATTAAAAAGGCTTCTCGCTTGGCTGACCCTGCCCCAAGCGGAGGAATTTGGGGACCCTTTGAACTGAGAACAAAACATGAGAGAGAAAAACATCCCCCAGAATTACAACTCAGAGCCAAGGCCCAAGGTCCAGCTAGTCTGTGTATCCATCCAGCCTCTCCAGCTATCCTCCCCAGCCAATGCATCCATCTAGGGAAGGAATCCTGATCATCTACCATCTCCAGTCATCTGCGAAGTTGACGCACCTGTTCACCCTTGCCATTGCTCTATGGGATTTCTAAGGCATCTTCTGCCTTTGTATCCAAGAACTACTGGATATGACTCATAAATCTGGAGTAACTTCTCTGACCTTAGCAGGCTCACTCCAGATTCACTCTGGAGTAACCAAGAGCAGGATTTAGCCAGTGTCTCCTGTTTGCTGGGTGTGTGTGTGTTTGCTTTAAGTGGCTGTGAGACCCAAACTCCTAGAACCCGCAGGACATCTGGCTGCAGAACAGGAGGGGAGAAGGATCACGTCTTTCCCCTTCCCCCCTTCAATCCTGGCTCACTGCATCAACCCAAACCCAGCTCATTCTCCCCCCCAGCAGGTCTCTGACTAGCCTGATGCACCGAGTGCAGAAGGGGATGCTGACGCTAATGCTTCAGTAAGGGTCTTCCAAGGCTAGTTCCCAGGCAGAGATTTGCACATTCATCGCAGACGTGTGTGACCGACCCCTCTGTGGCTTTAAAAGTCCAGGGCACAAGGGAGTCTAGGGCACTCCACGCCAGCTCCCTACTCTCCCACTGCCGGCCCCGCTTGCAGAGAAAGTTTCTGCCTCCCCAGAGAGCAGGGCTGGCTAGGTCAAGAGGGCGTTGTTTCCTGGGGAAAGGACGGCTCCCCCCACCAAAAAAGAAAAGAGCCAATGTGTCTTGGCTCCCCCCTGGGGTTTAATTCACTCTAGGGACAAAGGCCCCCCTGGAGCCGCTCTCCCCACGGCAATAGCAGGGACTCAGTTAACAACGCCCCCCTGTCTCAGCCTTGCCCGTACCCCCATCCCATCCATTCGTCTCACTGCTTACCGGCTTCAGCTTCAGTTTCAGACTCATGGTGTGGTGGGAGTAAGGCTGTGTGTGAGCAGGGAGCGAGGCACAGGCTGGGAGAGGATCCGTGTTCCCCAGCACAGACCTCTGGTTCTTACATCACGCCCCAGGGCAGAGCTGTGATCACACGAGACCCAGCCTCCGCCCCACCCCGGCCCCACTACCAGTGTCTGCTGCCTGCCAGACAGTGTGGCTTCAACCTGCTAGACAGGGCACTTACCACCCTGCCTGGCGCCTCTGCGAGGGAACTCAGACCCTTCCCTGTCAATACTGCCATGGTCTCCCTCCGGCCCCATTGGGGCAGACTCCTGTCTGCCGTGCTCAGTGCGCTGAAAGAGAGAGGGTGGAACTGACATGCTGCAGTGCCACTCAGAGCCCCGCACAGTTTAGCTGACGGTCCTTAGGCTTGGCTAACAGCACCCCCCACCCCCCCGCAACGAGCCCAGGATTGGGGAGTGGGCAGTGTGGATCCCAACACCTGACGATGCACCTCAACCCTGACCTTCCAGGCTCCCCACACCCAGCTCTGCTGGTGCTCCCCAATCCTGACCCACAGCCCCCTGCTATCCCAGCCCTGGTCTCCCCACACCCAGCTCTGCCGCTGCACCTCAGCCCTGACTTGGTGGTGGCTTGGTGATGGGGATCAGTGTCGGCTGAAAGCTAGGGTGAGGGTGCCCAGAATTCCTGTCTCCCTGTTCAGTGAGCCAGTCTTTGGACCGAGGTCTCCCATGCTGAAGGCCAGACCAGGGCACCGATAACCCGCCTGCAGGGCCAGCTCCAGGCCACAGCGCGCCAAGCGCGTGCTTGGGGTGGCACGCCGCGGGGGGCGCTCTGCTGGTTGCTGGGAGGGCGGCAGGCGGCTCCGGTGGTTCTGCCGCAGTCGTTCCTGCGGAGGTTCTTCTGGTCCTGCGGCTTTGGTTGACCTGCCGCAGGCATTTCTGCAGACGGTTGGCTGGTCCCGCGGCTCCGGTGAACTTCCCGCAGACACGCCTGTGGCAGCTCCACCGGAGCCGCGGAACCATCGGACCCTCCGCAGGAACGCCTGCGGGAGGTCCACCAGAGCCGTGGGACGGGCGAGCGGCAGAGCACCCCCCGCGGCGTGCCGCCATGCTTGGGGTGGCAAAATTGCTAGAGCCGGCCCTGCCCGCCTGGTACCTTGTGTGAGGAAGAGGCATTTGGGGCACACAACATGCCCCAGGGGGCTGACGATGCCGTAATGCTCTCAGCCTGCACACAAGCTGGTGCTGGCCAGTCATCGGTGAAACTGGGGCCCCCATCTGAGCTCTGTCACTCTGCACTCCAAGGCCCATGATACTCAGGAGTTAGGAGCCTAATTGAAGATCTGGCCCCAAGCCACTGCATCCTTTCCCTGCTGCAAGGGGTAGCCCTCCTGCTCCTGCCTCTTCTCCAGACAGGGCTGCGCTCCCTCTGGCCCCTGCTTGCACAGCCTGGAGGCTCCTCAGAGACCTTGAGGGGGGCCCACAAGCCACCACAGCTCACAGGAACGGCCATACTGGGTCAGACCAGCGGTCCGTCTAGATCAGGATCCGGTCTTCCAACAGTGGCCGGTGCCAGATGCTTCAGCTCACGGTCCTAGAGCGTGGCCCCTGGGCACCTGGCTCTCCTGAGACTGGGTTCTGTGGGACAGGGGCTTTTGTTACCCCAGGTGTCCGTACAGCACCCAGCAGGATGGACGCTGATCCTGACTGGGGCCTCCACTATACACAGGCCCGGATGAGGACCAGCTCCTCCACTGCCTGTAACAACTCCTCTCTGCCTGCCTTGGCCAGGGAACTTTGTGGCTTCATCTCAGCCAATGTCTCCCAGGAGGAACCTCCTCCAGCACAGCTCCCACGTCCACCTCCCTCTTCTGCGCTCTCATCACCGCCTCTGCCACATCATCCTGCCACTTCCCCGGCTTCAGCCTCTCACCTTGACTCCTGCAGCTCCCTTCCCTGGGGCCACCCTTTGCCACCCTGCCAGTCTCCTGCTGCTGCTAGGCTGGGCCCAGGGAGACTGGTTTGGTTGGAGGCAGTCGGGGGATCAGCTGTGTAAGGACCCCAGTGCTGGCATCAGTACAGATGAATGGCTCCTGCTGTCCCAGGCCACAGGAGAGGCCGTGGGATGAGGCCATTGTGCTCCGTTCACTTGTAGCCAAAGCAAGCAGTGACCCCAGACGAGCCGAGGCCACGGCTGTCAATCACACACTCTGCTGCAGTCGGCCTCTGGTTCTCCCAGTTGCTGAGTCGTTACTTACATGGAGCAGTAATGAGATTTCACCACCAGCTTTGCCTTGCCTGTGAATTATTTATCAGCCGTAAGTGACAAGCGGGGACTCGGCCAGGAGCATCTCTCTTGGTTCTGAGCGGATGCTCGGACCCCAGGTTGGCCCATGGGAGGCACATGGGGCCCGATTCCCTCTTGCCTTGCCCTCGGTGTCGTCACTTGCAGCAGTGCCAAGCGGCAGGACATCGCCACTGTTGTGGTTTAGCAGCACTTTGTGCCCCCTTTGCACGGGGGGTGAGGGACAAGACAACGCGCTGGGACGTCCTCAGCACACTTGCTCGTAAGCAGCTGCTGCGAGTGTATGTGGGTCTGGGCCCAGGTCTAGGGGACCCTCTGGGGCCTGATCCAACGGCAGAGCCCATGGAGCCAGCCAGCAGCAGGTGATAGAGCAGGGCTTGTCGGAGCCGGGTCCGGTGGCTCTGAGGGCTCCCGCGAGACCCCGCCCGCATCTTCCAAAGGAGCTGCCACCAAAACAATTACCCCGGAGCCCAGCCCAGGCTCGGCAGGGGGTTAGCCCTGGATGGCTCAGCTCTGCTCCCTTTGTATCGCTCTGAGCTCATTTTCCTGCCTGACCTCTGCCTTCTCTCCCACCCCAGCCCACTTTCCTTCTCCTGGCCTGTCAATCTCTCCCCTGCCCCCTGGAGCCCACCCCCAGCTCTTTCTTGCCCCTCCATCCCCTGGCAGGCAGGATCTGGGCACCCTGACTCCCTTATGACTATCACTCTTTGCGCTGACCCAGCCGAGGCTGCAGGAGCGGGGCTGACATTTCAGCGCCTACAAGCCAAAGGGGCGTGAAGAGCGGCTCCAGAGAAAACAGGAGCTGGTAACCAGGCCTCCCCAGCCTCTCACCTGGGCCAGGGGCCCGCAGTGCCAGGTTGGACATGGGGAGTGACCGCCCTGGTCTACCTGGGCCTGATCCCCGGGAAATGAGACGGAGAAAGGGCAGCACTTCAGTAGGGACAAGGTCCCCCAAGCTCTGCTGAGCCCCCTCAATGCTGACCTGCTGCTCCCCTGAGCTCCCTCCAGCCAGCTCTGCCACTGTCCCTCTATTCCCCTCTGCCACCCCCCATTATTCCAGCCCCAGGAAGCCCCCATGAACCTTGCCCCCTGTGCCTGATTAGATGACAGCTCCTTGATCCGAATACGCGTCCCGAGGAAACCCAGGCTGAGAGGGGAGAGGATCATCTCACCTGGGATCCAGGCTCGCACTAGAAAGCGTGGGGCGGGGGGCGGGGGGGGGGCTTAGCCGTCAGCCCCATGGATGCTGGGTGCGTGTTGCTGACACCCCATCCAACCCCTCCTGTCATTCCTGAAGCTCCTTCCCCCCCGGGACCCCTGCCCCATCTAACCACCCCTTCTCCCTGTCCCCTGACCGTCCCCGGAACCACTGCCCCTGACTGCCTCCTGCCTCCCCATCCAACTCCCCCTCCTTCCTGACTGCCCCCGCATTCAACCCCATTTCCCCCCAACCCCTATGCACACTCCCATCCCCAACCACCACCCCGAACTCCCCTGCTCTCTATCCAACCCCCCTGCTTCCTGCCCCCTACTGCATGCCTGGAGCACCAGCACTGCCCAGCTGGAGCCAGGCCACCCTGCAGCCACCGTGCAGCACAGAGCACCAGGTCAGGCCGGGCTCTGCAGCTGCGCTGCCCCAGGAGCTCACAGCCCCGCCACCCAGAGCATTGCACCAGCGGTGGAGCCAGCGAGCTGATGCTGCAGGGGAGGTGGGACAGCAGGGGAGGGGCCAGGGGCAAGCCTTCCAGGCCAGGAGCTTGGGGGCCGGGCAGGATGGTCCCGCGGACTGTAGTTTGCCCACCTCAGGCCTAGTGGTTAGAACGGGGGGCTGGAAGTCAGGACTCCGGCGTTCTGTTCTCCCTTCTGGGAGGAAAGTGGGATTTCGAGGTTGCAGCAGGGGCTGGCGTTCAGTATTCCTGGGTTCCTTGCCCAGCTCTGGGGGGGAACGGCATCTAGTAGTTCAATACGGTGCGCAGGGGGGTCGAGATCCAGCAGAGACCACCCAGAACCCAGCTGGCATGGAGATTTAAGGGGACGGGGAAACGGACATTTCCCAGACCAATTGCTGTGGATTCGTGCCAGGGCCAGTGGGGAGCACACAGGCTTGATGCTGGCCCTCCCGCCCACAGCAGGGACCTGTCAGCTTCAATCCTGTCACCTCCCAGCCGCCTAATGACCCAGTATCGACAGGCTGGTGTGGCTGAGCCAGCATCAGCCCCGTCGCTTAGCAGCAGGTCCCTGTGCATCGCAGCTCGCTGAGCCCTCCGGCCTGGGGCACATGGCATCCAAAGTCAATGTGCCGCTCAGGATGGAGGCTTTTAGGGGGAAGCAGGAGAGGGAAGAATTGGGCCCCTTGAGACATTCCTAGGAGCTTGGAGGGGGAAGTGGGTGCTGGATGAGGGTTCTCTTCTGAGTGCCAGCATTTGCCAGCTAGTTTAAAGGCACGTTACCGACCCCTCTGGGGCCTAGTGGATTGAACACCAGGCTGGGAATCAGGACACTGGTTTTGTTTTACCCAACTCTGGGAGGGGAGTGAGGTCTAGTGGTTACAACATGGGACTAGAAGGAAGGACTCCTGAGCTCCGTTCCTGCTTCTGGGAGTGGGAATGGGATCACGTGGTTAAAGCAGGAGTCTGCAAGTCTGGATTCCTTCCCCAGCTCGGGGAGAGAATGCTGTCTAGTGGTTAAAGCAGGCAACCTGCGGGCTTTGACTGCTCGTGTCCTTTTCTAGGTCTGGGAGGCAGGTTGGCAGAGTAAATGGAGCATTGGGCCATGGAGCCACGATTCCTGGATGTTATTCCTGGCTCTGCCTGAGACGTCCTGCATTACTTTTGGACAAGTCACTTGTGCTCCCTGTGCCTCAGTTTCCCCATCTGTAAAAGGGAGATGACCCTTTAGGAGCACCTTCCAGACTCTCAAGAAGAGACAGGCCCTAACCCAAGGAGCTCACAGGAGCCTTGCAAGTGCCTTGGATGAAATGTGCTCTCTAGCTGCAAAGGATAACAAACAGTACTGCTGCTATATGGTTATTAATAATAATAATTACTCCCACACTGCCCCCTGGGTAATATCTGCTTTCACTCCCACCGTCTTGTCTGCACTCCATATCAGAGCAAGTCTTAATGACTTTTAGTTAATTCAGTTAAACCTGAATAACATCCTGTGTGATTCTTTAAAACCGTTGTCTTTTATTTGCTGATGAGGTGGAACCTAGCCTAGCAGCCAGTCCTGCACTCTCCCCCTGCACCTCCTGTCTCTCTTGAGGGGATCCCAGATCCTGGGGATTGAAAGCCCCTGTATAATTTGCACCCTAGTTAGTGACTCTGCAATGGTTATTCCTCACTGTTTAATCCCTTCTTGGCACCTACTGAGGTATTAGTTTCAATCACATCCTGCAGCAGAGTGTTCCCCAGGTGACCCAAAGACCTTCCAGAATAAAAAATTTGGGGCAAAATCCTAACTTGCTTTGCACAGGTAAGCAGGGGGTTGGGGAAAGGATGCAGGGAGCCTCTCTGCATGAGCAGAGCACCCATAGGACCTACAGCAACATTCAGGGGCTCTGACTGACGCCCAGGAGTTCCACACACCCAGAGATGCAGCTTCCTTTGTGTGTTCTGCCATGAGGTGGCCTGCGCCTGGGCCTATCCCTCCCAAGCCATCCAGGAACATAAGAACAACCACACTGTGTCAGACCAAAGGTCCATCTAGCCCAGTATCCTGTCTTCTGACAATGGCCAATGCCAGGTACCCCAGAGGGAATGAACAGAGCAGGTAATGATTAAGTGATCCATCCCCTGTTGCCCATTCCCAGCTTCTGGCAAAGAGAAGCTAGGGCCACCATTCTTGCCCATCCTGGCTAATAGCCATTGATGGACCTGTCCTCCATGAATGTATCTAGTTCTTTTTTGAACCCTGTTATAGTCTTGGCCTTCACAATATCCTCTGGCAAGGAGTTCCACAGGTTGACTGTGTTGTGTGAAGAAATACTTCCTTTTGTTTGTTTTAAACCTGCTGCCTATTAATTTCATTTGATGCTCCCTGATTTGTGTGTTACGAGAAAGAGTAAATAACACTTCCTTATTTACTTTCTCCACACCAGTCATGATTTTATAGACCTCAGTCATATCCCCTCCACCCGTCGTCTCTTTTCCAAGCTGAAAAGTCCCAGTCTTATTAATCTCTCTTCATACGACAGCCGTTCCATACCCCTAATCATTGTTGTTGCCCATTTCTGTACCTTTTCCAAGTCCAATATATCTTTTTTTGAGATGGGGTGACCACATTTGCACGCAGTATTCAAGATGTGGGTGTACCATGGGTTTATATAGAGGCAATATGATATTTTCTGTCTTATTATCTATCCCATTCTGTTCACTTTTTTGACTGCCACTGCACAGAGTGGATGTTTTCAGAGAACTAGTCACAATGACTGCAAAATCTCTTTCTTGTGTAGTAACAGCTAATTTAGACCCCATCATTTTATATGTAAAGTTGGGATTATGTTTTCCAATGTGCATTACTTTGCATTTATCTACACTGAATTTCATCTGCCAGTTTGTTCCCCAGTCACCAAGTTTTGAGAGATCCTTTTGTAGCTCTTTGCAGGCTGTCTGGGACTTAACTATCTTGAGTAGTTTTGTATCATCTGCAAATGTTGCCACCTCACTGTTTACCCCTTTTCCCAGATCATTTATGAATATGTTGAACAGCACTGGGCCCAGTACAGACCCCCGGGAGACACCATTCTTTACCTCTCTCCATTCTGAAGACCTCCTGCTCTTCCACTTGTGCCTTTCTGCAGGTCTCACTCCCTGAGCTCAAGGGGCCATTGCTGAGCCATTCATTCCTGCGGGTGGAAGCGGGAATCCCTGCGGTTGGGCATGTAAGGCCATGGATACCACCAGGGATGTGGAGTCTCAGTCTATGCATTAGAGGGCCCCTGGAACCGGGCTCTCTGCTGACCTACCCGTAGGCGGGCAGGAGGCAGCCGGGTGTTTCCCAGTTAATGGAACCTCCTGCATCCCCTTCCCTCTTCCAAGGAGCCTGGGAAATGGAAATCCCATCACCTTGCGCAGCATCCCATATGGTGAAGGGACACTGCCACCTCGCGGCTGCCAGAGGAACCATCAGCAGCTCTGCTCGCAGGTGTCACCTCCACCATTTCCTGCCCTCAAAGCACAGAAAGCAGACCTCCACAGCACACGCAAAGATGGCCCAGCCCTGTGGTTGGCTGGGGGGGTGGATCTCTTGAAGAGTGGGGGGGGGCAGGAACAGCCATGCCAAAGGCAGGTACATACCCTTACCCCCACAGCCAGGCTCAAAAACATGCCAGGCCTGTGGCCTTTCAAGAGTAAGAAAAAAAAGTCAATCTGACTTATTTCAGGGGGGGCATGAATGAAGATGTAGATTTCTCTTCACACACATCCACCCACCCACCCACCATGCAGGTCTCCCTGCTCACTCCCATTGCTGCTGAGACACAAACAAGAGTTTTCACCCAGGAAAAACGACACTTGTCATGGAGGTTTGCTGCCAAGATGAACAGCTTGTTGGTGCCAGGAAAGAACGACGGTGTCATGCCAGCCAACAGCAAGGGAGAGCCTCGCAGCTGGCATCAATCTGCAAAGGTTTCCACAGAGCGATGCCACTTTACGCCAGCTGAGGATCTGGCCCACTCCCTTCGCCAAAGCTCCACTGATCACCAGTGGAGGGCCGGGCCCACAAGCTCGGGCTGAGCTGATCTGTACCTGGCCTCAGCCCAAACATCTCCCAGCAAGTAACTGAGCAGATGGGAGAGAGGGAGGAGGGGGGGAGATGGTGATTATTATGGGCTAGATCATAACTGTGCCATC
The DNA here is from genome assembly GCF_003597395.2 of Chelonoidis abingdonii. Lineage (NCBI taxonomy): Eukaryota > Metazoa > Chordata > Testudines > Testudinidae > Chelonoidis > Chelonoidis abingdonii. The sequence continues at coordinate 8,907,707 of NC_133789.1, forward strand.
TGCTCCATTGTATCCCTGCTCCCTCCTTGCTCTGAGGGAGGAGGAATTATTTCAACTCTTTGCTCAAGCGGCTCCTGCCCGGCTAATAAATAAGGGGGTGGAGCCATGGGCCTGGGCTCCTCCTAGTCCCCGCCCCTCTCTGCCATACGGCCCCACCCCTCAGAGGTTTGTAGCAGAGGGTGAAAGGCAAGTAGTAGCCATAATCCGAGCAGAGGAGTAAGGGAGAATCGCCCTCCCAGCGATTCCCCTGCATGGCTGAGAAAGGCAATGACAATCCAGCCCTGTGCAAGCCCTAGTGACTGTATCTCCAAACAGTGCCAGCAACCCCACAGTGTGACCTCCCCCGCATGTGGTTTCTAGTCACTGTGGGGTTTGCCCTAGAGCAGCCCCCCTGGGTTGGACAGACAGGCAGCGTCATGGCCAGCATCCTGTAGATGCTGGTTTTCTAGAGTTAAAAACATGTCAGAACGTGTTTGGAGCCCATCTTGGCCACAATCTCTTTCTCTGCCATGAGAGAAGGAAGCCCTCTGGAGAGTCACACGCATGCACTGAGCCCACACGAATGCTGGGAACAGCTTTCAGTGGGGCAGCCATGGGGAAGCCCAGGTGCGAAGAGATAAGCGTGAACAGAAAGAATGAAACACTGCCAGGTGGGTGTGTCCGTCCCCAGCCCCGGCCGTGCTGGAGAGGAGACGTGGAACTGAATACCAAGCACGCAGGGACCCTTCCCTGTCCCTGCTCAGCCGCTCCGTGAAATGTGAGAATCTCCCCCTGCCTAGCGGCTGTTCCACAAATGATTGCAAGCGTCCCCACCATGCTATGGCTGATGGGGAATGGCCTCACTCAGCCCCCAGGATCCCGACTTAGACGTAGTCTGGCCAGGGAGGCCAGCCCACAATGGAGAATGGGGGCCTGAGCCTCAGTGCCGCCCCTGTAGGGAAATGCCGTTTAACGTTGACTTGGCCCCAATTTGACATTTGGCCATTTCCAACTCAACACTTTTCGGAACTTTTCATTCCATGAAAAATCTCAAGATTTCATCAGTTTGACCCACAAAAGAAAAAAAAAGTTGTCAAAATATTGCAATTTCTTGTGGGACAGAAATTCCAATTTTCACCCAGCTCCACAAACTAATGTGATCTGCCCCTCCCTTCCAAATCTACTCCGCAAATTACCAAGCATGACCCCCACCCTTCCCCATGCCTGCTGCATAAATTAGCATGATCATTCCCTCTACCTCCCATGAGTGCCCCTGGCCTGGGGAGAACTCTCGCCCCATACCTGTGTGACTTTCTCGGTGACATTCTGCGTGCGCTCCGTCACCTTGTGGGGTGCGATGATCTCAATCTCAGTGGTGGAGCCCGAGCGGTGCTTCTCCAGGTTGAACTCCACAAAGTTGAGGGTGAACTGCGGGATCTGACTGATGGTGCGGTACCTCGTGAGGTCTGAGTCCGAGGTGGAGTTCTGGGGATTGGGCTTGATTTGAGAGGCCTCTGGAGCAAACCCAGGAAGGAGAGAAACACTCAGGAGGGCAACAAAAACAGCAATTAACCATCAGCGTCCTAGCCTCTGTGGACAAGGGAGCCAGGATAAGCCATCTGAGAGAACCTATCTAGAGACACAATGCTATTGCAACGGGCTCATTTTGCATTGGTACCCAAACACAAAGGTCAAAATTCTCCAAGGCCACTCGTGATCTTGGGTGCCCAACTTAAGGCTCTTCAGAAAATCCAGCTCCAATTGTGGGTGCTGAGCACTTGAAAATGCATCTCTGCGCTTTTGAAAATGTAGGCCTGAGGTCTTTCGCAGCTTTTCTGCTTCCCAGCCCTCGCTCTCCCATCGTGGACTGTATGATGAATTATTTCCTCCCCAGTGTATTCACTTTGCATTTCCCCCCCCGCGAACTCAGTCTCTTTCACCGTACAGATTAACATGGCTGCTGCTCTGAAATCGACCTTTCTAGGTCTCTCCGGATTACTTCTCTGTCCTCTCTGCATGTCTGCAGTAGAGCCGGTTGGACATTTTTCAGTTAAACGTCTTTTTTTTTTTTTTAAAGTCAGAAAATGCCGATTTGCCAAACCCAAAACTCACTGCAGAAAAGTGCCAGCTGCAATGACATTTTGGTGCAGGATGGCATTTCTGGTGCGATAGAGACCCATAGCAGTGGTCAGGGCACACGCCTGGCAGGTGGGGGATCTAGTGTCAAGGCCCTGTGTGATGAAGTGGGGGATTTTTTCGTGGTTTTCCAGTGGGATGCATGCAGAGGCAGTGGGACTCAATATCCCTGGGTGTTACTGGTTTAACAAGGTGAGGGGAGAGGGAGTTTGTTGTTACAAGGGACCGGAGAGGGAACTTGGGACCCCAGCCAATGGCCTGGAGGAGGGACACCCCCAGCGACTGGTGACCTGATGACCCAGAGACCCAGCTCAGGAATCGCAGCCAGTTCTGGCCAGTGGGAGGACAATGAGCTGTGAAGAGAGGACCCCATGACCTAACCAGCCGGTTCCAGCCAGAGGAGGCAGAAGAGGAGAGGAGGCCCACAGGACCCTGTTTACATGGAAAGAAGACAATGGACAGAGGCAGGGTCTGTGATATCAGATGCCCAGCTGGGAAGCAAGGGGGCTTAGGGCTGGAGAGAGGAGGCAGGCAGGGCCGACCTGGATGCAGGGAAGACAGGGAAGGTGCTGTCCTGAGGGAGGCCAGGCCTGAGGGTCAGAGAGTTTCCTGTGCTGTGTTCAACGCTCAATAAACCCTCCTGTTTTACACTGACTGAGAGTCACTCCAGTCTAGAGAACAGGGAGGGCATCATCCCCTTTGGGGGGTGGAGGCCCCGGGGGTCCAGAGCGAGTGGACTCCCTGAGGGGGCCCATGGCGAGAAACAGGTGTGCTAAGGCTCAGAGAGGTGCGGCTCCAGGAGGTGGAGGGGCCTGCCCCAGGAGCGAGTGGACCCCAAGGAAAAGGGCTCTCTCACTGAAAGGGGCACCCCCTCATGGACCACATGGGGCCAAGAGTGGGCACAATCTGTGAGTCCGTGACACCCTGCCCCAAATCATCTGCCAGGTGAGTGCCCAAACCACTGAGCTATTGGCTTTGCCGGCCTGGCTCTCTCTCACGTTTGGTTCCAATGCAGAACAAAATACATTTCAAAACCTCGACATTGTTCATGAAATCTGCAAAGCTTCCCAATTCAGTATCTTCTGCAAAGGTCTATGTCACGCCATGACCCCGGGGATGGGGTTTCTGGATGAAATACTTGGGCCCTCATCCTCAGAACATAAAGATGATATGTATTATATCTACCATATTCACTCATCTAAACTCACCCCTCCACCACTGGCAGCAGTGGGGACTGGAGTCAGGAAAGAGCCTGGAGGGGTTTGGACATGGCGAATTTACAGTGCAGACAGGTTCACTCAGAGACTTTCATACACAGACCCAGATCAAAGGCACACCGGTGCCTAACTCCGATTGGTTTCAATGATTTCAACTCCCATTGGTGTCAGTGGGAGTTAGGCACCTAAATTCATTTCAGGAACTGGGCCGTAGAGACACAGTTGGATCTACAGGACAAGACACATCCAGAGAGTCCCACACTGGGAAACATACTGGAGTCAGTTTATGCTCTGGGAGACACACCCCTTATTGCTGCTTCTTTAAGGTAACGTAGGGTGAAAAACTCCCCCAGGGACCCTCAGAGCAGATGAGAGGAGGGCTCATCTGCTGGAAGAGCTCTGCACACCTCCCCATTGGTAGCGACACATCTGCTTGTGCTTTTCCCCTACCTGAGTTTGCCCTCCTCTCCCTGAATTTTCTCTGGAACTCAGACCTGGTGACCTCAAAGTTGTCCAAGGAGGAGACCCTGCGGAGGCTGCCCCCTGGTCGAGGCTGAACCAAGCCCCAAGCAGCGTCCGACCCTGGTGGGCCCAGCAAGGGAGGCTCTCGTTTTGAGGACGAGTGATGCACGGTGGGGACGGCCTCCAGGCTCGGCCTCCTCTCCTTTTCCAGGAGGGACTCGGTCTCTGACTGGACACAGTTCTCCTTGGGAGGAGTCTTCAAGTCCCTCAGAATCAGGGAGTTGCCCCTGGGCTTGAAGACAGCCAGGAGAAAGCGTTTGGTTAGGAAGAGTCCTGAAATGCTGAGGCAGGAGGGGAGAAGGGTCAGGAAAGAGGAAAGACAGAGGGCTGGGTAGCGCTGTCATGTCATGAGTTAAACTCCTGCTGGGACCAGAACCAAGCACACCTTGTTACATAGCTAATGGAATCCCACCAGCCTCAAGAGCCTGCAAGGCCTGACTCCATGTATGACTGTGGGATCCACCAACAACGTTCCATTCCATTAAGCCTGGCTGAGCATGGGGTAGCTTGCAAGGTATTGCTGAGCCACTAGCAGAGAGTAAACGGGCTGGAACAGGAGGAAAAGAGGAAACCCTAGAAGTGGATTTACCTGGCACGAAGTGGCTTCTATTCACAGTGTTCCTAAGGCATGAGAGTGAAAAGCTGAACGTGTCCTTTCCTCCCCCACTGCCTGCTGAGGGAGTTGAAAGAACCAATGTACTAAGCCCTTCACTTGCGGTTGACAGATGCTGCCTAATCCACACCAGAGAGCAGGACCATGCCACTGGGGAAACTGCCAGATCTGCAGATTCAGTTATTCACAGGTTTTCCTCTCCCACCCTCTCCTCAGTGCCTGCTACACTCAGTTTTTTGGAGACTGAGGCGAGTCTCCTGACTTTAGAGACTCGTATAATGGCAAGCCTGAAAAACAACCAACCCCTAGCCCGGAACGCACGCTGCATGAAATCTCGGCGCCCCAGAAATGTTATGTTTCTGCCTATGGGCCCAACAGAGACCAGGCCCCAAGGATTGAAGGAATTTCCCTGTTATCAGCCAGGATAAAAAGCTCAAACTGCACATTTCAGGCTCTCGCAGGGTTTAGCTACCAGAAATACAGTGCTGTCCATGACTCTTCTGAGGGAAACCAACCCAACCCCACCTCACCCCAAACACCCTGCCAAAGTACTGGCACTAGCTCAACTCTGCTTTGTCCGCAGAGATTCTGCACAGCCCTCGCCAGGCCATTCTCCAGGCTGCTGGCCTCTGTCACCATGCTGTTCTTCGAAAACCTTCGCTGAGTTTCTGATGGAGCTGTGCTTTTATTCTGAGGCTCGCAGCCTTTTCTGGCTAAGCAAAATGCATCATGGAGATCTGAATTTTATTACCTCCAACTCTTTTGCTGATGGCCCCTTTGCTCTTGCTAAGCAGCTATCACTCCGGGAAGACTCCACTCAAGGCAATAGAAAGTCAGCTTATCCCAGAGGCATTTGGCAATACTCCAGATGTCTTCTGTGTGGACATATTTAGAGCCTTTGACAGCGCAACAGGTGCCTTTTACCCAAAACGTACCTACAATGTCAGGCAGCACAGCAGCTGTATTCTCTCTTGACATACCAAGTAGACTTGACAGCACACCAAGCACCTTGTACCTGAGCATACGTAAAACATTTGGCAGCACAGCAGATGCCTTCTACCTGGCCATACTTAATGCTTGGCAGCACAAAGATTACCTTGTATCTGGACATACCTAGCACATTCAAAAGCACAGCAAATGCCTTGTGCCTGGATGTGTCTAGAACATTTGGTAGCACAGTGGGTTCCTTCTACCTAGATGTATCTAGAACGTTTGGCTGCACAGCATGTGCTTGCTACTTGTACATACCTGGAACATTTATAGTAGCCAAGAGGATAATGAGAACAGCAACCTCTTGAAAAGTTCTAATACTAACAGGACAAGAATCTTTTCCCTACCCCATTAAGTTGATGCAGTCATGACTGTTGCTGGCCCTAATGCATAGGGACAACGTAATCTTTGCTTGTACAATAGTGGGGAAGACTAGACAAGATGACTCGTTAGAATGCATTTGAAATCCAGGGCTTATGATAATGCATGGGAGTGACATAAGGATTGGCAAGGCAATTTTAAGAAATGTGTAATTTCAAGGAATATTTGCAGCAAAATTTTGGAGTTTTGCCCATTGATTTCTACCAGATCCATGCAGCTTCCAGTGTCACCATCTCAGACCAGCGCTATGTCCTTCCTTAAGGGCAGCGTATTTAGCAATCTTTCCAGGCTCCCTTCCTGCTCAAATGGTTCTAGAATCTGTTAACACTTCAACAAAGGAAGTACTAATGAACTCACCCCTAACCCCAATCCAACCCCCTGGAGGTTCCAAAAGGCATTCCTCACCGCTGCACTAAACCGTGCTGCCACCTGAGAGCAGCAGTATGAAGGCCTGTCTGTGAATGCACATATGTAATTGTATGTATATATGTGCCACTTCTTCCTCCTGGTTGGAAACAGAGCTGTTCAACTATGCACCACAGGCTACGTACTGCCAGCAGCTAATGGAGATTCTCCTTTAGTTCTAGTGGTAAGGGCTGGAGCTCTTAATGTAGGAGGTTCTAGGGTCTGTCCCCACTGAAGTTCTGAGCAACAAAGGCAACAACCACAAAGTCCCTACCTAGCCACAGCTTTGGCTCAGGGTTTAACCATTAAGAGAAAGAGACACTAAATTCAGACACTGCCACAGCAGCTACTGAAGGGGGCAGGGTGGGGAGAGCCAAGGAAGAGTGCTGAGTCCTGACCTAATGTATCAGCTTATATCGTACAAAGTCTACGGTTACCTTTCCATAGTCAATGGCTACTCCATCAAACTCACTGGTGGGCAGAGATTTCCGCTGGATTTTGAGTCGCCGCAGGGACGGGAGACTAAACTTCAACCTCTTACCTTGACCTTGTTAAAAAGAAAAACACAAAACAGAACACAAGAGACACAAATGTAACCTAGCTGCAAGTGAAGCCAGGTGCCCTGGACAAAGCGAGTGGGGGACATGGGGGGGACAGGGACAGCTCAGCTGCAGGTGAAGCCAGGTGCCCTGGGCAAAGCGAGAGGGGGACACGGGGGGGACAGGGACACAGCCAAGCTGTGCCCAGCCACGGGGAGGCACCCATGTGGGTGGCCGGATCGGCTGGCTGCCGATGGCTGCGATGAACATTCAGCTGTTCTGGATTCCGCTGTCGGTTCTAGAATCTGGCTGGCAGGGGCAGAACCAACAGGCGGCGAGGCTGGGCCAGCCCAGGGCCCACCAATGATAACATTAGGTCACTACCAGTCCAGGACTGCCTGGGATGAGTGTCCTGGAGAGGAACAGTTCTGTATCCCAGTCCCCTGGCTGCCTGGACCCAGCCATCATCCAATCCAGTGCTTAATTTGTGCCAGGGTTTAGCCCTGGCACCTCTGGTGGCAGTTCATAGCCCCCGGCACCTGCTGCATCAGTTATGAAAGTAAATCATTGCTTGGGTCTCAACGCCTCTTTTATTACAAATTAAGCACGGACACAGTCCCTACACTATGCCACAGAGACCAACTCCTGGACAGCTGGGATCCCACAGTGAAATCCAAGTTTCCTAGTGCCATGAAAGGCCACATGGAGAATTTCAATGGGGACAGGACCCAGAGCTCTGAGCACTGGCTCCATCCCATCTCTATGTCCAGTTTATAAGCCCAAATGCCTCTCCTTAGTGGAGTGGACACATCAGGTCATCCTTTCTCCTGGTGCAGTCAGACGTCATTAGCTCATGGGACCTTCTCCCAACCCCTGCCCGTGAGAGGAGAATCCTAGTAGGGATATTCTCCCCCAGGGAAACGCTAGCACTTGCCCTGATTTATCTGTTCTTCCCAAGTTGGGAAATATACAGCTGAGATTTCCAAAGCCATCTAAGGGATTCGGACAGAATGGGAGCGGAGCATCTAAGTCTCCCAGGTGAGCTTTGGAAATCAGCCTCAATCTACTCTGCACCAAAACGATGTTAGAAGAACATCAATCGGGTTGCGAAGCCAAGCGCTCCAAAGTTGGGGATTGCTAGAGTTAGGGTTGCCTGTGCCCACGCCTGCGCTCCCCACTATTAATGCCCAGGCAAGGAAGAGGAGAAGGAGGAAGCTGCTGGATCTGAGTGCAGAAGGGATACAAGCCGTACCTGGGAAAGGAGCAGGGGGGGTAGATTGGGACAAAGGGTGTGGGAAGGTGGCAGGACTGGCAGTGGGGAGATGGAAACTGGGACTAGGAGCTGGGATAGGTGTAAACTGGGATTGGCTGGGCAAAGAGATTGGGGAAAGGACCTTGGGGGAGGACACTGAGATTGGAGGAGCTCAGGGAGGGCAACTGGGAGCCAGTATGGCTGGGGGATGTGGGTAGAGGGAGGAGAGAGTGACTAGAGGCCAGCTGGGAAAGAGAGAAATAGCTCAGACGAGGAGCTGGGAGAGGGAAAATGGGACTGGCTAGCAGGAGGGGAAGAGGGGCCTGGGAATCTGGAGTGGGAATCTAGGCCTGGCTAGATAAGAATGGGGCAGGGGTAAAGATCCCAGGGTAGGGGAAGAGACTGGACTGGGATAGGTTGGGGTGGGGGGGCAGAAGGGGTCAAGCTTGCAGAGAAGACGCAGAAGGCTGAAGCCGCTAGAGCCCAGTCCCCTCCAGAGCCTGGAATTGAACTCACTTGCAAAAAGTCCCCCATCCTCCTCTAGAGCTGGCCCACACAGAGGAGGACAACGTACTGTTGCTACCTGTTACTCCCTAAACTCATATGACAGAGGTCTGTGCAGTGAATCTAGAGGTTCCAGCCCCGCTGATGACCCATGTCGGTGCCAGTATGATGTCACAGGATGGAATTCCTGTTTTTTGAAGTTTGCTCTTTTAAAAACCTGGGAAATGACACACAAAAATTATGGTAATAGAGCTTTATTATGGTTGCAAAGCCCTCAAATTTAAGAAATGCCAGAGTTAAGGTTGTCTGTGTAACCTTAATTCAGCCCCATTGTGCACATACATTACGATACAGCCTTTAATTACATGATCACATACTATTTCTTCCAGTAGACCCCTGCCTCATCCAACGCACAGTATGGCCCTGCTCAGGGGATGAATCAGGGCTGTGTAATAAAGGAGGCAGTTGTCTGTAGGACCTTTGCCTCATTTGCTGCTGAAGTTGGAAGGTGGGGTGGATAGGATAGGGGATTGCAGGCACGGAAAAGACAGCTTCGTGGTTAAGGCAATTGAATGGTGGTCTGGAGACCTGGAGTCTACCTCTGTCCAGGTCACAAAGTTCCTGTATGATGCTAGGCAAGTCACATAAACCAAACTTTTCTCAGATGGTTCCTCATTTCCTGGCTATCCGACTTGAGACTCTGGATTCGCCGAAGTGCCGAGCACTCCCAGCTGCATGTGAAGGCAATGGGAGCTGTGCTTTGAACATATAAAGGTGCTATATAATGTTAAGGTCCCACATACCTCAACGTGAGCACCCAAAATCAGTGGCAGTTTTGACTTCAATGTCTCCGTTTCTCAGTTCCTATCTGTAAAATGGAGCTAATGCCGCTTCTCCGCACAGGGGTGTTGTGAAAATCCATTGACTAATGTTTGTGAAGCACTCAGGCCTAGACTTAAATGGGAGTTAAAGGCCTAAATAGCTTGGAGGATCTAGGCCTCACAGAAAAGCCAAAGAGGAAATGAATAGGTCTGTATTCAAAGCCGGCTTTGAACAGTGTGCAGTACATAAGGCCCAGGGCCACACACTGAACAGGGAAGAAAAGAAAACATTGAATAGCTGCTCACTCTGAATGAGGCAGGGGTCCTGTGGAAAAAATAACGTGTGAGTATGTTGTTAAAGACCAACCCTGTGGCTCCTTATAGACTAACAGACGTATTGGAGCATGAGCTTTCGTGAGTGAATACCCACTTTGTCGGATGCATGTGGATACAGATCCAGACTAACATGGCTACCTCTCTGATACTTGTCATTAAAGACTGTAACATGACGCATACACACCGGGGGCGCGAATTAAGGTTGTAAAAACAGCCTTAATTCTGGCATTTCCTCACCTTTGAGTGCTTGACTTTGCCACCTTAATCATTCTTTTATCATAGTTTGTGTGTGTAATACAATACAACAGGTGCACAATCATATATATATAAAGCATATATGTACCATACAGATGTAGTAGAGTATTTTAAACAGTGTGCAAGTAATAGATCAATATATACAGCAGAACCTTGGAGTTACTAACACCTCAGGAACGGAGGTTGTTCGTAACGCTGAAATGTTCGTAACTCTGAACAAAACGTTATGCTTGTTCTTTCAAAAGTTTACAACTGCACGCTGACTTCATGCAGCTGTGAAATTTTACAGTGCAAAAGAAACATGCTGCTTACCATTTATTTTGTTAGTAGTTTATGGTTAACACAGCACTGTGCTAGGCTGCATTTTTTTTTTTGAAATCTCTGCTGCTGCCTGATTGCGTACTTCCGGTTCCAAATGACGTGTGTGGTTGACCGGTCCGTTCGTAAATCTGGTGGTGTAACTCTGAGGTTCGACTGTATTTAAAATATTGTACAATTCACGGCTATATTTACAATACACTTACTATCTATGTTTTACCATAAGTATTAAATGTGCCATTAATAATTTTGTATATTTATACACAAAACTATGTATACACATATGCACATCTACATTGCTTCATATATAAACCAGTAATATCTTCCACAGGTGCAGAATATTTATATAAATCTAAACAATTATTAATTATTCAAATAGAAATGACAGATTACCATTTATACATAGATCAACATATATATATGGAGAGTTTTTGTGTATAATTATGAACAATTATTATTAGCAAATTTGAAACTTGTGTTAAAGCACAGATAGTAAGTGTGTTATAAAAATTACCAGGGTGGTTGAACTGCACGTCATTTAAAACCTGCGGTTGGGTCACTATATTTTAAATAAGTCATACTCACACATGCAAATACATACGTACAAGTATGGATATATATCATACCCAAACTCACAGCCCGCGGGGATTAGGAAATGCAAGGCAAGCCTTTGACAGTGACTCTGCCTATCACGTCCATTGACAAGACTGCAGGGATCTGGTCCAGTGTGCAGGTGGCGCCTCTGCTCTCTGCTGCATGGAATCAGAACTGCTCAGCCGTGTGTCATAGGACTTATACTGCTAACAGAGATTCCTCCTTAAGCTAAGCCACAGGGCCTAAGCACACATTCCAAATTGGGAGGTTCCAAAGCCTACTCCGCTGCCATCAAGTTCCAAGTGGCTGCTGTGACAGCATAGTGACAACCATGAGGTTGCCAGGTGGCCACGGATTGTTATGGATGTCTCTGCTGTAAGGCTGGGGAGAGCCAGATGCATTATATGCTGGAGAACACTAGACGGAGGTAGTGGAGGAGCTTGCACAGAGAAAGAATCTAGTACACGATACCTTGCCTGCAGTTCTTTTTTGGGCTTTCGCCAAATGCCAGAGTTCAGGTTGGCCTGTTCCGAACAAACAACCTGTTCAAATCTTCACCTCACACTGGCTTTCACTAGGGCCAGATTTTCAAGGACCTGATTGTCACAGCTGAGGCCAGATTGGAGCTCAGTTCCCATTTAGGCACCTAAATAAGGGCCACATTCTCGAAAGAGCCCAGCATCCAGCGTGGAGCGGGGCGGGGGACTGTGCTAAGTACTGCTTTGCTGAAAGGTGCTAATGGCTCCCAGGGATGGTCTTGAACCCAAAGACTATCACAGACCTCCTTAAGCCAACGGGGGTGCCAAGTACTCTTTTTTTAGGCTCAACAGAAGCAATCAAACCCCTTTATGTAGTAACAGCAGCTGCACACAATGGGGGCTACCACCCAAGGAGTAGGCTGCAAAACAGGTCAAAGGTAAGCCAGGAAGATTAACAGGGTTTTCCCTCATTGCAAACACAGTGGCTAAGATATCAGTTGCAGGGTGGTGTGAGGAACCAAGCCAGCAGAAAAAAAAAAAACAGTTGCGAGTATGACCCTGAAAAGAAGCAGAGAGACAGAGCTCCTTGGCCACAGAGCTCGCTGGAAAGGCAGACATGGGAATTTCTGAGCAAGGAAACTGCCTGTTTCCACTGTGTTCAGGGGAACAGGACTTTGTGGGCATTTCTTTGCAAATAAACAAGTTTACTCCAAGAATAGACCTGACTCACCTCTCAGATTTTTCATCCAAATGTAAACAACCATGCAAGGCCCTGAATTTTGCTAACTGCTCAGGCCAAAAGTCCTGGGCTAACCAAACTGTGTTAGCTGACCTGAGCTAACTATTGACCAGCCAAGATGAACTAGTTACAGTAGCAAAGCAGTTTCAGTTATAACCTCTTCCCACCCTATCATACAATATCAGGGTTGGAAGGGACCTCAGGAGGTCATTAAGTCCAATCCCCAGACAGATTTTTGCCCCAGATCCCTAAATGGCCCCCTCAAGGATTGAACTCATAACCCTGGGTTTAGCAGGCCAATGCTCAAACCACTGAGCTATCCCTCCCGTTGCTGCTCTGTAACTTTCTGGCACATTCTTTTTTAGGGGCCAAACTTTCCATTTTTGGTCTGAGAAGAAACAGTGAATCTGTAATGCTAACTTGGAGGAGAATCTGATCAGTCAAAATCTGAATGATGAGAAGAGACACTCAAAACCAAACTTTTCTACCTGTAAAAAATAATATTTCCCCACACCACAAACAACTCCAACACAGAAAGAGTCTGAATCTTGCCATGCAGATAACGATCATGCTGGAGAATGTCTCAGACCAGGATGATAATAGTCAGATGAGACTGAAAAATCCCTTCTGATTATGTGCGTCTCAGACTTGATTACTCTGTCACCTCTGCAGTACGTCCAGGGTGGATGATGGTATTGTGACAACCTGCAAAACTCGTGACTTCACTGCTCCTAATAAGTCAAACTGAGATGTGTTGATACAGTCATGTGACAATGGGAAAGAATCTCAGAAAAAGAGTCGCTTTCTTCCAACACTGAACAAGGAACTTTACTGGAATCAGGAAAGTGCTCTCACAACTTCATTGGAGAGCTTCTGTCAAGACCGCTGGCTCTGAACCTTTTCAGATTACTGTACTTCTTTCAGGAGTCTGATTTGTCTTGTGCACCCCCAAGTTTCACCTCACTTAAAAACTACTTCCTTATAAAATCAAATATAAAAATACAAATGTCACAGCACACTGTTACTGAACAATTGCTGACTTTTTCATTGTTACCATATAATTATAAAATAAATCAATTGGAATATAAATATTGTCCTTACATTTCAGTGTAGAATCTATAGAGCAGTATAAATAAGTCATTGTCTGGATGAAATTTTAGTTTGTACGGACTTCACTAGTGCTTTTTATGTAGCCTGTTGCAAAGCTAGGCAAATATCTAGCTGAGTTAATGTACCCCCTGAAAGGCTTCTGCATACCCCCAGGGGTATACATACTGTTGGTTGAGAATCACTGGTCTAGAAGCTTTCTCTACCCCCTCTTGCCTGGCTTCCAGCTCCCCATTTAAAGAAACGGGGCACATATCCTTCCCGAAAACACTGCACAGCATCCAGAATATCGAGGTGACACTGGGCTGGATTCTCCACTGTCTTGCATGGTGTCTTTCCATTTGCACCGGTGACAAGTACATGTAAATGCTTCCACTCTGGCATGGTAGCGTTGTACACCCATTTTGCACTGGGGTGAATAACTACCCAAGGCACGGAGCCCCGTGGAGAAGCAGGCCCTCAAAGGACAGCACCCAGCCTTTCCCAGCATGCCACGATCTAAATCCCCTTTCTGATGGGACCTCCAGTGACCCCAATGGAGTGGCTCCCGCTGCCATCAGTTGTCATTGGCTCACGTTGCGACCAACTCCCCTGGCTCCTGGGTAGCTGCTGTAACTCTGCACAGAAGCACAGCTATCCTCCCTGCTCCCCACAGCTCACATGCTGAAGGCCAAGAGCAGAACTAGTCTCCTAAAGCACAGCATATTTATATATGCATATGCCCTGCTCCAGCTGCTTTGCTTGCTGGCTGGATCTACCCTGCCTGCCCCATAGACACTTGCAGTGCTGTGGGCACAAGCTTCCATTTACCCAGGTTTTTTTGAAACTTCACATTCCTACAGTGATCTTGAGTCTGAGGCACTCACTGCAGGCAAGGGCTCACAGCACCCACTCACTGAAATGCAGCCACCTCTGGGGTAGAACACAGCTCACAGCAACCTTGACCAACCTCTTAAGGCAGGAAATGGAGAAGAATGCCATCTCCCAGAGAGGCTAGGGGAGGGACTGCAATTACCCAGGCTGGAATCTTTGCGGGATGCCAGACTCACGTGGAAAGCACCATAGGATCCTGAACAACCACGACAGCCCAGGTGTATTTCTCAGCTGGAAAACAGCCCCTGGGTGGCTCCTAACCCCTTGCTGGGAGTGTTTGTTCAGCACTGGCTCAGAGGGCCATATAAGCAGCCCCATGGCACTCCCAGGGTGGCTCCCATCCTAGCACCAAACGTATTTAATTGGTGAGACAGGCGTGATTGCCATGCAGCGCAGCAGGGCTGCACTAGAAAGAGACGGACTGTTTATGCGAGGGAAGGGGGAGACACATGCAAAATGTGCTGGGCTGTCAGTTTCTTAGGAAACTAACATGCTCTGAAAATGATACCTGATCTTGGCCTTCCAAAGGGAGCTGTGGCACATGAGCTCTGGAGTACTGGACACGATGGCTGTGCCGGGGAGAGCAGCGTTAGTGTCTAGCCAGGAGCCAGCCGAATGGAGTTTGTGACGCGTCCCTGGTCTCTCACACTGTGGGTCCAAGACTTCATTACACTGTCCCCTCAGAATTACAGGAGCTGCGCATACGACCTCCACCTGCCGGGGTAGCCCCCTATTACATTTGTATTGGACAAAAATGTTTCTAGCTCGCACCTTCTGAGGGTGTGTTTTAGAGACTCGCTTAAGCTGATCCTATTGAGAGGAAAACAAATCCAGAACCCCACTCCCCACCTGCTGCCATACGGATTCACAGTGATTCCACGTAGTGTGAGCATATGCAACCACCCAGCAAACCCGCTTGCAGAACTGGCTGGAAGTTTAACACACACGCAATATAGTGAAACACCTTCAGTCCAAAAACATATTTAAAGGGCAACATCCCGCCTCCTGACCCCAGGGGAACTTGACCAGCTCTGCTGGATTTTACATACATATTCTCTCCAAGGGGTGACGGAATTCACAGAGATGGACAATCCACCAGACTGGAAATATTTTAGATTAGAGAGAAGATGGAAACGACTTTGGAGACCTGGGTTCTGTTCCTGGCGCTGCCAGTGGGCTGCTGTGTAACCTCTGGCAAATCATTTCATCTCTCCAGGCCCTTACTGACCTTCTCACTCTTTGGGACAAGCGCGGGCTGTTATTCTGTGTCTGTACAGTGCCAAGCCCTGTGGGACTCTGCTGTAAGCATAAAATATCAGCCACAGAATTCATCCCCTTGGGATCTTGCTCCCAGAGACCTTCACTTCCTCCTGCCCCTCAGAGGTTGAGAGGAGGACCAACCCCCCATCATCATGTGAAATGCACAGCAGTGCTGTGCCTGCATCTCAAAGGGCACTTGCTTCCTGACTCCGAGCCCCAGCAAGGAAGCAATGGGAATGCAGTGACTCGTGAGACATCGGACCTCACACATCAGCGCTGAGGGAAACAGGGCAAGGAAGGGACATAATCCATGGTCACTCCAGCTAAGCAAGAGGTGAGCTGGGGAAACAGGACTCAGCTTCCAAAATCTTCCTTGCCCCCTAACGCTGAGGTCTCAGATCAGCCTGCTGCTCTGAGTTCCCAAACAGCCCTAGAGCCCAGTGACGGAACAGACTGACAGCAGCCACTGCCGGACACTTCAAACCCCCTCGTCCCAGCTCCCCATCAGGCACCTGGCTGGCTGGGCCACGCTGCCACACGAGGGGAAGAGAATCCATCCTGAGCCCTCAGCAGATCAGCTGATACTCTGAAGCATGAGATCTGCCCCCCCCTGCCTCAGGATAGCATCAAGACTAGTGTCATTACAGGTAATTGACGGTAGTATCTGTTTCCAGAGACTGAGGCTGGCATGCCGTGGTGCATCTCTCCAAACCAACAGACAATATTAAACCCGAGAGAACATTAGGACGATGGCCTAGCCAGTTGGGTGGGGGGGCACTGACTCAGCTTTCACTGGGAATCCTGACCTCCTTCCAAGCTTCCGAGCCCCGTGGACGAACACAGGGCCGGCAGCAGATGTGCCAGCTGGTGGAAGAGCAATAGTGATGCCGGTCAGGAGGCTGTCTCCAGGCAGTGTGCCGGAAGAAAGGGCAATCCATGGAGGGCAAGAGGACAGGGGGCTGGTGGTACAGGTAAAGCATAGATACTGTATTTTAATAGCGGTACCTCGCTAGAAGCAGAGTATGTACAGAGTGTATATAGGGCACAGGGATAGCTGCAGGTATGTACAGAGGCAGAGGACGGTGAGGCGTATAGACAGGAAAATACAGCTATAAGCAACGTATGGGCAAGTTCTAGAGAAAGCTAGCTAGAGAGGAGGTGCGGCTGTATGCGAGGCAGTTACAGATGTGCTCCTGTATGGGCACAGGCAATGGATGGGAGGGATGGGGGTACAGGGGAGGCCTGGCATGCTAGCAGCACAGGCCCAGTTTGGGTAGGTGGGGGTGGATGAGCTGTCGGGGAGGGTTGGGTGACAGGCAAGGCGGGGTACAGGTACTGTGTGGGGAGGTCCAGTTCCCTCTGAGGGAAGCTGGGGCATTAGGACACATCTAGGCGAGGTATAACCGTGTGCACACACAGGCGGAGGCGAATGCAAAGGGACAGGGAGGTCTAAAAGGAGGGCTTCCTCCAGGGGATGGTTCTGCCTCAGGATCCCCAAGACTCAGCTTCCTCTTGGCCAGCAAGATTAGGCTCCAGACACGTCCCTTTGCAGAGCTGCTTCCTTGTCTTGCTGTATCACTGCTGGGGAGTCGCTCTCCACGGCGCCAAAGTCTTCAAGATCTTCCTTTGGCAACACGCCACCTCCCAGAGCCAATGGGCAATGAGGCCACCGCTTGGTCAGGAGTTCAGACCCCAAACTAGGTCACCAACCCCATGGCTCAGGCACCTCTGAGTTCCAGAGAAAATTCCAGGGTCGGATTCACCAAGTGGAACCCACACAATCCCCTGCCCTTCCCATCATCCCCACCTGGGGACCCCAGCTCTCGCTCACCTTGGCGCCAGCCCTGGGACAGTCGCTGGTGGAGACTCCGGCTGGCACTCTTGGCGATGAGCTCGGCCAGGTCCTCAAAGTTCAGGATGAACATGATGACGGCTGCTTCCTCGTTCTTCACTGGGACCACGTCCACCAGACACCGCAGGCACGACGCTGCCATGGGACAGGGAGCAGCGGTCAAATTGGAGCAGGGGGAGGGGAATATAGAGCATCCACCACCACTGCAACCCACCCCCCACCAAGTACAGCTCATGCCCTAAAACCTGGGAGGAGAGAACACCAGGGCGGGGTCCCCTCTGGGTATTAACAGGGTGGCCCCATGCTACAGCTGGGCATTCCCATTCGACAACTAAGCCCAGCAAGCTGAGCTCAGACATTACCAGAGCCCCCGGCCGGCAGCGCGCTCTCAGCCTGCAACAAGCCAAACTCACCTCCCCGCAGGCTGCTGCAGGTGCCAGCCTGATGCTGACCCACGGCGCCTTCCGAGCAGTCGGAAGGGGCAGCAGATTCTCTGGGGGTGCAGCAGGAAGCTCCGTGGCAGAGCAGTGGCTGGGTCAGATAAACAGCAGGACAGGAGGGTGGGGGCTGCTAGACGCATTTGCCAGTGCAGCAACTCTGCCTGTGACAGCCACCATCTTGGCAGACAGCTAGGTGACCAGATGTCCCGATTTTATAGGGACAGTCCTGATATTTGGGGCTTTGTCTTATATAGGCTCCTATTACCCTCCACCCCCATCCTGATTTTTCACACTTGCTGTCTGGTCACGCATGGCTTCCTGGCCAGGGCTCTAAGAACCTCATACCCTCTGTGGAATGGACATGGAGGGGGACCAGCAATGCACAATCGCCCATGGGTCACCTGCTCCCCTGGACGGTGATTTCTTTTGGTATCCATGTCCCTTCCCTCCTGTTCTAAGGACACGGCATGAGCAGCTGCCTTGTGCAGCACTCGCTGGCTGTGGCTGGGTGACCCGCTCGGTAGAGGCATAACTTCCCCTGGGGCAGTGGATTTTTCACAAGGCCCGAGGAGATCAGGCTCTTCATCCCTGAGCTTTATCTCTTTATGCCTAGATGGGAAGAGGCTCAGACCAGGTGAGGTTGAGGTGGGACTGCCTCCAAGGAGACCGTGCTCTCCTCCCATGGGCTCTTCCCTCCTCGCAGGGCTCCCACAGAGCCATGTCTGCTCAGCAAGGCGGCTGCTGGGAACACCAGTGCCCAAACCAACTGGAGCCCAACGCAGCTGGGCATGAAGGGTCAGGGGATGTGGATGCAGGACGCAGGGTGATTAGGATCAGCTGTCACCCGTAGCTTCCTCCCTTCATGCCTCCCACACCATCCCCTCCTGCCCTCTCAGCGGGCTCCCCAGCTCCATCCAGAGACCACCCTCCTACGCACCTCGCCTTCTCTCCCCATCCCATATCAACCTCCACTTCCCCAAAGTTCCCCCAGCACCCTCCCCTCTTCCCACTCATTATCCATCCCCTTTGCTGCCCACCAGCCAATGAAAACCAGGAATCAAGATACCCCGAGACCAAGCCCCTTCTTCCCCAGCCAGGCCCTTACCACTCCCCACTCTGCAGCAGCCTCCAGTCCTCCCCCGCCCCGTCTAGAGCCCCGGCACCCCTGCCATGGCTGGTATAGCCCATGTCAGGAGCTAGCCACCTGACGGTTATTGCTAGAGGCCAAGCAGAAAGAAGCAGCTATTTTCCTAGCCCAGGAATGGCACTGCTGTCCAATGGGAGCAGAGGGAATAACACACCCTCTTAGAGGACCAAGACACAGCAGCTACCCCAGCTGGGCTGGAGGAAGCGGGATGAGGAGAGGTAACTAGGACAGGATTTAGTCCTGCCTCAGTACAATACCCGCTGCAGCCCTCCAGCCTTGCACAAGCCACAGAGCTCATTTTTCAAGGCACTCTGGATCAGCCACTAGGACAGGGGGAGCTGGGCTGAGACATGCAGGAGAAATGAAAGCATCAGGCATTTCCACCAGCACCAAATCTCCTGTGGGAGGGATCTCACAGCTCTTTACAGACCAGATACATGTCACCTCCTATCAAAATGCAGCCACCTCTGGGGTGGAACGTAGCACTTATTTAACAGCATGCAGCAATGCTCCCTGATGATTCAGGACAGTGAAGTCAGGGAGGAGAAATGAAAAGATTTTGGGGAAAGGCCCGTGTGTTCTTGCTGATCTGATGAGGACAGTGTGCAGATGTATGGAGCAAGGCCATCTGCCGATTTACAGTAGGGGTTCTCAAACAGTGGCTCAGGCAGTGGTGAGGTTATTACATGGGCGGTTGCAAGCTGTCAGCCTCCACCCCAAATCCTGCTTTGCCTCCAGCATTTATAATGGTGTTAAATATATAAACAAATGTTTTTAATTTGTCGGGGGAGTCGCACTCAGAGGCTTGCTGTGTGAAAGGGGTCACCAGTACAATAGTTTGAGAACCACTGATTTACACTGATGTGGTCCTTTCTCGGTCTCTATCTGCATGCCACAAGTCTCTTCCTCCAACCCTCTCTTGATTAGAGGTCCATATCATATCAGGCTATCAATAAAGAGTTAAAGGATGGGAAACTAATCCATACCAAATCAACATGGATTCATGGACAACGGGGCCTAGCCAGCAAATTGGGTATTGTACTATGAGATTACAAGCTGGGTTGATAAAAGTAATTGCGCTGATGTAATACATTTAGACTTCTGGCAGGAGTTTGAGATAGTCCTGCCCGACATTCAGCTTCAGAAGTTAGCCCTATTCAAAATCAAAATGGCGTCCATTAAATAGATTAAAAACTGGCTAACTGATGGATCTTGAAATGCAATCATTCATGAGGAATCATCATCAAATGGGGCCGTGTCTAGTAGGATCCCACAGGGATCAATTCTTAGCTCCAGGCTATTTTTATCAGTGATCTGGGAGGAAAAATGTGTTTTTTAAGGAGTTCAAAGTGCTGAGTACAAACTGGGAAATGAGCTCTTGAACATCTGGCTCCAGCTGTTGGCGCTGAGGACTTGGGGCTCTGGCCCCGAATTCTTTTAAAAATGTGGCCCTACGTGGAGTGTCTTAGCCAATGCGGATTTGACGTATACGGGTTGTTTCCAGGACACTCATTGATGTTCATTAGTTTTTAATTAACACTTTAAGCATTGGGAATTAAAAATTCAGAACAAAATATGAAGCTCATCGGTAATCATTTAGCCTCTTGAGACTTGCGGTTCATAATCAATAAAGAGCTAATTGCCATGCAAGAACGGTGGCAACTCTAAGTATCGGTTTAAATTAAACACCTTAATTAAAAACAAGCCTTGTGCATCATTTGTCTACTTGTTCACTCCTCTCCGAGGGCTCAGTTGTGAGCTGCCTTACACACCTGTGCAGGGCAGCGGGGGGTGGGGTGGGGTGGGAGAAATGTCCTGCCCAGCCTCGGGTACCCACATTGCCAGTCTGGTTGTGCCAATGGGGTAGGAGTGGGCACAGCCTGGCTCCACCCCCTCTAACACAGTGGCCATGCAGCTGTGCCAGGTACAGGGCTGGCTGGCGCAGCCTTCTTCCTGCCTGGAGCCAGCGGGGACCAAACGGTGGTTCTCGAGGCTCAATTTGGTCCCTGGTCCTCTGCTGGGGCAGTGCAATGACACAGCATCCCCCCCACTGAGGAACGTCAGAACAGAAGCAGGGATAGATTAGCACTCGGATCCTCCTGCTCCTGAAGCCTGGGGCCTCGCCTGCTGTCCAGTTGTCAGCCCGTGAGTTGTTCAGACCCCATCCGGGAGCGGGGCATACATGCATTTGCCAGATCATTACACTGCCACATTGCAAACGGCAGCACAGAGCCTTGATTCACTCAGTGTCTCAAGAGACTCTGTGTCAGAGCCTCGCTTGAGCCACTAGATAAGACTAATAACTGTTCTCCTGTATCTGAGTTTAATGAGCATTTAAACACTTTTATCCTGAAGGGTCACAAATATTTGAATCTGTAACTCAGCAGGCAGCTTTTCAAACACAGGCTAACAAAGATCCATGCAGTGCACCTGGCTCCCTCTTTGTCTAACCAAGCTGGGAGTGCCTTGTCAGCATTTAATAAACCAGTGGCTCCGGGGAGAGAAGTTTCCTTCGGTGAGGCAAGATGTACGGCTTTAATAACAATGGCATTTGACAAGCTGTATTCATCTGGCACGGAGACTGGATAACTACGTCTTGGGAGAGCAGAACGCACACAAATGGAATGCTGGAGTCAAACATCATCCGTGTAACGAGGTGACCCAGATCTGTATGATTTCAGCATACCATTCTTCACGGTCTGCTATTTAGCCAGCCATCCCCGATCACAGATGGAAGCAGGGCCTGGAGTCGGGGTCAGGTCATTAACTCCACTTCTAAGCAGCAGGCAGCCTCACAAAAATGCACTGGAAAAGATTTTGGTATCACAGCATGAAGATGCAAGTATGCCATCCGTGACAGAGAGAGACAGCCGGAGAATAATGAGCTAGGAAAGCCATACTAGGGTGACCAAATGTCCCAGTTTTATAGGGACAGTCCAGATATTTGGGGCTTTTTCTTATATAGGCTCCTATTACCCCCCAACCCGTCCTGATTTTTCACACTTGCTGTCTGGTCACACTAAGCCATACATGCCGAGTATCGTGTTCAGTACCATTCTAGTTACTTCCTACTTTCCCATTAAAATACATACTAATCCCATGCTAAGGCCCCAGGAAGTGGCACAGTCATTGCTTGCCAATCCCTTAGATGCTTAACACCCTTGTAATAACATGCCAAGACGTCATAAAGCTGCGTTGTATAGACCTGCTAACCATCATTGCAATAACACGCCCACTTCCTGGATCCCAACAGGATCATCGTAATAACATGCTAAGACATCATGAAACTACGTTGTGATTCCATGCCAGGGCATCACGAATGCCCACTGCAATTCCATGCTGGGCCACTATGAAATGGCACTGCAATGACAGTTCTCCTGCCGATTATACTCTACAAGGCTAATTGCAATTGACCTAGAAGAGAGTCTACAGTTAAAATCTTATGGCAGCCCTCTCCTAGGGTGGTATGCAATCGTGCCTGGTGCTAGGTGACCTTTGAAAGGCTTCATATTTTGTTTGGCAATGGGTGAGAACAGGCTCTCTTGGAAGATTCCCAGCCTGGAAGGAAATGTTGGGAGGTGGGGCTCAGTTCTGCTTCACTTCCTGGGTGTCCTATAGCTGCGGTGTTAAACAGCTGCCCTGCCCTAGAAGCAGCTGCATTTCTACATGTGCTCTGGAGGTGTGCAATCCATAAGATGCCTTGGGATCCTTTGGGATGAAAGCTGCTGTGTTACCGTATGCTAGTATTATCCTGAGAGGGGAATGCACCAACACAATGCAGCACGGCGCTGGCATCATCCATCTTCATGTGCCTGGGCACATTTGGGCAACAGGAAACCCCATCAGCACGCTAGCCCCAATGGGACGGCTTTCCTCCTTGGATCGCTTGGGGATTTGAAGCTCTTGCACTTGCTAGTGGAGTCTGAGAAAATCTGCCACAGTCTCTCCCTGTGCTTGAGATAGGATGGTGGAGGTGGGCAAGTGAGAGAGAGAGAGAGAGAGAATATGCTCCTGTTCTTCAAACCCTCGCCCAGGCAGGGGTCTGCAGAAAGCAGTCAAGCCTCTCTCAGTGGCAATTAGTTTCTGTTTTGTACAGCACTGGTTCCTTATCTCCCTCTTTCTGCTCTGCGATTAACAGGCGAGCAGTTCACAGGCAAGGAGGATTAGCACATCAACAGGCACCGTGTTGCGCTGATGTTCCTATCGGCAGCTTCATTCCCTGGCATAGCCAGCATCCCCCTAGCCCTTTCTCCCAGCCATTGGGCGAAAGGGGAGGGAACAATCTCCTCTCTGCATGCAATTTTAAAGAGCTCAGGCTTCTGTAATCAGGAGCAGATGGCCGGCATCTCAGAACTTTCAAATCTGCCCTGACGTCAGTTACACACACACACAAAAGAACGGGAAAGCAATGGACACAGTTAAATCCCTTTAAAGGGCCAGACAGCAGGGATTCTTTTTTTCAATAGATATCAGTTAAATCCATTTAGAGAGTGAGGTGGGCGGGGAGACAGGGCTGGAATTGTCAAGAGCAAAATCCACTTCAAGGGACGGGCTCGTCACGTAAGAATCAGAGCTGATGAAATAGTCAATAAAAAAATCCCAAACCATCCACCCTAATTTGCAAATATTTTTATGAATTAAAAAGCAGCGCTGGGCTTGCTGGGCTGTCAAGTCACACTCAAAAGTTAAATTGACCCGGCTACAATGTTCCAAGGTGTGAAAAAAATCTACACCCCTGAGCAACATAGTTAAGTCGACCTAACCTCCAGTGTAGACAGCACTAGGGGTTCTCCTATCAGCCAAGGTAATCCACCTCCCTAAGTGGCAGTGCCGGTACCTACATCAATGGAGGAATTCTCCTGTCGATCTAGCGCTGTCTATAGTCAATATAGCTGTGCCTGGCTGTTTCACACCCTTGAGAGAGGTAGCTATGCCAATATAAGTTCCCAGCATAGACAAGCCCTTAGTTACCACCTCTCGGGGAAGTGGATTAAATACAAGGATGAGAGAACCCCCTCTTCCATCGCTGTAGCATGTCTACACTGAAGCACTACAGTACTGAAGTGGTTTAAGTGCAGGAGTACAGCTGCCAGGTATGCATGGTAACGTCTGTGAAATCTCAAAGATCTGCCTGAATGGAGACGCATGGGAAGATTCCAACCCAGAAGGGACCAGATTCATTAGCTACCTTAGTTCTTTTAAAATGTTTCTAGCCATTCAATGAGAACCAAAGCCACCCGACAGAGCCGCTAATCACATGCCATGAAAAACAAACCAACAGTGTCCACTAATGCCCCGTGTGTGAAAATGACCAGCCCGTGGTGAATACTAATGAACAACGAACACTGACCAAGAGAACTGCGATCAGGTATCATCCATAATGAAGATTCTTCCTCCCAAAAACATCAACCAGCGGGGACAATAATACTCTGCAATCAAACAGCATCTTTCACCCGGGGGGCTTGACGCACTTTACAAAGTGAGGGAAATATTAGTATCCCCATCAAGAGAGTGAGACGGGGTCCATGGTCACAAGAGAATTAAGGGCAGAGTCAGGCACAGAACCCAGGAGACCTGATCCCATCTCCTCCCTCCACTCTGATTACTAGGCTACACTCTCCCCAAGCTGGGGACAGAACCCAGGAGTCCTGACTCCCAGTCCCCTGTGCAGCGTTTTGTAAGCGATGGTGTAATTTAGGCCAGACTATGCTACCTCCTATAAATGATGCACTGGAATCCAGCTGCACCCCACGGTACTAGGGACCTCACACCAGGCTGCTGCCTGATTAGGTGAGGACGAGAGGCGGGCAGGGGACTCCTCCACCTTATGGAGCTGGAGCAATGCCCCCTCCTCCCCCCCACGCCAGCCGTCTCTGAGTCTGGTGCCTGGGTTGCAGCACCTTTGCAGAGGGTGCCAGACTGAGCAGAGCCAAGAGGGAGGGTGCATGTCCTTTCAGACCGAGGTGGACCAGCTGTTTGCTGGGTGTCTAGTGGGGAGTCGGATGCTGCCCCTGGAAGTGACTCTGGGATCTCAGGAGAAGAGAGAAGAACAGACTAGTGAGAGGAAAGCAGCTTTCAGCGGAAACTGCTGAGCTGGGAGAAATGCAGGGTCCCTTTGTTTCTCCTCCTCTCTTCTTCTCCCCCCTCTCTCTGTAACAAGCCATTTAGAGCAGGGCAGAGCTTTCTAAAGGCACCTAGATCTGCACCTTCATTAATCCAAGGCCCAGATCCTCAGAAGTATTTAGGCACCTAACTCTCCACGCCAGATTTTCTTAGGCAGCTTTGAAAGTCCCAGCTTGGACACTAGCCCTGGGGGTCTTTGCTCCTCCAGGATTTACCTTGGTGAAGCAGGCCACAGTCTGGGCCCCGTGGGCTGGACAGACCAGATCACAGGGGGCTGTGTTTTCCGCAAACACTCCAGTCTCTGTCCTCTTCCGTGACACTCAACTGATCCCACCCCCGCTTGCCCAGGGGCACCCAGCTCTCCAAGTGAGTTGCCCGATTGTCCCTATCCCCACCACCTCTGGCTCTGGGTGCTCACTGGTTAAGAGCCAGATGCCACAGCTGCACATGGCAGGCGCTGGTTACTCCTCACAGGTTCTCCCTGCCAGACAAGCTCGCACTGCGCCATCTGGGCCCCAGGCTGGCAGGGACTTCCTGAGAAAGTCTCTCTCGGCTCCCAGCAGCAAGAGGGAAGGGAAATGGCTGAGGAGACGGGAAACTGGGGGAGGCAGCACCCGGCCCTTGGAGCCCAGGACTCACCTTCTCCTCCCAGCCCAGAGGGCTGGTTGGGTAGGGATGCTGCAAGTCACCCTCGTGCTGCCCAGATTCTGCCTGTGCTGGGGGCCAGGGTAAGTTAGGTCAGACTCCCGCCAGCTACGTCCAGGCTGCTGCGCCAGCTGGAATTCCTGGGGAGCCAAGTCCCACCCGCCCTTCTGACACAACATGCCCCGGCTCTCCTCCTATACCAGGGTCTGTGTGGGTGGTAGCACAGAGCCGCTTACACCAGCACGACAGTTTCCATGCTGGGGAAATCCTCCCCCAAGTCGCTGCAGCCCATTACGGTCCCTATATGCAGCTGGTGCAGCCTATGAGATCCAGGGGAGAATTCTGAATCCATCTAGTCTACCTTCTTCGGTGCCTGTCCCAATCCCAATCCTCCTGCCTGCGCAGAGATTGCCGTGCACGGGTTGGACCAGGCCCCTAGGTGAGGCAAGCCACTGCCCTGTTACCCTGCTGCACATCTGGAGGGGCTCTGGAGGAGGAGGGTTGCTGTAGTTAACCCCTTGCTCACTGGGAGGCTGTCCCCATCACAGTGGGTTTGAGGGCTCATGTGGACCATTCCCAGGGAGCAAGTCTCCTGGTTTCTGGGCTAGATGCAACCACCTGGGCAGCAAATGATTTCAACCCCTCCTGATGCCCCAGCCCAGATTAAAGATTAGAGGCCTGGGGACAGGATGTGTCACGCTCGGTCAGAGGGTAGCTGCAATATTCCCCTGGTTACAGGCCTCAGCTAGTCCTTGCAAAATGCAGAGACCCTTAGAGTCAAGCCAGCCCTGCGGTAAAGCAGTGGGAGTTGCATCTGCTCACATCAAGCCTGAATTTGGTGTAACAGCTCAGATCTGGGCATCAGGCTAAAATTCATCCCTGCCATACCACCAACTTCAGCAGCCTTTGGCCCAGCATCTCCTTTCCCAGGCAGGGCACAGAGCAGTGCATGGTGGTTTCCCGGGATGTTCTCAATCTCACAAGCAGGCCGCTGGAGGGGAACCACCTGTGTGAGCAGAGATGCTGCTTGGCCGCTGAATATTCTCATAGACACAGAGCAATCCCTCCCGGCAGGGCCGTCCGCACCTAGCGAGAACACCCAAGGAGGACCCTCCTCTCCCAGGGTCCCAGCCTCACTTTGGCTGAGAAGCAGCTGCCTGGGCCAGACCCCGTTTCAGACCTCCCCCCCCATCAGCCACTGTTCCAGAGCCAGGAATATAGCGCTCTCTGCAGGGGATGGCAGGGCTGCTGGGCTCTCTTCTCAGCACTCACAGTGGGCTTGGTTTGGCAGCTGGGGGCCAGATTTTGCAAAGCACCTACTATTGCACCTCCGTACTGGGCTCTGGGGAAAAACCAGTCGCTTGGGGGCTGAACACATCGGGGCTGGAGCACTTGGAAAGTTGGCCTGAGTGCCACAGTGAGGCTGAGTGCACGGAGCTTCTTGATGTCAGTGAGACACCGATCACTGAAAACCAGACTCTTAATCTCTGCCTGTGCCTCAGTTTCCCTGCCTGTAAAACAGATTATTCTCGCCCCGCTCTCCCCCCGTGAGCCTCATGGATATTTGTAAAGAGCTTGGAGACCCGTGGATCAGAAGTGCAGGCAAACTGCAGATTTGCAGAAGGGGCGGGGGGAGGGCTTTACAGTGCTGCAGGAAGCCGAGGGACCTGTAACAGAATAATCAATATAGGCTTTCAAAGGTCACACTCACTTCTGGGCCCATTTTAAATTAGCAGATTCCTTTTCTGGACTCCCATGTTTGCTGTGTGCTCTTTCCCCAGCATTACCAGGGTTGGGATCAGGGACCTTTGTGCCAAACGCCTACCAACAAACTCCCCCCCCCCCTCCAAGAAATCTCCCCATCCTAAGCAGCATTTTGACCCTTGAAAAGGGAGAAGGGGCCAGAGATTCCATGAGACACCTTAGGGACTGTGTTCTTGTTGGTGATTTGACATGGAAGGTGCTCTGAGACCCCAGTGATGGACAGCAGGAGAAAACCCAAAGATGGCCAGCCATTTTTCCTGCCCCCAAAATGTCACAGCTGTGCCAGCCTCACAAAAATGCAAGCTGGCCGCAAACACTGAGCCATGTCTGTGCCTCGCCCCCACTGCCAGGAGGGTGCCGGCATGGTTGGGAGTGGTTCTGAATTTCCCAGCTGGCAGGGGACCGGTGCAGCTGCCCAGCCTTTTGCTGCTCTCCATGCCTGGCAGGAAAAGGGGGAGGGGAAAGGCAAATAGGAATTTTCCAAAAGCTTTGCCTGAAATATCAGGAGCCGGCTTTGAGCCCGACTGAGGCTCAAGTCACGCAGCGCAAGAATATACTAATGGGCTGTGGCAGAGAACTGCTGCCGGAAGCTTGGACGTGCCCAGTTCCTCTCTGCCTGCAGTGGAGTCACAGCAGGGAGAGACCCGGCCCAGGCCAGAGCCTGTGCTACTATACCCAAGCACGAGCAGACTGGGAAACACCCCACACCAGCATGGGCAGGTGTGCTTGTCCCCCCGCAATCCCAGGAGCGGAAGCAGCACCCTGCTGAAAGCAGCTGCCCCAGGTTGAGCAGGGCATACCTGCTCAGGCACCAGTGGGTGTGCCGGAAGGGGTGGCACAGGGAACCAAGTTCTCGAACCTGGCAGTGCATAAATGGTCTGGGATCTCCCTTTCACGTGTCTCTATCCCAAATCAGCAGCAGGCGCTGTGGAAGCTCGCCCAGCCATTACCCACCCTAGGTGGGCTTGAGGGGAGATGGCAAGGGTCCCTAGCTCCCAGAATGCACAGTGCTGGAACGGGATGCCTTGTGCTTCTGCTGGCCTTTCCAGCATCACCGATGGCAGGGACAATTATACTTTGCCCTGCATTTGGTCAGGGATCACAAAGGCCCTCGCAGGTATAAGCTCATGCTGTCCCTCCACTCTGGCAGATAGGTGAGTATCAGCCACGCTTTACAGATGGAGAAATGGAGGAACCCAGAGGATATACGAGACTAGAACGCAGGAGTCCCAGGCTCCAGCTCAAAGCACCCAACACCACAGCTACCCAGAGCTAAAAAGGGAACCCAGGAGTCCTGACATCCAGCGTCACATTTAATTACTAGATCACATTCCTTTCCCTAAACACAGGCAAGAAGAATCTCCACCACCCAAGCTCTGGGACTGCATGCTCTGGAGCCAGGTGTCACGAGTTCCTGGGCGATGCTTTGGAACTGCTCCCCACAAAGCCAGTCAGGACTTTGGGGTGCCTCCTCTCCCTCAGAGCAGACTGTCTGCAGGGCAAGAAACTCACGCGGCTTCACCTTCCTGGGTCTGACCTTGGAGCATTCAGCATATGCCCCTCCGTGCGCTTCCCACAGCGAGTCCGCCCAGGCAGGGTCCTGGGGAAGGCAGAGGGTCCTGCGCACACTCCCACTTTGCAGTCCAACGTGACTCTCAGCCAGCCAGTAAAACAGAGGTTTATTAGACGACAGGAACACTGTCTAAAACAGAGCTTGTAGGTGCAGAGAACAGGTCCATTCTAGGGCCCAGTAAGCCAGATAACCCCGTCTGCTGTCACTTCCCATCCCCAGCCAGCTCCAAACTGAAACCCTCTCCATCCCCCTCCTTCTCTGCCAAGTTCTTTTTCCGGGTCAGGAGGTGACCTGACCTCTTTGCTCTCCCACACCTTTAGCATCCCTTGCAGGGGGGGGAAGGGCTCAGGTCATTAGTTGCAAGGAGACAGAGTGTCGGCCAGAAACTGAGGCACCCACACAGTATTCAGAGGAAACATTAAGAACAGTCCCACTTCGTCACACCAGGCCTACCCCACCAGGCTAGAGTTTGATCCATTAATAACTAGCTGGCCGCTTGTGGCTTTCCTCATGGCTAAGTTTTGGCCAGGGTGGCTCTGCTGCCTTGGTGGTAGCAGCTGGGGTGGGAGCTCTCCTCCCATCAAGTCAAATCCCAGGATTTAGGCTTGGGAAATAGTTCTAGGGAGGTGTGGCATTGTCAGAGGAGAGGCTAGCTAAGGCCAGCCCCTTTCACTCTGCCTTTGGGGCCTCATTTCCCCAACAGGTGCTTGGGCTGAGAGAATCCTCAGGCCAGCTGGTATGTAAATCAGCCTCGCGCCCTCGATTGTCATCCTGAGAATCTGCCCTCTGGTCTTTGCAGCTGAGTTGGTTGCACCATTTTTAAGTTGTGGCTGGCCCAAACGCTGGCTCTGCACCTGACAGGTGGAGAGGCCCGCAGGCAAATCCGCAGTTGGGACACTGCTGGCTGAGATCAGCTCAGGGTGGAGGCATGCAGCAGTGTATAACCCACTGGTGAGCGGGTGCTCCAGGCCCGCCCTGCAGAGGATGAGAGTCCGTTACAAACTCAGTAGGATCCAAGTCAGACCCTTCTGCGTCTGCCAAGATAGCAGCTGTCACAAGAGTATCCCCTGTACTGCAGCAAGGAATCCCCTGCACTGCTCCTAAGCTAGCACGGGTGCCATCTGGCCGGTGGCATGGGGACCAGGCGCTGAGCTGCTGTGGGAATATGCTGAATGGAAAAATCCACTATCACATCTACAGAATGTCAATAACTCTGTATCTGGGCCTGGATCGGCGCGACTCTAGGTAGAGCGGCATAATCAGCGCCAGAGGGGTGTGCCTGCAGGTGATTTATGGTGGTACAGGCAGAT
This sequence comes from Chelonoidis abingdonii, assembly GCF_003597395.2. Classification (NCBI taxonomy): domain Eukaryota; kingdom Metazoa; phylum Chordata; order Testudines; family Testudinidae; genus Chelonoidis; species Chelonoidis abingdonii. The sequence goes on from NC_133789.1 coordinate 8,937,881, forward strand.
GTCCTGGAGATTAATCTGTGTGTTTAAGAATTCAGCTCTTGGAGACTTAATGGAGCAGGGTGCAGAGAGAGGAGAGGCGCAGAGAGATTTCCAGTCAGGGGAGAGTTAACTCTGAGCAGGGGCCGGGGGTAGAAAGGCAAGGAGGGAGAAGGAAGTGAGGAGGACAGGACACTGGGCGCAGGGGAATGAAACAGAAAGGGGTAATGGAGGAGAGATGGGGGATGGGCTGGAGGGGGAAAATGAATCAGGGAGCGAGGAGAGGGAAAGCACAGCGCTGGCCTTTGAAAAAGAGAAGGAGCAGTGGAAAAAAACAGGGCAACAGCCCCATGTTTGCAAGTTTATCCAAATCTGATCCAAACCGTATTACCGCAGGGGTCTGTGACCCCAGGGACCTGGGTATTCAGGCAGCCACAGAATCTGACACCTCCTGCTTCCCCTGGCCTTGAAACACCACAAGAGAAGACACCCCCTGAGGTATTTGACATCTGCTCTGGCAGTTGGAGCCCAGCTCTTGTTCTCTGAACCCACACTCCCATCCCCAGCCAGGGATGCTGCCGCAGAGACCACAGGGTTCTGCTCCTTTACTGGGGAGAGGGTTTCCTATGACTTTAACATCACACTCTCTGGAAAGTGAGCTGATACCAAGCTTGTGGTTATGGGGACAGAGGCCTTCGGCTTGAGATCACTGGCTTAAATCCAGTCCAGGCTGGGATGAACCAAGAGTCCTTCCTAGGTGTTGGCTCTTCCAGGAGGTGGGTCCAAGTCCAAGTCCACTTCCTAGGTTACAAACCACCATGCATGAACGGCAGCATTGGTAGCAGGCTTGGTGGAGCGGCCAAGGACTGATCGGGCCCTGGGGAGTGAATTGTCTTTTCATCTCTAGCCTGGCTTCCCCTCTTCACCAGGTTGGTGGAGCAGCATGTGCGAGAAAACCTGTTCCAGCACTGCCCCTTCTCTACCTGTTCTGGGGATAGAGGGCTACAGGCGCTACTGGTTTGTGTGGGATGGAAAGAGAACAAGGAAGTGGTAGTCCCTTCCCGCTTGGAAGGGGAGAGGCCCCTGGAGAGCCATGGCATGAGGCCAGACTCCTTGCTCCACACACATACAGTTCCCCCCCGCCTCAAACTCTTGGAATAAGTTGCTCAACTCTTATTTTAACTTTCATCCTCCACCAGGTCTGACTCTGTTCCCCCGCTATGCCTGCCCATCTCCTGCTGGGCTCCGTCTGCTTGATGTAATGTCTCATTAGCACTTCAGAGCAATCTCTACCAGCTACAGTTAGCATCTCCTTCACCTCTGGTGCTCTGGGGAGCCTGTGTTTGGGGACCTGCTGGGGCGCTGTGGGTGACAAAAGGCTGACTAATGAAGGGAATCAGCAAGTTCTGTCTTTATCCGCCAACCAACGCGCTCCTTTCATCTAACCCTTTATTGGCTGGCTATCCAGCTATATCTTCTCTATCCACCCAATCTCTGTCCAGCCAATATACTTGGTCTAAGCATTTATGAGCTGCCTCTAACTGGTCCTTATTTAGGTGCCTAACTGGGATCAGAGGCAAAGTGGAGGGGTGCAATTCTACTGCGATCGGCGACACGTCGGTGGCAGCTCTACCACCGCCGCTTCTTTGGCAGCAGGTCCCTGAGTCCCTGGTGGAGAGAAGGACCTGCCGCCGAATTGCCACCGCCACTTCACTCATTCTTCGGCAGTGGCAATTCAGCACAGAGAGGAAAAGGATATGAACCAGAAACAAAACTAGGGAAAGCATGAGTAGCAGCGAGAGGTGCAATGTTTCTGTTCCACGGGTTAAAGCAGCTGATATTTCCCTTAAGCTTAGCTCCATGATTTAGAAACTAGGCTGCAAACATGCCATTCTCAGGAGAGCCCCAAGTGCTTCCTGATTCAGGTCACGTTAGAAACACCACAGTGCTTCAGTTCTTCCATTTCCTGTCCCAATGGAAAGCAGGATGTATAGAGGCAGTGGTCACACAGCTGAACATGACCTCCCAGTGCGACACAGTGGCCAAGAGCTAATGCAATCCTGGGATGTGTGAACAGCGAAATCTTGAGTAGGAGTAATTCGGTTACTTTACTTCTGTATTGGCTCTGGTACGACCACTGCAAGAAAACTGTCCATTTCTGGTGCCTACAACTCAAAAAGGATGTTGATAAATTAGAGAGGGCTAAAAAAAGAGCCACAAGAATGATTAAAGGATTAGAAAACCTGCCTTAGAGTGACAGAGTGAAGGAGATCCATCTATTTAGCTTAACAAAGAGAAGGTTAAGGGATGATTTGATTACAGTTTAAGTATCTACATGGGGAACAAATATTTAATAATGGGCTCCATCCAGCAAAGAAAGGTGGAACATGATCCAATGGCTGGAAGTTGACGCTAGACAAATTCAGCCTGGAAATAAAGGTGTAAATATTTAATGATGAGAGTAATTAACCACTGGAACAATTTACCAAGGGTTGCAGTGGGTTCTCCATCACTGACGATTTTTAAAATCAAGATTGGCTGCTTTTCCGAAAGATCGAACTTCCCCAAAATAATTCCTAGAGTCTATGATCTAGTCTGACTTCCTGAACAACACAGATGACCACAGTGGTCCTTTCAGGTCTTTGAATCTGTGCATCCATCCAGCTTCTTCTCATAGAAGAAAGGATGCAAGTTCTAGGAGGTGGTTTGGATCAGTCCTTGTTTTCCATCCCAAACAAGTTGGCTTATTTCTAGGACAAAGCCCATCAGAAAGCAGATTTGCTCCTGCTTGCACATGTTGGAAATGCAGTTCCACAGCTTTTCTAACAGGAATGTAATCACAGCTTCCCATGCAACACCCACCCTGCTGTCTAACACATATGGGGTGTGTAAAGGTGTTAATTTCTCCTTGATTGTGACTTTTCCGTCCTGTTTTGATCGTTGAGAAGCGTGAGCAGCTACAACATAGAATTATAATGTGGGCCTGACAGACACACACAGGAAATTGCAAAACAAAGGCCAATTCTGCTCTCACACTTAGGAGGGGGTTACTCCAGATTTACACCAGACTGGGCGAGTCAGAATCAGCCCCAGAGGCTTTGGTGTTGGCAGCAAACAATTCACCATGTTTTATCATTCCCTCTCCACACAGATCCAGAGTCACACTCCTGCTTCAGGCATAATGTTACCTCCACCTGCAACATCTTCTATAAGACGGTTACACATTGTTGTCTATTACATGGATTCTCGCACCTTCCTCTAAGACATCTGGACTTTTTCCAGCGTGGAAATGCTTCTAAGCAGTATAGTCCAACAGGCATTTCCTGTACTAAGAAATACTACAATTTTAACGACCACTAGAGGGCATCCTCCACACTGAGCCTTTACCAAGCCCATAGAAACTGTTTATGGACTCACGGACTGGGTTGGATTGTGCCAACCCTACAGGAAGACACGTCTCTCTTCCAGGAGCGTTTCTGCCATAGCAAACACTCAAGACATTTGATTAGATCCCAGTGTCCACCTCTTGGAAACACAGCACCACAATTCAGGGGCAAACGGGCAGGGGCCTCTCTCTGTGCTTCACTTCTCTCAGCTAAAGAGAAGCCAACCTGCTGCTGTGCAGGCAGTGGCAGGGTATTTCCACAGCAGCGCTGGGTTGGCAGGAGGGGCATGAGAAGTGGGTGAAAGCTGGCAGGAGTGCGGCCCATCTGCCACAGACAAAGAGCGCAGCCCATGGGAGCAGGAGGAAAGCTGTGCAGAGCAGGTTCGGCCACCTCAACTCCATTGCCAAAACCACCACATGGAACCTTCTCCCTCTTCAGGCCGGGTCACGGCTGGTGGGTGGCCTTGCCCCAGGCTGCCGCCCTGCTGTTTATTTAACATTCATGTCTCTGACGTTGTGATCAGAGAGGAGGCTGGGAAAGGCTCTGGCTCAACTGCCCCGGAGACCAGAGCCCTGATTTTATCCACAGGATGGGCACAGCAGCAGCACAAGTTCCTCCACATGCAGTGTCCCTTCCTAACCCGCCTCGGCCCCAACCTGATGGGGCCACACCAGGCCATGGGGAGGAGTTCAGTCCCCATGGCTCACTGAGTCTCTGGCCAAGGACAGAGGCCCCATTGCCATGGGAAGGGCTTGGATGTGGTCTCCTGTCCATTAGGAACTGCACAGAGATCCACCAGCTCCTTTTACCTCTCAGCCAATCGGTGGCCTCTGTGAGAGCCCCTTTCAATTGCTATTGACCTGGGCAGGCCAAAGGCCCCCAGATCAGTTAACCCCACCCCCAGCCAGCCAGAAGCCTGGCCTTGCCTGCTACTGTAGATAAATAGGGGGCTTGAGTTTCCCAGCCCCTCCTGTCTCTTAACCTTGATAAAGGCAAACATTTAATAACATAAAAATATCATCATAATAGGAGCTGCCCTCCTCCCCCCTCCACTAGCTTATCCCCTGCAGCAGCTAGAATGGTTAATCTATTTGGCTGTATCACCAGTATTAAACTAATCAACGGGACACAGGGTTTTCCAGGAGTTGGAGACAAAAGCGGCATTGTTATGAATATTAAAAAAAGCAAGCTATTAATCTGCCCCCGGGAGTTATCACTGAGTCCCCGCTCCCCAGCCTGGTTTTAATCCGCAGAGTCTCATGGCAGAGTAGCTAAATCTACATCAGGGTTATATAACAGAGCCCACGAGCTGGCAAGGGCATGGAGGTGAAAGATCCCAGTGGGACCAAACTGGGAGAAAGATTCGGGACCAGTCATTCTAGTGCTCAGCGCCCACCAGCGGGGCTAGGTTTTCCCAACCGCCTAGCACCTGCCATGCAGAGAGCGTCAAAATAAAATAAAATAAAAAATAAAAAAAAAATCAGGCCTCCCATTTCAGTGCCCATGTGTCCCACTGCAGTGGGCCCACCCCGAGGCCTCTCCCAACGAGACAGCATTTGCAGATGGTGAAGGCTGGACTGGATGGGCTGAGTCTTTCACTGTTACTTTTTGCCTCCTTGATTTTCCATCTCATCGGGGCAACTAATGGGCATTCACAACGTTAAATGCCAGCCAGGCTCCCTGTCTGATGATCAGGTATCTTCAGGGAAAACATGTTCAGACGGAGAAACTAACAAGATCTACATGTTGAGTTTAGTTTAGCACCAAAATAGCCTTCTAGCAATTTTACAGAAATGATGGTTCATGTGCTTACTCCCCGCTGGAAATAAATAACCATTAGTGGCCACCAATCTCTCATAGAATAAGCATAAACAGCCACTGAGGTAATAAAGCAGGCCCATGCTATCAGTGCACCATACAATATATCATTGTATATTCTCCACATATGGATCCACAGATCTCAAAGCGCTTTCCCAAAGTAGGTATCGTTGTCTCCTTGGTACAGATATGGAAAGAAAGGGACAGAGAAGTGAATTAGCCAAGCTCACCTAGCTGGTCACTATCGGAGCCAGGAATCTGGATTCCCAGGCTGGGCCCCTGTTCACTCAGTCCATATGCCTGAACAGCCTAGGAAGTAATCTTTGACTCCTAATAGTCTAGGATGCATTCAGTGGCAACCATTCACGAGCACACGTCAAGGGCCAAAGCTGAGACTTTAATGTGAATCTAGGGGCAATGACCTTTCCGCGGACACATGGCACAGCCTCAGAGTCCTAACAGGCTCGGAGAAGTTTGGATGGGCCTGTTTGTATGTTCAAACACCCTCGTTACACCATGGAGATAAAGAGACTTATTTCTTGCAAAGCAAGTGGGATTCATCTAATCAATAAATCTCAGCACGCACAGCGCCATGGGCAGATGGCACTATAAAGAACCCTGGCCAACAACCCTATACAAACTGCCTCTGGTATGGGCTGGGGCAGGACGAGAGGAATTCGGATTCTCAACCCCCCTGTGTTGCCTCAGGAACCCCAGACTCAGGTGCACCCTGGAGAACCGCTTATGACTGAGGCATGAGAATGGGGCTGGGGTTCTCATGCCTCAGTCATAAGCAGTTCTCCAGGGTGCACCTGAGTCTGGGGCTCCTGAGGCAACACAAGCATCTCTCCCCAGAGATTGCCCCCTCCTCATGATTGCACCCAGCTTGCTTGCCAGGGGTCTCTCCCGCAAATAGCACAGTGGAGCAGCAGCAGATAGAGATCACGAGAGAAAGGGCAGGGGGGCAGAAACTGAGTGATCCTCCCCTAGTTTGGCAACGTGAGGGAGGGGCTCAGAAAGGGTGAAGGTAGAGACAGCCTCCCCTCAGCGGCCGTGTGCAGTGTGTGTACACACAGTTTCCCTGACAGTTCTTAAAGTGGTTTGAAAAAAGCAGCAGGGAGGGTCTCGACCCTCACATCTGCCATCCCTCTGCCCAGTAATTAATTCTGCCACCCAACCCCCACCAAATCAGTCCTGTCCCCCTTCCTCCCTCCAATCAATTCTGCCCCACCCTCAGCCATTTGCCTCCACATCTATTCTGCCACTCTGGCCCTTCCTCAGTCCAGCCCCCCCCAAACCCCACCTCTGTGCCTCCTGTAGCTCTCAGGGCTCCTCACCCCTCTCCCCTGCCCCAGGCCAGGCCTTGCAGAGAAGGAAGGAGCAGATGCTGCTCACATTACAGGAGGATGGAGCAGAGCTGCCCTGAGCTGCAGGGTTCTTCCTCCCCTCCTGTGAAAATAGCTTCAGGTTGGGAGGTGGGGGGGGGGGGAGAAAATCTGCCTGCGTCCTGTAGCAGCTTTGATTGGTTGCTCTGCCCCAGGAGGCGGGCACATGGGGTGGACAGCCAATCAAGGAGGGCTCAGATTCACTAGGGAGCTGGAGTTTCTTCATCATGATGAAGAAGGCTCCAGCTCAGCCAAAGTGAAAGAAGTCACAAGAGGTGGCAAAGCCGACTATCCACTTCCTCATCTTCCTCCCCTCCATGGTCAGCTCCGCTGTGCTGGAGGGTGCAGTCAGTGCAGCCCTCATGCCGGTTAATGAGCCCAGCCGGGCTGCAGCAGAACAGCCCAAACGGCTGCAAGGAGCCAACAGGTCTGCATTTAAGCTCAGCAATAGGTCGCTAGCTGCTCAATGCTTACACCGGTCTCTCCTGTCCCAGCCTTGTTCCTAGCCCAGCTCCTGTCCCACTCCAGCTCTGCTCCCACTCTTTGCTTGCCTTCTGGGTCCTGCTCTAACTACTAGGCCAGACTGTCCAATCCCTGACAGCTATCCCCCTCCCTGACATTGTGTGTGTGTGTGTGTGTGTGGCGGCGGGTAAGAGGGTGAATAAGTTTGCCTAGATCTGCATCTGCTTATGAACTCTGACCTGGACTAACAGTTCCCTCTACTAGAAATGGGGGGTGTGTGTGCCTCATTCTCCCCAAGTCCCCATCCAGGACAGGCTACAGGTGACTGAACCTCCATTCCACAGGATCATCCTACATTCCTATAGCTGCCTTTCACATCCCGAACTGGAGCAAAAAGTCAAAATGTTGACATTTCCTGCCACATGAGAATTCTGAAAAGTTTGTTTCAGAAACACCAAAAGGCTTCATTTCAACTTGATTGATAGATCATCTCATTAATAAAAGCTGAAGTTGAAAGCAATCAAGTTGACATGAAACACGGGTAATTTCCCATTGAAATGTTGGCAAAATCAATACGTTCCCACGAAACATTTCAATTTCATCCAATCACTTTCCGATGGAAAAAATTCAAAATGTTTGACCAGCCCAAGAACAAGTCGTGGGTACCAGCACCATCCTTGCCCACCTGAGCATCTGCCAGCAGGTAAAGCCGGGAGCCATTTGAAACACTTGCAAGCCTCCTTTTGCCTCTCTCTCCCGAGACAGCAGCGCAGTCAGCTGGCTTTGGACGCAAGAGCCTGGCGGTTTTACACAGCTCTGGGTAATGAGCATCAGGTTTCTGGCGCACAGGTGCCATTACAGCTTCACACCATTTAAAGATATCCCAGTAACATGAAACCAGCGAGAAAGCTGGGACCATTCTTCCCCTGCTCAGCACAGATGGCCCATCAGATCCCACACCTACTGCTCACCAAAAGCGCGGCAGCAACAGTAACCTGGGCTGGAGCACAGGTTTTCCTCGCAGTGGGATGGACCTCACATGGACTCAGGGGGGCAGAACTTAAAGGGTGAGGAAGGAAGCTCACACACACACGGAAATGTTTGTGTGACACCTTCCCACTGGATGTTTTGCCTAGAGTGACTCAAAGGAGCACGGGCCATGGGATGAAATTAAGCAGAGGAAAACTGACCCAATCAAGGAAATATCTGGCAGCAGTGGCTGGAATCTGGAAGTGCCAGAGATCTATTGGGAGTGGAAGTCACTTGAGATCAGGCTTCTCCATACTACTGAGGAATCCCTAGGGGACAGGTGTGTTGGCCAGGGAGTGGGAACAGGAGGACTAGGGCCTGGATGCACAAAAGAAATTAGATGCCTATGTCTCTGTTTTAGGCTCCACTGAAACACACAAAATGAATCTGGTAGTTGCCTAAAAACTCACTCTACACAAGTTTACTCTACAAGTAAAAATTCCCTAGATGCTGATTTTTCTGCCTCTGAGCATGTGCACGGCTGCCCCCCCACCCCAGGTGGGCAACACTCACCTCCCAACTAAGCCCCAGCACAAGTCACAAACCAGGGAAGATAGGTGCACAGCTGCCTAAGTCACACACAGGGCTTGATCCAGTAGGTTTGCTCAGAGGCCACCTACCAGATTGGACCCTTCAAGTGAGTTCACACGAAAGAGCCAGGGGAGCAGAAGAGGAAGAGAAAATCCCTCATAACTTTCACCCCGGTGGTTATGGTACTTACTGGGGATGGGAGACCCTGGGTTCGAGTGCCCCAGTGCAGCCCCCCTCCCCCTAAGGATAAGGGATCTGTGCAATTAATTAAGTCTAAGGCAGGCTGCAAAGAGATTTCATGGAGCTGTGAGACTGGGCAACAAAACGGCAGATGAAATTCAGTGTTGATAAATGCAAAGCAATGCACCTTGGGAAAACAATGCCAGCTATACATATAAAATGATGGGGTCTAAATTAGCTGGTACCACTCAAGACAGATCTTGGAGTCATTATTTATAGTTCTCTGGAAACATCAGCTCACTGTGCAGTGACAGTCCAAAAAGTGAAGAGAATGTTAGGAACCACTAGGAAAGAGACCGATAAGACAGAAAATATATCATAATGACACTATATAAATCCAAGGTACACCCACACCTTGAGTAATGCATGAAGTTCTGCGTTCCCCATCTCAAAAAAGAAATGGGAATTGGAAAAGGTACAGAGGACTGTGAAAATGATTAAGGGCATGGAACAGCTTTCATATGAGGAGAGATTAAAAAGACTAGGACTGTTCAGCTTGGAGAAGAGAAGAGTTGTATCCTGTCTCAGAGAGGTCTATACTATCATGACCGGTGTGGAGAAAGCGAATAAGGAAGGGTTATTTACTCCTTCACAACACTAGAACCAGAGGTCACCCAGTGAAATTAATAGGCAGCAGCTTTAAAACAAAAAAGGAAGTACAGTACTTCCTCACACAATGCACAGTCAACCTGTGGAACTCATTGCCAAGGGAAGTTGTGAAGGCCAAAAGTAGAACGGGTTCAAAAAAGAATTAGGCAAGTTCCTGGATGATAGCTCCATCAATGGCTATTAACCAAGATGGTCAGGGAGCAACCTTATGCTCTGGGTGTCCATACCAATGATTGCCAGAAGCTGGGAGTGGATGATGGGATAGATGACTCCATGGTTGCCTGCTCTGTTCATTCTCTCTGGGGCACCTGGCATTGGCCACTGCTGGAAGACAGGATACTGGGCCAGATGGACCATTGGTCTGACCCAGTGTGGCCATTCTTGTGTTCTAACAGAGATCTGGCACCTCTAAGGTGAGTCCTCTAACTGTTGCACACTGCGGTATTCTGACATGGGCTTCCCCCATTCTCTCCTCTTGAAGCTGTTACACTCTGGCTAACCAATTAAAGAGTCATTAGAGCAGAGGACTGACTCCTAATGTGGGCGCCTGGGTTTCCCACATTAGTGGCAGGTGCTGTAACTGCTAGGCTGAAGGGTCATTCTCCTGCTTCTCTAACCCAGATGACTCCGAGGGAGAAGAATTGGCGGGGGGGAGGGGGAAGAGACAGAGAGCACAAGCAGGACAATGACTGGTGGTTAGAGCACTCACCCAGGATGCAGGATGCCCAGGATCCAGTCTCTCTGCTCCAAAGACTTGCACCCTGCTAACAAGAGTCTTCCCACCTGCCCAGGAAGTCATGTTCCCAGCTACTGTGCAGCCACACCCAACAGCACCTCTCTCTCCACATTCATGGTAGAGGAGCATCAGCACCTAACAGTGATTTCCAAGGCACCTAACCATCTGGCATGGTGCTGGTCAGCATCACAACACCTGCCTGCTTTTGGGTACCCAGGCCTTGGTAATCTAGTCTGGGAGTTTTCCTCATCCCACCCCCCCCAAATGTCTATGGTCCTGCTCCCTTCCCATTGCCCTCACACTTCAACCCTAATGGCAGGGCCCCCCTTCAGCCTGGCACTTGTATCCCTCCGAGGCTGCTCAGGTCCCTTCGATGCTGCATATTGCCGATGGGGCACTCAAGTGGCTTTGGCTGCAGGGAGAAGGGTGAGGGAACCAATCCCACCCCATCAACCCCTGGGATCCCAGCCAACTTCCAGCCAGACCCGAGGGGCTGGCAAAAGGCAGCCTAATGTGAGGCTCCAAGGCAGTGAATGATGCTGGATAACATGGGGCCTTTTGGCCTTTCCGTGCTAAACCTCTGCAGCCCTCAGGCATTAATGCAGCTTAGCTGGAAGCTGAGCACTGAAATTGGCAGCAATTAAACCGAGTGTCTTGATGCCATGGCACTCCTGAGAGCCCAGCCGGGTATAGCCTATGCACCGCTCTCCCATGCCCCAAAGGGGACGGGGGTCCTTTCATTGGAAATAGCCTTAGCGTGCACACCACATGGCCAGCGTCACACGCCCTTGCACAGAGTTTGGGGGCCCCAAGCTGGGAATTCCCAGGGCCAAGCACCACCGAGAAGCCTTGAGTCAGTGAGTGATTTGGGGCGGGGCTGGGGTGCCGAGCTGGTTTCATGAAACAGGCTCTTCGGGCCAGATCAAAGGGATCCTCTCAGCCAAAGCTCCCAGTGATTTTTGCAAGCATTTGGGGGCGCTCTGCCCCAGTCAGGATCAGGGGAAAGAGTGAGGCCCCAGGATGTATCCTGCAGAGACTAGAGATGGGAAAAGCCTGCTTTGGACCTAGGGGTGGAAAGCGCTGGAAGAGGGTGCAGTCAAGTGCCACAATCCCCATGTTACAACAGCAAACTGAGACGGAGGGAAAAATGACTCGCCTGAGGTCACCCAGCAAAGCAGACTTAAGGCTGAAATGCTGCTGTCAAAAGTCTGTGAGGCAGATTAGTACCGTAATGAACCAGCTATTGTATATGTGCAGTGCCCTCTGCAGGACTGTATTGGAACAGCTCACCTATGTGTCAGACACCCTACACTGCTAACAGCGAATGGATATTCTCCTTTAGTTCAAGCAATAGGAACCAGAGAGCAGAGTTCTCTCCCAGAGAAGTTCCTAGTGGCCACTGTGTGTAGCACAGCAACAAATATCACTGCTCAATAGCCTTATAATGGTTTTGGTAACCTGATCCTTGTTTCACAAAAGGGAAACTGAGGCACAGAGCGGGGACATGGTGCCACACCAAGGCGAGAGTCAGTGACAGTGCCAAGAACACAACCCTGCTCTCCCAACACTGCTAGACCTGATCCATCTCACAGCTCACCTGCCTCTCCCGTTAATAAGGAAAGAGGAATTTCACTGCATTTATATTGCATTAACCGAGCCCCATAAGGCTGGAGCTGAGGGGGTTTGTTACTCAGCAGGTACGATGGACAGATTCTGCTCCCAGCAGCAGGAACGTGTCATTCTTTGAGTCCTGTTTGGCGTCGGATGCTGGAGTCAGACACTGCATCAGTAACTGCGTATGTGCAGCATGGGAAGAGAGATGAAGGCACCCGCAGCCCCGAGTGAAGTCACTTCAGGTGAGGACCAGCCCCAGGGACATAAGTGAGTGTTTCTCTGTGACAGAATCTGCCTGCGGAAGCGTTAATAGGATAAAGATGCTGAGTGTGGAATTCATCCCATGTTGATGGACGGGTCAATGCGGGGACTGCTCCCATGCCAAAAAAAGGTCAGAGCCCTCTATCTACTCAATGACTATCCCGCCAGACAGGGAAAGAGAAATAACGTGGGGTCCCTTTACATGGGCCCCTGGCAATGCCAGGGCCTCCCAAATTTTGCTCAACCAAGGGCCACAAAAAAAAAGACAGTGCACTAGCTGCACTCAGCATACAAGCAGAGTGCAGCATCCCAGGAGAGGAGCAATTCTCAGACGCCAAGCTTCAGTGTGCATCATGGCCTGGCCACGGGCTGAGCTGCAGCACTGCATGCTGGGAGCTGTAGTGTCCACGGGGTTTATATACTGGAGAAGGGAGCTAACAGAAAGGCTGCCTCGGAGCTAGCAAAGTAGTAGCTACAATGATCACCGCCCCTGTTCCACCCTAGAGTGATCGGGAGCGATGTGATCGACCGGTTACAATGATTTAGATTGCAGCGGCACCTTGGAGACCCAGTCACAGACCAGGACCTCACTGTGCTTGGTGCTGTACAAAACACAGCACAAAGACACCTGCCTTCCCCAGAGAGCTCAAAGCCTATACTATTCCCAAGCCTTGAGATGAGTCAGACCACCCCAAAAAAAAAAAAAAAAAAAACACCACAAGATTGTAAATCTCAGGATTGTTAAGCCAAACAAAAAACTGCCTAGTAAATGCTGGGTTTTTTTTATTTGCCTTCTGAGGTTGTACTCAGGCCAAGTTTTCCAGTTTCTCTGCAGCTAGAAATGTTACTTTTAAAATGAAAGCAGAGATGCTCTCATATTCACATGACTCCAGGCACTGGGGCTTTAAGGAAAGCACCCAATATCACAGACTTGTAATAAAATTGAGAGCGTTCAGCTGGCAACATGGAGCTATCCGAGCTCTGTGGGCACAGCAGCTCGTCCTAGAACTTGCTTGGAGTAATGCACTCACGCCAGCAACCTCTATGAAGCTTTGTAAAAGACGCAGCCAAGGTGCTTGAATTGGCCCTGCCTTGGACCCTGTGCTGTCACTTACACTTGTGCCAGGTGGGTGTGAAATGCTCCCTAGTGGTGGGATTGACCAGGGAAGGCTGAATTTTAGCTCACTTTGACAACACATGGTGCCAGGCAGAGGAGATGCAGGCCCCGGGGAGGAGTTAGAGGTGGAAGCATTCAGGCTGGGTACCCAGGTACAGCTGCTTCCAGGAGCTCTGGGAGCAGTCGGATGTGCTCAGCTTTAATGTCCTAATGCCCCGCTTCAAAGACATATTGTAAACACCAGGAGCCTTAGATCAAGCATCACATCGGTCTCCCCTCACTGATTCTGCCTGGATCTCCACTGAACTCTCATATGGTCATTTACACCTGTGCCGACCAGCTGTAAAATACAACCAAATCAGTCACCTGGTGCAGATAAAAACTGCTGCCCAGAGTGCTGGGCAATGGAGACTCAGGTCTATTTTCTTTCCCAGAATAAATTCAATCCCCTTGCTGGAATCCAATGTCTCCTGGCTGCTCAGGGGCTCTAGCAACATGTTGAAAAGGTGGTGTTTATTCAACAGGGAAACCACCAGCACAGCTCCACCTGGGGATAGCCGGGAGAGCAGTGCCAGCAGGAAGGATCTCTCTTTGTACATCCCATCTCTGGGTTCAGTGTTAGCAACCTGGGTGGGAGAGCTTCTTGCTGTGGTCTTGTGCTGTGGGTTACCTCAGTGCAAAGTGGGTGTGAAATACTGCCACCCACTGGATAGGTGAGATTTTGCACTGGGGCAAGTTACAACACAAGGGTGCAAGGCAACCTTCCAGCCCCTACTGCAGCAGTGTGGCAGGGTAGCATTTTGCATGTGCTTTGCACCAATACAGATGATTGCACAAGGTGCAAGACAACGGAGAATCAGGCCCTGGTGCATCCAAAGCAGTTAGATGCCTAACTCGGCACTTAAATACCTTTGAGAATTCAAGCCTTGCTGTTCAACTCCAGCATTGTTTGAGAAGCCAACACAGAGCTTGGAAAAGCAGCAGAGCAAGGCAGATGCTTCCCTGCGGGAGGCCCAACCACAGAGAAAAGATGCTGCGGAGTTCCCATCACTCATTTTCTCCCCTCCCCTCCTGAGACAGATTGGGGAGGGGGACCCAAATGAAGCGAGTTTGCTGGGACCACTGCAATCCCTAATTCACAGCCCCATTTGGCCCCACCACTGATTGTCTCTGGCCAGTGAGGACTAGACCTGGGATAACAGAAGATGCTGCAGGTCAAGGCGGAGGAACATCCACCAAGCTGGGGTAGGGTGAAGGGCCAGGACCGGAATAGCTGGCTGTGCTGCAAATTATAACTGCTTTAATAGAACTGCACGAAGGAGGCTGACACACCAGCTGCCAGTGGCTTTAGCTGGTGTCATCAGTTTCATATTCATAAGCATCAGATGCCTGCAGATTACAAAGAAAACCACTCCACGCTAATAGAGGCTGCCAGCTGCTGCTCCCTGGGCTATGGGAATATTTCATCCATGTCTGGCATCCCTCACCAGCAAAGGGAAAATATTCCTATTCAGAGGCCTCCCCATCCCCTGCCTTTGGGCCTGATTCTCCCTTGGGCAGTATTTGCATCAGTGCAGACTGAGCATGAGCTGGGCACCCAGTGCTGATTTCCACCCACTTTGCACAGCTACAAGAGACAATGCAACGTTCAGGGCAATGGAAAACCAGGTCCTGTTTCGTCCATGCAGAGCCGGCCCCACATAGCCTAGAGCTGCATCTGAATTAGAAAGCGCCCCTCAGCAGACACCGCCACCAGGGTCTGGGGGATTCCACTCTCACGACCCCCCGGATTCCCTCCCACTAGCTTACAGACCAAAGCCAGCAGCACAGCATCTCCGCTCAGCACAGCCCCGTGATGCGTTTCTGGAAGCCCAGCATGAGGGCTGCCTCAAGAGGGTACAGGCCTGGGCGGTGGTGGAGTTTGGGGCCCTCCGAGGTACAGGAGGGAAACCAAATGCCAGTCTGCATCCAAGATCATGAACTGTAGCAACAGCTGCTTCTATTTGCAGGAACGCGAAGTCTCAGGCTGCCTCCATCATCTCCATCTTTCTCCTGGTGGGGGCACATTAGAGCAGAGCTACTCCCCGTGGTCCAGGAAGGGAAGAGGCCAGGAAACACTGCGTGAGCAGGGATGGATGGGCCTGTCGCCCTTGGTGGCTCCCTCCCTGCCGTGGGAGCTGCCTGAAGCAAATGATCTTGTAATTAACCTCCTGGCTCTCCTGCTTGGTCACTGTCAGGCATCTTGTAAGGAAATTAACTTTGCACTGATCGCTTGGCTTTGAACAGGGTGAATCAGGGATGCTGGACCAGCCTCGTCCAGGCTTCAGCTGCTTTCCAGTGGCCCCAGGACCCAGTGCGGGGCAGACTGGGAAGGACCCATCCCCCACATACCCACACTTATCCTTTTACCCCACCAGGTGCTGCTTGACAAGAGACTCGGATGATAGCACTGACCAGCTCATGCCTCTGGCTGCCGCATCCCCCCTCCACCCGCTGGCTATTGTGACTGCTCAACATGAGCTCCCTGGCTCCTGGGAGATCCCTTTTAAAGCACCAGGCACAAATGAAACTCAGGTCTGAGCAGGGCCGGCTCTAGGTATTTTGCCGCCCCAAGCACGGCTGGCAGGCTGCCTTCGTCGGCTTGCCTGCGGGAGGTCCCCGGTCCCACGGACTCAGCGGCATGCCTGTGGGAGGTCTGCCAAAGCCACGGGACTAGCGGACCCGCCGCAGGCATGCCACCGAAGGCAACCTGCCTGCCACCCTCACGGCGACTGGCAGAGCACCCCCCGTGGCTTGCTGGTGCCTGGAGCTGCCCCTGGGTCTGAGGAAAGCCATTCAAGCCACCCTAGCGAGTTTGCAGATGAAACTAAACATTCTCAAGAACGTGGAATCCCCCACCCCCATCCATCCAGGAGGGTGTTGACTCCAAAGCCTAATGGACTTGCCAACACCCCTCATTTATTTCACTGCTGACCCATTCAGCAACCCTCTGCCATTCCATCTAGAGGAGCATCTCCACTAACAGACACTAGAATCAGTATTGTAGTAGCATCCTGAATGCCCTAGTTCCAGGCCCTATGGTGCTAGGGGCTGGACAGTCAGTGAGAGAGAGTCCTTGCCCTGAAGAATTTACACTCTAAATAGACAAGCAGAGGGAAAGGTGAAGCATCTTGTCCAGAGGCACCTGCAGGGTGGGGAAATGGACCCACAGCTCCTGCACCAATGCCTTTACCCACTGGACCACACTGCCTCTCGAGCAGCAAAACTCGTATCTTGGGTAGGTCTCTAGGTACCAGTAGTCAGGGATGCACGTAACCACTAGGATTTCACGGTGCTTTGACCATGGAACGGCAGCTCCGTTACAAGAGCCAAAGTGACAGATGCTGAAGTCAGCAATGTCAAGTCCTCTCAAGGTGAGAATGCAGAGGGACAAGGTTATAAGCATTGTCTCTTCACTTTGCCCTCTGATAGCACCTTTCATCCAAGGACATCAAAAGGCTTTTCCTAGCAGCCAATCCTGAAGCAACCCCCCCGCCCAGTGATGTGATAAAGGGCAGGAGGAGGAGGAAATTGTGACACAGCTGGTCAGTGGTGAAGCTGGGAATAGAACCCTGTAGTCCAAAGGCTTATCTACACAGGACCACTCAGGAAAATGAATCCAAATTAACTAAAGGTGTGAATTTAATTCCAAATGTGAGCATCCACACAGGGGTTTAATATAGTTTAACTAATCCACTTTAAGGTAAGAAGGAGGCCCTGCTATCTTTGCGGTGCAGAGCAGACCTGCACCTTTAAGAACTCATGATCCACCGACTTACAAAGAGATGGTGCCACCTATGAGAACTCAGTAAACACAGTGAGAAGGATGTTGGCAGGTGGAGGTCCCAATGGCATGGGAACAATGACAGCTGCCAATATCAGTCAGCATCCTGCAGTGGTAGAGCCCAGAATAGGAGTCATGGGAAGGATCCAGAGGGGAGATGAATGTGGTGGGTCTGCCTTCCCGTTCTTGGCAGGGGAAGCTGTCAGCCCTCGAGCCCTTAGCCGGAGAACTGCTCCAGGATGAAGAGCCCTGCTTTTCAGAGCACCGGAGAGCAGGTGAGGTGGCTTTTCTTGCCACACCTGTCCTAATCAGCTCCCCTCTCTTGCAGCACAGCATGAGTCTGGAGCCAGCCATAAGGAATGCAAGCGGGAGGAAGCAGAACTTGTGACAAGGGATCATTTTTGTCTTTACAGAGGATCCAATGCATTACTACGTGGCAGGAGGCGTTACTGAGTCTGAGATAGAAGCAACAGACTTGGATGAGAAGCTCTGAGCCCAAGCAGCCCCTGTCCCATCACAAAGCCCATGTGTGGATCTGAATTCACCAACTCTGGGATGGCGGGGCTCAAGGGTGCTGTTTGGACCTGCCTCTGCGTTCCTCTGATGCAGCCTGTGTTGGAAGGGGGATCTCTCACCCTTTCAGGAAGTTGCACTGAGTGAACCAATAGAGCTGGAAAGATCTATTAGATTACATGTCCCTGAGATGGGTAAGCAACCAGCCCATCTCATGGCATCCTTCCTCTGATGGGCCATTACCCTGTACTGATCCACCCTGTCCAAGGGATAGCTGAGTCACACACATGTCAATGGGCACACACACACACACACTTATTGCTTCTGGACCCAGTGCAAATACCACACCCCTCCCTCACAGTTCTGACGCTCATCACAGTTTCCTCAGTGGGTAAATGCCAGCAAGCAGCATAGCACCCAGCAGTGGCTCCTTTCTAGTCAAAGGAGCGGCTGTATCTCCACTAGGTATCACCATGGCTCCAGCAGGCCGTAAAAAGCAATGCAACAAGCAGGCGAACTTGCCGGGCCAGCTGCACTGCAGTCAGAAATGGCAGAGCCTAGAGATTGGTGGCGACGTTATGAAAAAAATAAAAAAAAGAAAAAAGAGGATTATTGGATTTGGAGCCTCCACTGTGTAATTAAGCGGCAGGTCCCTCGAACGCAAGCCCCTTTCACTGCTGATAAACCCCATCTATAATGGGCTGAATGCTCACAAGCAGAGCGCTGCGGGGAGACAATGCTCCCCTTGAAAAGCCTAGTGCCAGTGGGGCAGGGTTTTAAAAATAGACATGAACAGCTTTTTTCGAGGCATTACAGAAAGCGGCAGCCACTCTCCCAGGTTAAGTGCTGAACTGGTTGAGCTTCTCTTGTGGCCAGCAGAACACTGCACAGAGAAGAAGGGGGAGGTTAAGGCTGGCTTAGGGCACCCTGGGGTGGGGAAAACCACTGGGGAGAATTTCCAACATTCTCATACAGTGGTAACACCAGGGAGCCCTGGCCCTCTTCACTTCTAGCTCGCAGGGTCCATGCAGGTGGTTGCTGAAGACTCACCTCTTCTGAGAGAGCTTTGGTGGTGCCTCTGTGAAGTGAGTCAGCACAGAGGGTTCCCAGCCACTTCCTAGCGGACAGGGGTCCCTATTGCCCAGAACCAGCCTGACTGACCCAAGCCAAGGGGCCAGTTAGTGCAACTCAGCAGATGCCGCAAGGACTGAACTGCCCATGGAGGCAGAGCTCAGGATCAGCCTGACAACACGGTGCAGAATAGGAGGAGCTTCTAGCTGGATAAACAGAGGGCACCATTCACCAGGGCTGTCAATCTGGTACCTTCCCCCAGTATAAAGCACAGGAGGGAGGGGCATGCTGGGACCCATGAACATCAGGGGCCAGAGTTTCAGTGCTGGATTCTCTTTGAGCCACCCCACCCCAACTTAAATGGGGATGCAAATCTGACTGCCTAGACATCCGAGCACCCAGCCTGTGCCTACAGAAATGGGGTCAAGTCTCCATTACAGCTCAAGCCCTGAGGCCCAGACAATGCAGTGGCTCAGTCGGGCATACTGCACCAGCCCGGCCTCGCCCATCTATCTGGGCTGCCTGTAGTCAGAACGTCACTGTAGCTGTGGTTTGTCAGTTTAATAGGCACCTCAGGATTCTCTCTCCCCCGGTGGTTGCAACAATCAGTCTCTGAGCAGGGCTGGCAGAGAGACCTTTCCCTCTTTAAGGAGCCCTGGCAAACACCAAAGGCAAGAGGAAAAATCTCTATCTACAGCCTCTGAGCAACTCCGGCCACCCATCCTGTAACATCAGCGCTCTGGCTCTCCTCCTGCTGCCACTTAATCACACTGCGCTTGCACAGGCTGTCTCCCCAAGGTCTGTCTAGCGGAGATGCTGAAGGAGCTTTGCACCTTGCAGGATCAGGCCCTTAAGACACACCCATGCTTAGCTCCTCATAGTCAGTATGCACTGTCTCTTTAATGGGAAGAAACCCCCACCCCTAGGGCAAAGGGACACAGTAGATCCTTCTGAGAAGACAAGACCCCTGTGCCCTAGTTCTCTGGCTCTTAAAGGGAACATGCAGGGCGATAGACGCTACCCTGGTCACTAAAGCTGCTTAGCGAGAGGGGCAAATCACCAAACACCAGATTTTAAACTAGAATAAGAGCAATTAAGAACCCTGCAAGAAGAGAGACTCTGATAAGGTCTGTGTTACTGATGCGTGCGGCAAGTCACTGGTAATGGGAGGCCTCCAGGAATGCAGGGGGAGCAGAATCCAGAGCTGCAGAAAGGGAAGTGTTATTTCCCCTTGGTAGGAGAGTGGTGAAAGTCACCCTCATTCAAACGGGAACAGCATTCACCGAGTCCTAATCTGGGCCATCAGCCTCCTGGTGCACAGCAGCTCTTGCTGACCTACGGCAGCGCCATGCCGGGTCACCCAGGCAGTGAAACAGGGACAGGTGAGATAAGAGGTGCTGTGGCCAGAAGGCAGGGCACTGGGATGGCAGACAGGACACCTGGGTCCTAGTCTAGGTATCTAAAGCACTTATACGTGTCCCCCTCACTTCTGTCTTTAAGGCCTTTAGCTTCACACACTCCGGGGAGGCAGGGCCATGCAATTATCCCCATTTGAGAGACAGAGAACCGAGGCACAGAGGTGGAATGTCTTGCCCAATGTCACAAAGGCCAATGCCCTTCCTGTCTATTCTGAGCTTCCCTGCTGCATGACCTTGAGCAAGTCACTTAAGGTCTGTTTTCCTCCACCCTGCCCCCCCATTCTCCTCACCTTTCATCTGTCTAGTTGTAAGGTCTTCGGTAGGGTAATCAGATGTCCCAATTTTTGGGTCTCTCTTATATAGGCTTCTATTACCCCCCACCCCCATCCTGATTTTTCACATTTGCTGTCTGGTCAGGTCACCCTATCTTTAGGGCAGAGTCTGTCTCTGGCCTGGTGTTCATACCTAGAACAATATTCCTCACTCCCACATCTCCACTGGGGTTTCAAGGAGAAAAAACTAATAAGGTGCCTCGGGCTGTTTACAAAACAAGATTTGCATATCTAGCGAGTACCTAATGTTCTAAGCCCTCTCCCAGGGGAGCACCTATCGGCTGCGGCTGGGGCTCCGTATGCTGCCTCTTTGCAGCATCAAGCCCTCAATGTTTAACTAACTCCCTGCAGCATTAGAATTAATCACTAGCATTTCCCAGCAAAGCTTCATTTTCATCTTAACGTAATTCCATCTGCGCCAGCACAAGCCACCTTCTGCTGGGGGGAAGCAGAGCTTGGAACCCGCTGGCAGAAGGCTGCCTGGGTACAGCGAGACTGCGCTGGCCGAGGGGAAGTGGAGCCGTGAATTAACAGTCAAGTTTCTGCTCGGTCGGCGCTTGCAGGGCTTGATCCAAAGCCCACAGACGTCAGTGAGTGTTGGCTCATTGATTTCTAGGGGCTTTGCATCAGGAGGAAGTTTAAATAATATCATGTTCTCCTGCTTATGGAATGCACACACCCACTGGGTGTGATGTTCTGTCTCATCTGGTGGCACCGAGACCACTTAGAGAGAGAGAGAGAAAATGAATCTGCTCTACAGCCCTAGCTAACAAGCAGTTGCATTTGAGCTCATGCTGTAGATGCTCATGCACTAAGCTCCAGAGGCCCCAGGTTCAATCCCACCTGCTGACAACCAGGGTCTGTCAGTGTTACATTTATACCCTAACCAATCAGATTACAGGGCAGAGCCATGGCCCATCCTGTAATGTGCATCAAAAGTCTTGTTTTTGCTTTAAAAAGCCCCCTCTCTCCCCAGCTGCTTGTGTGGAAGGAGGAAGCCTTGTTTGCCACAGCTGGCATCAGAAGACTGGTAGTGCACCAAATCTGAGCCCCATCTCCCTGACCAGAGGAGTCAGCTACTCCAGGGGCAGCAGGATATAGTCAGAGCCCTCCCTGACCCCAAGGAGCCCAATTTTGGGCACTGCACCCATGGGCGTATTCTAAGGGAGGAAGGATGGTGCAGTGGTTAGGGTGCAAGTCTTTGACCCAGCTTCCACTCCCTGCTCTTCTCCAGACCTCCAGTGGGTGACCTCGGTATCTCTGTGCCTGTGGACGAGCAGATGTCCCCTCAGCGCATGCCCTTGAGGCAGGGTGTGGTGTTGCAGACACCCCTTGTCTAGGGCTGACAACCGCTCTGGCCGTGTAGTGGTCTCCTTGGGACTTGGCCATCTGGCCAGGTGGCTTTTAGCCCCACCCCTTCTGGGGTAACAAAGTCCAACCCACAAGAGTCCAGTGTCCTTTACCTCAGGTTTCAGCCCCTGATGCTGGGCCCCATGGGCCTTCAACCCTCAGGGCTTCAAAAGTTCTTATCCTCTTCTGTCAGAGGGCTTTGCACCACCTGCCCCATGGGCTGGTGGGGTAACCCTATCCCTCCCTCTCCTCTGGGTTCCAGCCCAGAGACCCCATAGCGAGCAGACAAGGTCTGTCTAGTCAGAGTCACCCCTGCAACCACCCTCAGCCTGTCAGCCAGCCTTTCCCATAGCCCCTTCCTGGGCCCACCATGTACTTGCATTCTCCTCAGGTGCCAGGATGTCTCACTCTTCTCAGGCCTCACAGCCTCTCTAGGTTCTTTCAGAGCTGGGTTTGCAGGACTTGCCCCTGGAGCCCTCCAACAAGTCCCCCATGAGAATACAGACTTCAGCCACTTCTGACCTCCTTAGGCTCAAGCTTTTGTCCCTCTTAGGTGCCCCTTTGTGTCGCTCCTCACTCAAACACCTCCCTGGGCTGCCTCTTTGGAGGTCTAAATGCTGCCAGAACAAGCCACTAGCTCAGCAGCTTTGCTCCATTTCCTAGCCCCCTTGAGAGAAAAGTCTGAACGCTAGATTCCCCACATCCTCTTCAACTTAGTCCACTATCTGCTACCCAGAGAGGATGCAGCACTCCCTACTTCAGGGTGGGCCTCCTCTTTTTGTACTAACCACCTGGCTCCTCTCCCAGCTAGCACTCATCTTTAATTGGGCCTGGCCCACCCACCAGGTGCCACCACTACTTAAGCTCCCCTGCTCCCCTTAACCCTTTCAGAGCCAGGGTGAGGCATACACCCCATCACAGCACCTCAGCTCCCCTCCCCAGAACATGGCAGTAATTGCTCTGCCCTGCCTCCTGGAGGGTTATGAGTATAAAGGTAGCTGTGACTGTGAGGTGCTCAGATATTATGAGATGGGGTCCAGAAAGGGAAATAGGATGAGAGGTTCCAGGACTCCACTTTGATGTGTGAATCATTGGCAAAAGGTTCTGGGTCAGAACCTGGGATCCCAAGCACAAGGGGAGTTCAGTCCAGAAAGCTGCTCAAGACCTTCTGTCGCTTTAGAAATAGACAACACTTCAGGGAACCTTTCCCCAGCCCAGACTCACATGGGGCAGCCAGACTAAGGATCCCGTTCACAGACTCACTTGGGGAGGCCTCTTTAAAATGGGCCCATCCGGTCTGATCCTGCCACTTGTGCAGTATGGGACTGATCCTGCCGAAGGGGGAAATGCTACAAATTGGAATGGTGACGCGCTTTGCATCGGTGTAAATAACACCACAAGACGCAGGGTGATGGAGGACCAGGCCCATTGGATTTGCTTGTGTTTTCTGGATGCTCAGAATGGGTGGAACCTGCTCACATAAATCCCCCTCCCCTCCCCTGCAAGCTTGGGCTGCTCTCAGATCTGTGCATCTGCTCTGAAACCCAAGCTGCCAGGAAGGCAGAACTGGGGCTGGTTGGTTACAAGGTGTCAATTTTGGAGAAAGCAGAAGACAGTGTCCTTATCGCAATGAATGAGAAAAATCAGGACTGAGCAAAGGAGCCCCATAAGGATGTCCTCTGTGATCCCCATGACAGTGGCTGTCATACACTGCCCCCATACTGCTCCCCTCCACCACTCCCAGTCCTGGGATCTGTAAGCAGTTCTGCTGTGTTTTCAGTCCAGTTCAAGGCCAGATCCCGTGCGGCTTGTGTGACGAAGTGGGAATGTTCTTGATGTGTTATTGAAATGCTGAGTGGGGAGTTTTGCTGCCTTGGGGAAGGGAGGATACCTGAGCATGTAACCTGAGAACCCAGGAGGGGGGTTTGAGGCCAGGTAACACCACTGCCCGGGAAACTGGACAAAGGACACAAAGGCTGGAGGAGGAGCCGGGGGGAGGCTGAGTGAGAGGCTGGACGGAGTTTCATTTGGAGCTGGCTGGGAAATGGAGAGGGGCGCTCCGACCAACAGGGCTGTGGCCTCCCCAGATGGACCTAACTAACGGGGGTCCTGTTGTCTGTACCGGCAAGACCTGTTTTGGACTCTGTTCCTGTCATCTAAATAAACCTTCTGTTTTACTGGCTGGCTGAGAGTCACGGTGAATCGCAGGAAGCTGTGGGAGCAGGGCCTTGTCTCCCACCACACTCTGTGACAGCTTGCACCTCTTGACTCCCCGTTGGTGAGGGCAGAAGGTAGCCCTCCTCATTTTAAGCCTCTCAAGGCAGGGTCCTGGAGGCTGATTCTGCTCTTGTTCACCCTAGGGTAAATCAGGAGTAGCTTAGGGGAAATCCATAGAAGTGCATCGGTAGGAGAGGAGAATCAGGCTCGTCTGTACAGAGGAAGACCAGTCCACAGTGCTGCACAAATAGCAATCATCTCCCCCTAGCAAACAGCTCTTAGGATGGCTACCCCTGTATACACCCCCCCACCTAGCTACACACAAGGCCCAGTAATCCAGGGATCGCCCACATGGCTATTTCAATGAGGGGCTCTTACTGTCTTTCCTGTAGTAGAGGATCTCTAGCTTGCACTCCTCGGATCCCAGCAAGGCCTGAGTCAGCTGCGCGATGGAGTTTTTGGTGGTCTCAGGCCCGGTGAGGAAGTCACAGGTGCAGGGGCGCTGCATGACCTCCACCCGGGAGTAGCCGAACATCTCGCAGAAGCCATCGTTGCAGTAGATGATGGCGCAATTCTCCATCTGGGCGTTGGCAATGAGGAACTTGCGGTCTGCAAAGATGCATGGGAAGCAAAGGGTTAAAATGAAGGTGACTGCCCCCAAGTGAACTTCCTAGAGAAGGACGTGCGGGTGGGAGTGACAGGAGCTTCTCCACCTGCAGAGCTGGGTGCAAAGATTTGCCAGGGCACCGGCCTTGTAGTCTTCATGCAAATAGGGTGTCTGAGGGCAAGATGTTTAGATTGTAAGCTCCTTGGGGCAGAGACCGTCTCTCCCTACTTGTCTGTATAGTCCCTAGTACTGCAGGGCCCTGATCTCAGCTGGTGCCTATGGGTGCTACTGGAATATAAACCATTGGGTTTCCCCAATCTGGGGGATGGCAAAGCGCTTGACAGATATTAAACATGGCAGAATCCCTATGATAATCTCCATTTTATAGAAGGGGAAACTGAGGCACTGACAGGCCCGGTGACTTGCCCAGTGTAGCAGCAGCAGGACTGGGACTAGAAGCCAAAGCAGCCTGATTCCCAGCCCACTGTGCCACTGCCACCACTAGCAATACCCCAAACTGCCTCCTGCTTTCTCTGTATTTCCCTCCCCATCCTTGCAGATGAGCGAGACAGCTGTGAGTACAGGGGCGCTATGATGGAGTGCGCCAGCCCTGTGACAGGCGCTTTCTCCTTTGCTTGCTGGTGCAGACAGTGAGACAGAAAGCACCTCCTGCTTTCCACTGGGGACTCTGGCCATTACTTTAAGACAATTAATAATAATAATAAAATGGAGCAATTAAAAAACATGAGACAAACCCTCAGGTTATCTATTCGTGAACATACTATTTATAATAGTGCCTAGAGGCCCCAGCCAGGATCAGGGCCCCAGTGCAAGGTGCTGTACGAATATATAGTAAGAGATTGTCCCAGCTTTTACAGTCCAAAAGGACAAGACAAAGTATGGGAGGGGAAACTGGTACCTGGAGGGGTGACGTAATTTGCTCAAGGTCATACAGCAGGTCAGTGGCATAGCTGGGCACAGAGTGCCAGCTAAGGGCCCTCGCCACTAGACCACACTGTCTCCTAGGATTGTTGCCTACAGCCCATTGTCTGGCATGTTGCCCACTTTACACATCCTATATGATGTGGGTCCCAGCCCTTCCCCTTGGGAGATTTTTCCACCATCTAAGAGCTGTCGGTGCCAGGGAGCTGCTCCCGACGTTCAGTCTAAGAGGAGATTTTGGTGGAAAAGCAGCAGGTGCTTCCTGGCTGTGAGATCAGCTCACCCATGGGATTGCTTCCTGGGGGAGCAGCAGAAGTTCCATCAGCTGTGACCTTTGAAGTTAGACGGGACCAAACACAAGCACACGTACAACAGGGAATAATCTGGCATTTGCCAGGGGAAGGACTCAGGGGAAGTGGCGCAGGCCAAGGGATGTGCTGGCCGCTGCTTCCCACAGCCCCCATTGGCCTGGAACGGCGAACCCCGGCCAGTGGGAGCTGTGATCAGTCAAACCCACAGACGCTGCAGGTAAACAAACCATCCCGGCCCACCAGCGGATTTTCCTGATGGGCCACGTGCCAAAGGTTGCCAATCCCTAAGCTAGACCAGTGGTTTTCAAACTTTTTTTCTGGTGACCCAGTTGAAGAAAACTGTTGATGCCCATGACCCAATGGAGCTGGGGAGGAGGGGTTTGGGGTATGGGAAGGGCTCAGGGTTGTGGGGTGTGGGGGTGAGGGCTGTGAGGTGGGACCAGGAATGAGGGGTTCAGGGTGTGGGAGGGGGCTCTGGGCTGGGGCAGGGGGTTGGGGTGTAGGATGGGGTCAGGGCTCTGGGCTGGCAGTGAAGGCTCTGGGGTGAGGCTGGGGAAGAGGGGTTTGCAGTGCTGGAAGGGGCTCTGGGTTTGGGGGGGCTCAGGGCTGGAGCAGGGGATTGGGGCACAGGCTTATCTCGGGCAGCTCCTGGTCAGCGGCACAGCAGGGGTGCAGAGGCAGGCTTTCTGCCTGTCCTGGCACCATGGACTGTTCAGCACGTCCAGCTCCTAGGCAGGGGTGCGCAAGTGGCTCCATGCAGCTTTTGCCCGCAGACACGCCCCCCCATCTTCCATTAGCCAGAAATCAGCCAATGAGAGTCTGGAGCCAGTGCTCGGGGCTGGGGTAGCATGCGCGGCCCCATGGCCCCCCAGCCTAGGAGCCGGACCTGCTGATGGCCACTTCTGGGCACAGCTTGGTGTCAGAACAGGTAGGGACTAGCCTGCCTTAGGCAGACAGCACCACCAACAGGACTTTTAACGGCTCAGTCGGCACTTAGCCACTGCTCCCCAATGCCTTCATTCCACCACCCAGGACTCGGTCCTGACCCACAGTTTGAAAACCACTGAGCTAGGCTGCCCCTGACCAGTGTTTGTCCTTAAAAACCTCCAACGATGGAGATTCCACAGTGTCTCTCGGCAATTTGTTCCACAACTCCCCTGCCATTGGGACTACAGACATGGAGGTCTTGGGCTCAGGGAAGCCTTTGAATGACTCCACAGAAGGCAGCGGGAAGGGAAGGGGTTGGCCTGCTCCATCAGTGAAGGTTCCTCTGCCTGTTGCCATTGCTTTCGCTCTCTTGGGAGGCTGTCCTGCAAAGCTCAGGCCAATGACACGAGAGGATTAGGGCACACATCTCATCTCCTGTCCTTGATGTAATCTAGCGAAGTAGAGGCCACAGCTGCTCAGACCAGCAGCGAGCGGGAAGTTCATGGCCAAATTCAGCTCCTGATTCCACCCCACTGAAATCAGTGGAGATCTAGGGGCTGGGGTGTACCCAAGTGGGATGTGCCCTTTGCAGGTGTGTGAGGACATGGCTCTCCCGAGCTTTGGCATCTCTTCTGGCTGGAGCCGGAGCCAGTTCTTAAACATGGAAGGCGCATTTGGGGGCTAGCTATTAGTGCACTCCCTAATTAATCTCGCTGATGACACAGAAGTGGCATCTGCAGCGTGTTTATTCCAGTTCTGCTGTTTGCCTCCTTTCCCACCTGACCCGGGGAACGTGCGTTGGCAAAGGGCCATGCTCACTACGGATCTGGAGAAGCCTCCTGCAATCCTCAAGGGACCGAAAAGCAACCCCCGGGCCCCTGTTCGCAGTCCTGCTGTGGCAGAGAGCTGGGGAAGAGCCATTCTCACTCCCCTAGTGCCTTTCAGCAAAGGATGAGAAAGCGCTTTGCAAACATTCCCGAATGGTGCTCCAGCACCCTCAGTGAGCTGGTGAAGTGTTACTAATGTTACCCATTTTAAAGCTGGCTAAACTGAGGAGAAGTGGCATGAAGAAGCGAGTGAGCAGCAAAGCCAGACACAGAACCCAGGATCCAGGTGGAGTTTCCTGCTCTACTCACTAAATGACTCCATCCCCACTGGCAGATGGAGCTAGATGCTTGCTCAGTGGATGTCATCACTCCATATCGCCCAGTTCGCCGGCCTGCCACGCTCTGGCACTGGGAGAGAATTAGTTTCAGTAAGTCAGGGCTTAGAGCCGAGCTTGGGAGGGGAGTGGGCAGCCAGGTGGGTGGGCAGAGGGAAAAGAGGCTGTTGATTTTAACTAGGCAGCGCAACTCTGCTTACAGGGAAATGGAATTGAACTCCTGGATTGTTTCATTGAGTCACAGCAGGCAGTAGGGCAAATACAAGCCGGATCAGAGGGGCACGCAACTGGCCTTCACCAAACGAGACTCTGGTACAGTGTGTATGTGTAGGGGGACAGAATCCATGGAGGACACTCAGCTAGGGAGAAGAGGGGGGATGTTATTAGCTGGTAGCTTTCAGGCCTGCTCCTCCTCTCACTCACCCCGGTGGTCATCAGGGCAGCTGGCGTCAAACTGGGATGCGTGAGACGTAATCTGCCTGCGTTACAGGTTAAACTACATGCCCAAGGCATCGCAGAGCGAGGCATTATTGTCCAGAGCTCCCGGCTCTCAGCCCTGTGCTCTGCTCAATCCGTCACACTGCGCTACCTCAGGGGGATCCCAGTGAGAATGAGTGGAAATCCTGCCTCCAAAATGGGGATCAGGGATGGGCTCCTACCACTGGAAGGAGCCGTGTGTGTGTATGTGATAGAGCGAGTGACCAGGCCTTTATTTTTTGTGCAGCTGCCCCTTTAAGCGGTAGACCCAGCTAAAGACTATGGGGCACTGTTTCAAGAGTGGCAGCAGGCAGCTTTGCAGCAGCAAGGTATCAAGTTCAGTCTCGCCTGGCCACAAGTTTGGGAGCTGGCGGGGGGGGGAGGGAGGCTTGTCTGCTTGTTGATGAGATAGCACCCCCCTCCCCACCACTCGACACGAGGGATGCAACTTGCCAATTTAGATGGATAAACAAGGCAAGTTACATGAACTTCCCATTCACAGGATCACGTCCCTCACCACAAGAACCCTTCTCTTCTTTTAGCAACTACAGATCAATCGTGTCATGAGGAAAGGCAGCAAGTTTGTCTCCCCAGCAAACTCTGCAATGGGAGACAGGCTGATTTATGCTGCTGGAGGGACCCAGAGGTCCTAATTCTCTGCTGCCTTGCAGCTGATGAGCAAAGTGATCGCTGTATATTCTGCTCTGGTAGCACTGGGCACCCACTGTGTACTCACTTGGCATTGGGGTAAGTTACCCCACAGGGGTACCAGACGTCACAAGTCTAAAAAAGACAGTTCCCCTTGAATCGGCTACCTCCGAAGAACTACCCTCCCCCTAACTATGACAAATGCCGTAGAAGCAGAGATCTCCACAGTCCATTCATTGTGTTAGAGGTGAAAAAAAGAAACCCAGCTAAAATTCATTTAAAGGGATTATTTCTAGCAACAGCAAATGGCAGCATTTTATCAGGGGAGGCTGCCTGGGAGCATCCTATAATTTAAGGCAAATAGCCAGACAGCCCATTTTGCACTAAAATAAGCACTTCTACCTGGCCATTTTCTAGCTGAACATTCTGCCCCCTAGATAAAAAAGGTTTTATCCTCTCTTCCCCACTCCCCTCCCGCTGTTACATTTTAATCAGCTCCTGATCTCAGATATGTTAGTAAATCCAGGGTTACTCTGTTGACTTCAGCGGAATTACTCCAGAGTTATGCTGGTGTAACTAAGACCAGAGTCCACCCCACCCAGTCTCTGTTGATGGTATCTGGCAAGCAATATCCAATCTATCTATCCCCATACACACCCACCTATCTAACCAATCAATCTATCTATCTCTATCATCATACACTCTACCTACCTATCTAGCCCCACACCCCCCCCCAGTCTCTATCTATCTATCCCACATACCCCCTATCTAGCTATCAATCTATCTGTCCCCATACACACCCACCTATCTAATCAATATATCTATTTATCGCTATTCCCACACACTCTACCTACCTACCTATCTATTCCCATACACCCCCAATATCTATCTATCCCACATACCCCCTATCTAGCTATCAATCTATTTATCCCCATACACACCCACCTATCTAATCAATATATCTATTTATCGCTATTCCCACACACTCTACCTACCTACCTATTCCCATACACCCCCAATATCTATCTATCTATCCCATATACCTCCTATCTATCTATCATTATATCCCTATACACACCCACCTATCTAATCAATCAATCTATCTATCTCTATCACCATACAGTCTACCTACCTATCTATCCCCACACACCCCCAATCTCTATCTGTCTATCCCATATACCCCCTATCTAGCTATCAATCTATCTATCCCCATACACACCCACCTATCTAATCAATATATCTATTTATCGCTATTCCCATACACTCTACCTACCTATCTATTCCCATACACCCCCAATATCTATCTTTCTATCCCATATACCCTCTATCTATCTATCATTATATCCCTATACACACCCACCTATCTAATCAATCTATCTCTATCCCCATAACTCTATCTATCCCCATACACACCCACCTACCTAACCAATCTCTCTCCACCCCCATACGCTCCATCTATCCATCTAGCACCAGACTATCTCCCCCACCCACCCCATCTATCCCTCGATCTAGCCGCCTATCTCTGGGACTGGCCATGGCTGGGTCTCAGCGAGGCTGAGGACTAGGCAGGAAGTTTGGCAAGTCCCGCGAGCGGCCCCTGCCCGGGCGCGGTGCCCGGCGCGGCAGGGCCCCGACCCGCCGTACTCACTCTGCCCCTCGAACTTGCGGATGATGGTGTCCAGGTAGGTGTTCTGCGGGGCCACGTGGCCCCTCCGCACCGGCATGCTGGAGCCCGGCCGAGCCTGCCCGCCGCCGGGGAGTTGCGCCCCGCTCTCCGGGGGAGCCGCCGGTCGCTGCGGGGCTTAGCCCCGTGCTTAAGGACCGCCCCACGCGCCGGCTCGCACTGCCCACCAGCCGGGGGCCGAAGCGCGAGGGCGGGCAAGGGGCTTCCCCGTGCACGGCTGGCGGCCGCGTGGGCGGCCCTGGAGCCGCAGCGATGCCCTCGGGGCGGCCCGGGGGGAGGCCCGGTGAAGGCGGACGAGAAAAGCCCGAGGAGTCTCGATGTGCTTAGTCACCGCGGCCCCGTCAGCGTCGGCCGGAGCTGTCAGCACCCGAGCTGCCAACCTGACAGTCTCAGCCGCCCCCCGGGCCGCCCCGAGGGCATCGCTGCGGCTCCAGGGCCGCCCACGCGGCCGCCAGCCGTGCACGGGGAAGCCCCTTGCCCGCCCTCGCGCTTCGGCCCCCGGCTGGTGGGCAGTGCGAGCCGGCGCGTGGGGCGGTCCTTAAGCACCGCCTTTCCCCGGCTGCTCCGGCGCCCCGGCCGCGGGGGGGTGCCCGGGAGGGCTGCGGAGCTGTCCCCCGGCCGTGGTGCTGAAGCACCGCCCGGGGTTCGCCGCTAATCCGAGGGCGGACCGCGGCGGGGGATGGGAGGAGGGAGCCCCGGACCATCCAATGTGGGGGCTCCTGCCCTGTCCCCCCCTTTTCCCTGCGCCCGGGTGTAAGTAATATACAGCGCCGGATCCCCCCAACCCACTGTCCGCTCCCCCCCAGTGTCTCAGTGGGACTGAGGGTCACTTCTGAGCTCGCCCCCAGTCCCCCTCCCATTTCTCCTCTCCCCCAGCACCTCTGCCCCGTGCCCTGCGGCTGGGGGTCAGTGTCCTTCCCGCTGGGCGCCCCCTCCCCCATAGACAGTACTTGAGGGCGCTCGTTTACTTCTAGGGCAATAGCCCCTGATCAAGGAGCCCCGCTGCCAGGCCGTGGCTGCTTAAGCCGGAGGTTACAGGGAGAGAAGTCGGGAGGTGGGTGGTGACCACCTCGCCCTTCCCCTACTGCTAAATGGGACAGGGTCCTGGCTAGATGGGTCCCTGGAGGGCTGGTTGGATCCTGGCAGGAGAAAGGGGCCCCTGTATGGGAAAGGCGGAAAACCACTGTGCTAGGCACCATCCAGCTGTGACCCTCTTTACCTACCCTCCCCCATCATTCCAGTCCCTGCTCCCCACCAGGGGAAGGGGTGGCTGCTTTCCCTGCAGATCAGCCAGTCTCAGCACAGAAATATCCCCCACCCCCACGGGTTTCCAAGTAACTCAGGGCTCCCAGGTCCCTGGAGCAGCCCATAGTCTTCATCACTGATCTCCTTCACGGTGACCTTCCCAGAGCGCCCCCCTGGACTATGATCAACCGCCCCCTACCCCATGATCGGAGGACCGTGGCCACGGAGGGGATTTTGATTTGAATTATGCGCGACTTTCCATGCATGAAATTGATCGAAGAGGATTACAGGCTGGCGTTTAGCAGGGGAGTTCCAATGAATATTCCGGCAGCGCCTCGCCAATACTCTCATCACAGGGAAACACATAATTGCCAGCCTCGGATGACAGCTGGTGATACAAAGCAGGGACCAGGGAGCCGGGCCTGCTCATCGTACCGTGGGAACTTGAGCCAGAGGAAAGGAAGGAGATTTCAAAGCCCATTGCAGAGTGTGGCTGCTGCTTTTATCTGTGGCGCTCATGAAATCTGACCTTCCCCCCTCCCTCCCGCAGAGAAAACTTGTTCCACTGTTGAAAACTCATTTTCTGCAGTCCAATTTCCACAGCCGTCTGGGTCATAATTCACTGTGATTTATTGAGAAGACGTTCTGTATCACAGGACTGCAGCTTCATAGTCTGGGCAGAATGGGGGGGGGCGGGGGACTGGGAGTCAGGGCTTCTGGAGGGTCTGTTTTCTCACTGATGAGCTGAGAGAATTTAGGGGAAATTTCTCCATGCCTCAGCTTCCCCATCTGTAAAATAGGGATCATACTCACCACGGTTTTCAAAGGCACGTTGAGATTCTTGGATGCAAGGTGCTGTATGAGAAGGCGAAGTGTTATGATGTATTAATAGCGTCCTTAGACAATAGAATGAAGACAGACTGAATCTGTCGTCTCCCAGATTTTTCTTCTTTTTTTGCAAGCCAATACCGGATGTTTAAAAAATGAACCCAATTGACACATTTATTAATACTAATAAATAATAATAAAATTATTATGTTAGCACCTAGTGGCCACAATCAGTCAGGGCCCCATTAGATTCTTAGATTCCACTGTGATCCCCTAGTCCAGGGGTTGGCAACCTTTCAGCAGTGGTGTGTGCCAAGTCTTCATTTTTTCACTCTAATGTAAGATTTCGCGTGCCAGTCATACATGTTAACATTTTTAAACGGTCTCTTTCTATAAGTCTATAATATATAACTAAACTATTGCTGTATGTAAAGTAAATATGGTTTTTAAAATGTTTAGGAAGCTTCGTTTAAAATTAAATTAAAACGCAGAGCCCCCTAGACCAGCAGGGCCAGCTTTATGAATGGTGGAGCCCAGTTTGAATACCCGGCGGTGGTCCGGGGCTTTGGCGGCACTTCGGCAGTGGGGGATCCGCTCCGGGTCTTCCGCAGCACCGAAGGACTCCCCGCCACCAAAATGCTGCCAAAACCCCGGAGCAGACACCGCCCCCCACCCCGCCGCTGAAATGTCACTGAAGCCCCAGAGCTGACCTCCCCACACACAGCCAGGTAAGTAAAAAAAAAAAAATTAAAAATTAAGAGGGCCCTCTTGAGCATAGGGCCCAATTCCAGGGAATCGGGGGAATCAGCTTAAAGCCGGCCCTGTGGACCAGTGACCAGGACCTGGGCACTGTGAGTGCCACTGCAAATCACCTCGCATGCCGCTTTTGACACCCGTGCCATAGGTTGCCTACCCCTACCCTAGTCTAACTGCCTGTATAACACAAGCCAGAGGATTTCCCTTAGTTAATTCCTGTGTCAAGTCAAATAGTTTGTGGCTGAACAAGAATGGATCTTTTAGAAAAACTTCCAGCCACGATTTTAAGATTTCCAGGGATGGAGAATCCACCACAGCTCTGGAAAATTGTTCCGTTGTTAATGACCCTTCGCATTCAGAATGCATGCCTTATTTCAAATCTGAAGTTGTCTATCTTCAGCTTGCAGCCATTGGCTCTTGTTCTGCCTCCGCTAAACTAAAAAGCCCTCTCTCATGTTTATGTTCCCCATATAGGTACTTCCAGACAGACCGAGTCACCCCTTAACTTTCTCTGTGATAAGCTAAAGGTTCCAAGTATCAGAGGGGTAGCCGTGTTAGTCTGGATCTGTAAAAGCAGCAGAGAATCCTGTGGCACCTTATAGACTAACAGACGTTTTGGAGCATGAGCTTTCGTGGGTGAATACCCAATTCGTCAGATGCATGATGAAGCTAAAGGTTGAGCTCCTTGAGCCTCTCATGGTAAGGCAGGCTTGCCAATCCTCTCATCATTCTTGTGGCTCTTCTCTGAGCCCTCTCCAGTTCTCCAACATCCTTCTTGAGGTGTGAACACCTGAACTGGACCAGTTGCAAACACTAGGAAATGTACACACGTTAAATGAATGAAATAGTCCCTGTCCCAAAGAGCTAGCCACCTAAGGCTCTGATTCAGGAAAGCCATCAAACCCATGTTTAATTCCATTCCTAGTCAGGACAACTCATAAACACGTGCTTAAATAAGTTCCAGGGACTTAAGCATGTATGTAAATTAAACCGGTGCTTAAGAGTTGTCCAAAATAGAGATGCTTTCTTGGATTGGGGCTAAAGGGCTTGGTCTTGCTCCCATTCACGTCAATGGAAAAAATCCCATTAACTTTAATTGTGCAGAATCAGACTTTTTTTCTGCATCTCCTTTCCCTGGTATCTGTTCTCTTTCTTTCTCTCGCTGGCTTCTTTCTTCTCTTCCTGCCTCCTCCTATCCCTTCTCCACATCTTTCTGGAGAGGGAAAGCATAAGTAGGAACCAGTCTGATTTCTGGTGTAAACAAAATCCTCCAGCTTATCTGTGATCTCTTCCTATCTCACTAAAGTAAATGACTAAAGAGCCATGCGTGGGGCTGTGAAAGCCAGTGCAAGCCAAGCACTGTTTAGTTTGGGAGGGAAGATAACAAAGAGGGTCGGAGGATTCCAAATAGTACAGGCAGGATGTAAAATATTTGCCTATTGCAGGGAGTGATCGTCCATACTGAATATGGAACACACGTTGCCATATTTACGGTAGCTGAGATACGGAACAAGGAAATGTGGGGGAGGCGTATTTAGCTGTGATTACATGTATTTAAATAAGAAGACCTAGATTTTTAAAAGCATTGAGGTGTTGCTCTGCTCAGCCTTGCAGCAGCTGACTGATTTAGGAGCCTAAGACCCACTTTCAAAAGTGACATGACAATGTATTCGCTATGGCCCAGATCCTTGAAGGGATTTAGGCACCCAACTCCCCTCCATTTCAATAGCTGTTAGGAGCCTGGATACCTTTAAGGGTCTGAACCTATGTTCTTTTTAACCCTTGGCCACTAAGGCCAGGTCACACCCAGGAAAACTATGTTGATTGGGGTGTGATTTTTTTACTGACATAGTTATAAAGGTACAACCGCAAGGGTGGATGTAGCTATACTGGTATGAAGGGGCCTTGAACTAGTATAGCCTATTAATCTTCCCAGTATAACCAGTATCAGTGCTTTGAGATGTACATGCTGATCCAATAGGAACTCGATTTCCCCTCCCCCAAACTCTCTTCAGGATCTGGGACATGCTGTTTCCAGGATCGCTCAGCACACACCTGGGGGAATCAGTCAAGGGGTTGATACCAACTCCGATTTCACACCCTCACCTCCCCCAAGTCTTGGAGCTGACAAGTTTCCAGTGTGGGTGTTGCTCCAGCAGGCTGGGGCCTTTGATATGAATGCAGCTCCACAGAGGCAGTCAGCAGGAAAAACATCCCCTTCTAGTTTTTTAACAAAGCAGCCATCTCTGCATTAAAGTCAAGTTTGGATGCTTGCCTGGCTCTTCAAGCCTTTTCCTACCATCCGCTGTATTTTGTAAACCAGGTGCACAGTGAATTCAGCTGTGGATTGACAGGCCCCACACCTCCCCCAGAACATGCTCTGCCCATGTGGCTTTCCATCACAGTTCCCCACACTGCCCCTAGCCAACAGGGCTCACTCCTGTGCTGGAGAAGCAAGTTCAGGTTCCAGGGCCTCTCTGCTGAGGCTTCTCATGAGGGCACTGTCAGTAACATGCCTGGGGGTTACTTGGGACATGAACCTACACAATAGTCACAAGCACCTGATGGAGGAAGGCAACCAATTCCCACTGGGAGTCAGCAGGAACTGGACACTTAGTGAAGTGCTATGACTGCTCAGCCCTGAGCCAGCTTGCCCTCTGACAGAGAAAGAATCATAGATTATTAGGGACCTCAGGAAATCATCTAGCCCAACCCTCTGCTCAAAGTAGGACCCATCCCCAAGTGGCCCCCTCAAGGATTGAACTCACAACCTTGGGTTTAGCAGGCCAATACTCAAATGACTGAGCTATCCCTCCCCCTCTGCTCCAACGCTGGGTGAATAGACTCCCAGCCTCACCTGGCCCCCATTTATACCCCTCTCCTGTGAATCATCACTTGATGCCATTCAGCTGTGGCCAATGATCCCCAGCACCTGTCTGCCAGGCTGTTCTCCAGAATAGGGCTGCCTGCAGCTCAACAAGGGCAAACTGCCTTGTTACATTCTCTGGTGCTTTTGAAGTCTACTAAGACGTAGGTTGAGACCTACTCACTTGTTTCACTTTAGCCACCAACTGGCTGCCAGAAGCTGTGGCTTTTGGTCACCGCTCACCTAGATCTAGGCTTGAAATGGCATTTTCTTTTCTTCATGCTGCTAAGGAAATTCAGCTTTCTCAGACCAAAGAGAATTTTGCCTTCAAAGGGCTTTTTAAAAATTGGGTCCTTGCCCCTTTCAAAAAAAAATCTCTTTTATGACAAAGTCGTGACAGTTGATGCGTTTTTGTTTTAAAGAGGGTTTTTTTTTCCTCTTAGCTTTAAAACATCAGGCATATTAACACCGTCTCCCCCTGACTTTGCTGGAGCACTGGTGGGAGGTCTCACAGATGTTTATGATAGGCACTTGCTCTCAGCTGGTGCTGAGCTTTCAACAAAGATACCTTTTCTCCAAAATGTTCAGGTGGTGTAGTAGTTAAGTAGGGATGGCTGGAGGAATAGCTCAGTGGTTTGAGCATTGTCTTACTCAGCCCATAGTTATGAGTTCAATCCTTGAGGGGGGCATTTAAGGATCTGAGGCAAAAATCTGTCTGGGGATTGGTCCTGCTTTGAGCAGGGGGTTGGACTAGCTGAGGTCCTTTCCAATCCTGATATTCTGTGATTTTTCTGTCACAGGATTTTTGGGCTGAAAAATTGTTCTTGTTTTTTAACAATACAATTTTTTAAATATTTTCTATATTTTTTATCAAAGTGAAGTGAGAGAAAACATTCATCTCAATTGATATGAAACAAAAATACCTTTTTTTATTACTTTGTCCCCTTTTCTTCTCCCTTTTCACTAGCAAAAACCAATAACAGTGAATACCTAGCTCTCATACAGAGCTTTCTATTAGTAGATCTCAAATCACTTTACAAAGAGGCCAGTATAATTATCCTCATTTTACAGGTGGGGAAACTGAGGCACAGAGAGGCCAAGTGACTTGACTAAGGTCACCGAGAAAGCCTGTGGCAGAGCCTGAAGTTGAACCAAGTCCAGCCAGCCCCAAGATTAACAAATAAACAAACAAAAGCCACTACCCTTCTCCTTCTCCTCTTCCTCTCAATTGCTCAATTTTCACGCTCTTGACTCTTACGAGATCCTTGTTTCATTAGCTCTCCAGTCACTATAGAATTTTCCAGGGCAGATAAAATCTGAAATTGCTAATGTAAAAAATCAGCAATAAAGAAAACCTTTTTAAAAAAAAGACAAACCACCCCCTTCTCAGGGCTTCTGTCTCCATCCTAGAGACGTGAAAAAAGGCACAAGCTTCTTTCTTTCTTTCCGAGCTGCCTTTAAATGAACTCTCTAATTTCGCTGGGGTGCTTTTAAATGACTCAGGAGCATAAACCCAGTGGATTGCACTCTCAGCCTGATTCTCCTGTCACTTACACCCATGCCAGGCAAGAGTAACTCCATCAAAGTCAATAGAGTCAATCTGGTAGAACAGGGGCATGGGGGATTAAAGAGAAGGCAGAGATTTAGGCAAGCCCCTCACTTGTTTGCTTCTATTTCTGCTTGAGTCTCTTCCATGGTTGAAGCAGGCTCTCGTGAGTCCAGTGACAGCACAGGCGGGTGACTACCTCTGCCTGGTAACTTATTGGTGTCTCTGGCCTGTCAGTGGCACTCGGAACAGCCTGTCAGGCTGCATGATGGAGGATGTCATCTCCCCGGAATAGTCTCCCAGCAGATTAACTCATCCTTCCAAGACAGGAGCCCATTCATCAGAGGGGAGCCGCGGGGGCGGGGATGACATTGGGCTGGAGTGCTGAAGATGAGAGCAAGAAAACACTGATCTTTTCATTTTGCATGAGTCAGAGGCCCCCTCATAAACCCCATCACCCGGCCCAGTTCCCTGCAGCATGGGTCACAAATATCTCAGTCCTTGAATCCTCTGGCTTCTTCCATCAGAGGCTCTCAGGCTTCAAAGCATTTTACAATAACCCATGAATTAAGCTGCCCAACACCCCTGTGAAGCATAATTGTCCCCATTTTGCTGGTGGAGAAACTGAGTCACAGCTAAGTGCTATGGCATCCCCAGGTCACACGACGAGTCTGCGTCAGGGCTGGGAATAGAGGTCACAAGTCCTGCCTCCTGCTCTAACCATCTTCCTGCAAAATCCCATGAAACGATCCATTCTGTTGAATAAAACACAAGCATCGTTATTGTCTTTAATTAGCTGTGGGGTTGTTACTGCCCATCGATACTGCAGTAACACCTAGATGCCAAGCAGGTCGTTGTCATTCTGACTCCTACAGAGAGGGTCCTTTCCAGGTGACAGTTGGGAGGGGGCAGTTTGTATGTTGGGGGGCATCCCATACCATCCACAAATTAACCCTGGGTGAAACCCAATCTCCCATG
The DNA here is from genome assembly GCF_003597395.2 of Chelonoidis abingdonii. NCBI lineage: Eukaryota > Metazoa > Chordata > Testudines > Testudinidae > Chelonoidis > Chelonoidis abingdonii. The sequence goes on from NC_133789.1 coordinate 8,976,746, forward strand.
CTGCGCAGGGTTGGGGAGCAGTAGCATCAAGTGCTTCCACTACACGCTCCATTGTCAAGCAGTAAAAACTGAATTGCTTTTGAATCCAAAGCAATTTTCCTTTCTTCCACTGCCCCTTACAAGGCTGTGGAGCAGAAAGCTGTTATCAGTACAAATGAGAGTGCAGCGTGCTGGAGTTCAAGGATCCTCACGCCAACTGCTACGCTGTGACTGCAAGCCTCTTGCCGAGCCATCTCATCAGACGGTCCCATATTATGCTGTGTTGTGTGAGAGAGGCAGGGTCAGGGCCAGATGAATATTTAGCTGACTACTGGTTCTTGAATCCCAAGCAGACTCCAGCATCTTCAATGCCCCCGGATGTTGTGTTCATAGCAAGCACAATAGCCCAGTTTCTGACCTCATGTGGTGTCAGTGTGAATTCATGTTGTTAATAATGAATGTCCTCTGGATTTACACGGGTGGAATCGAGATCAAAATCTGGCTGTTTTTACACACACACACCCACCCACCCACCAGCATTTGGTCACGACAGTCAGTAACAAGAAGCCAGCTTGACAGCAATGCACTAGGGATCTTTGTTACCTGGCCTGTTTAGCTCCTCTTGCTGGGTGCAGGATTCTAAAGTCATTAGGATCAAATCTGCCCCCATGGCTCTGAGCTCTCCGGTTCACTTTGCACTTGGCTTCCAGCCTCCTGTGTTTGCTGTCGGGTCAGGATATCAGTGTCAATCAGGAATTTGATCACAGACGAACTTACACCAGGGAAAGGGCTGATGAGAAAGGACATGAAGCAGCCACTCAGTGCAGCTAAGGAGTTGCCTGGAGAAGCTGCAGGGCATGCAGCGTGGCATTTCCCCCTGCACTGTGCTGTTGCATTTCATGCCGCATTGTGTTGCACAATTGTTTTGCACTATAGTGTTGCAGCATTGCATGTCATGCAGAGTTGCATTGCATGTAACTTTGCACGGGAATACTGCCCTGTGATGTAACACTGATGGTGCTTGGCTTAGACCCCAGCTTCCCTTCTGTTCCTCTGCTAAATGAAATCAGGGGGTCCCCGGTCCCAGCCTCCAGCCTGCTCCATGATGCCCTGGGTCCAAGCATTTCAGGCAAACAGCCCAGGCTGCTGGAAGAGATGAGTGGGGACATCTGCTGGCCATGCAGAGAGTTACATCCCATAGCACACCTGACCCCTCCCAAACAGCAGGGAGCCCTGTACCCCCTCCCCTGTCACCACATACCTGAGCTTTCCCTGTGGCAAAGGCGCCATGGGGGTGGATCCTGCTTCTGGAGCACATGGCCCCAGCACTGGGACCCAAATCTCCTCTCGCTCCTAGCGGTTGGCCAGGAGCGTAATTCCCCTGGGGCAGGTCCCATCCCTCTGCAGGGATCTGAGACAGAAAGAGCCCCCAGAGAATAGTCCAGCTCAGAGCCCTATGCCTCCCACTCCTGGCTCCCGGCATAGGGTGATGCCTGGGGTGCGAGCCGCACTGGGGCTATGCTGCTCTGAGAAGCAGCCTCCCCCTCCTCTCTGTTGAGAGCCGCTGGGCTCCTCCCAAGAGGCAGTTGCCCCTCCTGGGTCCCTGTGTGACTAACTCTGAAGAGCGACTGTTTCTGCCTGTGCCAGCAGTAATTTTCCATGAGCTCCTTGTCCCTGTGGGTGAGAGAATGTGAGGAATGTGGCACCACTTATCCCTGTGCCCCCTCCCATTCCTGCCTTAGCTGGGGGGCCTGGGCCAGCATCTCGCTGCAGCCTAATAATAGAACCTCCAAACCGGGGCAATAGACCAGGCCCTGGCTGGCCCCTGGGGTGGGGGAGGGCAATGGACTCAGCAGGGCCTTTGCTCATGTGGAGGGAAGATGGGCCTGGATTAGGGGTAGCAGGTCTGTGGGAGGGATTTGTGTAGCCCCCCCACAGCCTAAACCTTCTCCTCAGTAGCCAGTGGGTGCACCATGGTGGCCTGTGCCCATGGCTAGCCCCAGGAACACGGGAGAAGGGAAATCTCTCCTGCAGCATTCGAGCTTCTGCACTGTGTCCTCTTTTGGGTGCAGAGGCCAAAGTAATAGAAATCAGAGAAACATGGGTCTGGAAGGGACTTCAAGGAGACATCCTAGTCCTGGCCCCTGCGCTGAGGCAGGACCCAGGAAACCTAGACCATCCCTATGGGGCATTTGTCCACCCAGATCTTTAAAATCCTCCAGGGCTGGGGACCCCACGACCTCCCTGGGAAGCCCGTTCCAGACAGTTAGAAAGCTTTTCCTAATATCTAACTGAAATCTCCCTTGCTGGAGATTAAGCCCATTACTTTCAGTGGACATGGAGATTAATTGATTACAGTCCTTTTTCTAACAGCCCTTAACAGATTTGCAGACTGTTATCTGCACCCCACTCCTCCAGTCTTTTCTCCAGAGGTCAGGTTCTCTAAACCTTTGATCATTTTTGTTGCTCTCTTCCAGCCTCTGTCTAATTTGTCCACATCTTGCTAACGCGTGGTGCCCAGAACTGGACCCAGTGCTCCAGCTGAGGCCTCCCCAGTGCCCAGCAGAGCGGGACAATGACCTCCCATGTCTTACATCCACCATGCCTGTCCAGGCCAGAACGAAATTAACCTTTTTTGCACCTGCACCACAGTGTTGAATCATATTCAATTTGCGATCCTCTATAACCCCCAGATCTTTTTCAGCGGCACAACCTCCTCGCTGGTGAGTCCCCATGTCAGAGTTATGCCTTTGATTTTTCCTTCCTAAGTGAAGGACTTTGCACTTGTCTGTATTGATTTTCCTCTTGGGCTTTGCGAAGGAGCCGTCACACTGGGGTCGAGTAAGACAGATCCCTTCCCACCCCCATGGAGCGAGGGCGGGAGGTGCCTGTGAAGCGGCTCTGCAGCTCGAGGGCTTGGAGGAGTGCCACCAGGCGCTGGTCATTGCCTGGGTGAACAGGGCTGGGCTCAGTGGAGCCCCGCAGATCCTCTGAAGTCTCTTTGCAGCCAGCTGGAGTCCACCCTAAGCCAGCCATAACAGGGCCATGGGTGCCACTTGATGGGCCCTGCTCTTGGGAGGCAACATCAGGGTGCCCCGTAAACACCCAGCCTTTCCTACCCCTTCTTCCTTTAATCCTGCCAACGAATTCCTCTCCCCTAAAGATAACACTCCAGAGAATATTGGGAAGAGGAGAAATCACACACACACACACACACCCACCAACAGAGAAGGAGAAGTGAGCCACACCCATGATCCCTTAGGGGCATCATTTCAGGCTGTCCCAGAGCCAGCACCCCCATTGATCCAGGCCGTGCTTCAAGCACAACTCAGCTAGATCTGAGGCCATCTGCATCAAAGCCCTTTTCCAAGCTGAGCGCTCTGCAAGTCTAATTAGGGTGACCAGTTGTCCCAATGTTATAGGGACAGTCCTGATTTTTGGGTCTTTTTCTTATATAGGCTCTTATTATCCCCCAACCCCTTGTCCTGATTTTTCACACCTGCTGTCTGGTCACCCTAAGTCTAATGGCGGACACCACTGCTTTCCCTGCTCCCTCTGCAGGGATTCAGGCTGCTAGCTGCATCCTCTTTATCCAGGCAGCTGACCATGTCCTCCCAGAGATTATGGATTTCAGGAGGGAACATAGCTGCTGTACAGAGCTGACTAATGCCACAAGCTTCCCAGGCACCGTTCCTCCACTGGCCCCCTCTCACTCGGGATCTGCCACCTCCACCCCCTGGCCTGCATCAGTACCAGACATACTGGTGATGTGCACAACTTGGACACCTGACTTCAGCCATGAGATCCACCCTCGCAGAGATGGACACTGCCCTCCCCAGGTGAAAGGTGGATTTAACCAGCTGTGGAGTGTCGCCATCCTTCCCAATAATTCTGCTTCAGCTCCACAGGCGCTTCCCCCGCCTGCCAGCAGCAAACCCACCGCATCCCAGCTGTCGTTCAGCTGGCAATAAAATGAAAAATGCAGCTCTGGGCAGCCTGCATGGCCCAAAGCGGCATTGCACAGGACATGCTGGAGAAGCTGCAGGGCATGCAGCGTGGCATTGCTTTGTGCACTATGTTGTCACATTGTGTTGCACGGTGGTATCGCACTACACTGTTGTACCTTTGCACGTGGTACATTGCACGGCCTGTGACTTTGCACTGGAATGCTGTCCTGTGATGTAACACTGAGGCCACCACTGTTCTGCACTCATCAGTCTTGCATTAAAATGGCCATATGGTGGCACCCCTGTGGCACTGTTAATCAGCAGACTCCTGAAAATAGTTGTCTGCTTAATCCCCAGGCTTCCTAGCTATTTCAGCAGCCCAGTCATCAGACTCGCTTTCTTACAAGAGATGAGACACAGAGGCCTGGACCATGTCCCCCTCAGAAAAGGGCTTGGCGTTGTTGGGGTGCAGTAATCTGGATGGGTGGCACACAGCAAGGCAGGAAATTACCAACATCCCTGGTGTCAGTTTCTCTGCTTCCATTTCCCCCCTGAGATTGTGGGCCAGGGCCTGTCTCCTGATGGAGATCAGGCAGAGTGCTGAAAATTACAAGAGCACTGTCTTCAATCCAGCTGTGTGATTAATAATCGCGTTTTGGTTCACTGGCACTTTACGAGAAAACATAATTGATTGGGATTGAACCAAAAACTAAATTTTTAGCAAAAACAAACAAACAATCATTGTAGGTCAAACAAAGTGGTTTGTTTTGATTTCATGCTTCAAAAAAAACAAACAAAAAAAAAAACCACACACCCTACACCTCAAAGTATTTAGACTTACAGATTTTATTATTTTTTGGGGGTGGAGGGAGAAGCAAAGGGTTTGACATGAGCAATTCAGTGAAACCAATTTTTTTTTTAAACCAAAAAAAAAAAAAAGTTTGTCCAAAATCCACCTTCTCCAGTTGCCAACTCTCGTGATTTCATCGTGAATCTTCCTCTATTTGGTGTTTTCCCTAAAGCCGCACTGCCTGGAGCCCTGGGATTTCATGAAAAGCTCGACTTTCATTTAAAATAAGAGAGGAAGATTCTAGCCCACCTGGTTGCCAAGAAAAGTTCGCAAATGTGACCCAAGTGCTCAAAGGCCAGAAAGCATTAAAAAGAACCCATAGTTTATTCTTCAGTTCCTGATTTTTAAACCAAATTTGTAATAGCTCAGTGGTTTGAGCATTGGCCTGCTAAAACCCAGGGTTGAGTTCAATCCTTGACGGGGCCATTTGGGGATTGGTCCTGCTCAAAGCAGGGGGTTGGACTAGATGATCTCTTGAAGTCTCTTCCAGCCCTAATAATCTATGATTCTATGTTTGGAGTTTGCCATTCAGCGAGCATCCTGCTCACAAGCTAAATACAGGGGAAGGACAGAACGAGACCTTGCAGACCACTCTGCAACATTACCAGCTCTCATGATTTTATTATAAGTCTTATTTGGGCCCTCTTAAAGTCCCAGCTCCCGGAGTCCTGTGATTATGGGAGAAATTGAGCGTTAAAAAACAAATTAAGATTTTCTAGTGCCCCTGGGTTGCAGAGAGAGCTACAGCAGTGATTGTACAGAAAGCCCCAGCAGGGATCAAATCTCTGAAAACCACAGGTCAAATTGGGCCAGCGCACAGCAGCTAGGAACACCAATACCTGGCTACATCTTGTGCCTCAGAGCTTTCATGAAGCAAAGCTAGCCCTTCCTCCCCTTACACATAAAACCTTCAGCATGTGACTGGAGTGTAACCGATGCAGTGACATCTGCTCAAGGCTGAGCTGTGAGCAGGGCCAGCTGCCCTGGCTTGTTTCGTTGGTGCAATGGGTTCATTTCTAAAGCTCCCCCCCACCGCCTTCAACTTTTATTGACTTAAATTGCCATAGTGGCAGGAAATGATGGAGGTGTGTGTGTGCGCACGAGACATTAACAATGCAATGATGGTAAAGGTTGAGATTCAAAGAGTTAGTTTTATAGCTGTTAAAATAAGTTGTCAGCATCACATGTTAAAATACAGAGTCAACACCCTTAGCTCAAACTAACTGATTCGCAAGCAGTGCTTCTCTTCCTTTGCCTTGCTGTAAATTCTGATGGCCAGTGGAAATATTTTCCCCATCTGTTTGATGCTGTGCAGCGAGATTGATGTTTCCCCCACAGTAACCAATAAAAAGCAAACACTTAAAAGCCTCATACCATTTCTCTGGCAAGGATGGACACCTCTCATCCCAGCGCTCCTCCTCTGAATAGCAGCATTACCTTAGATGGGTTTCGGAGTCCAGGGCACAGCCCTCCAGCTGTGCCTCTTAGGGAGTTTTTCCCCTTCACAGCAGTCAAAATGAATCATTAAAAAAGCAAAATACTTCTATAATCCACAAGAGGTGGGGTCCCTGCAGGCCCACAGAGTGTGAGGAAGAAGCAGCTCCTGGGAGGAGAGCCAGATGCCTACCCCCTGGGCATCCAAATAACCAGTGTTCCAGGCCTCCAAAGCCAGCTGCTCCCCTTACTGACAGGGCTTCCAAGGCCAGAGCACTCTCCCCAGTAAGCAGGGGGAATGAGGAAGCCCTGTGTTCCAATCTTGCTTGTTTCAGAGGGCCACCTCTCACTGAGCTGAGATCCTCCCTTTTAAAGGGCCACCCTCCCCAGGCTTGACAAGCCTCATAGGTGTGGCAGGCTTGGGCTAAATGTGATCAAAGGAGCTCTTTAACCCCTTCTTGGCAAGTTGGTTTGTTAACTCTGAACCCTAACAATGACGTATCATTTTATACCCAGCTACAGTGACCCAGCAAGCTGTTTAGACCCCACTGTGACATCCCATTGTAACAGTTTTTCCTTTGGGTTTCCTATTTTTGTAAGAAATAGAAGAAAGAAATCCTAGAAGGGGAGCAAGGCGCACTTATGATTTCCATACAATGCTTTGGCTAATGCCACATGTTTTATCCAAACCTATCATAGACAGCTGAGCATTTGCAGCCCTCTGCCTGAAAAGCCAGGCCATCTGGGTGCCAGGATTCCAATGTCACAGGCCTCAGAAGGGGGCAAATAATGAATCCCACTTGAACACCTGGAAAATAAATGATCAAAACTCAGTTCCCTTTAAATCCCCTCACTTAAGGCCTGAGATCTCACGAACTCCCCAGGCTACCAACAAGAGCTGTGCCTCTTGGGATGGGGAAAATTCCAAACTCTGCAACAGGAGGAAGCAAATGCTTCTAGCACTTGAGGGTTCAAGCCCTTAAACTTGTCCCCCATCTATGGTGAAATGGCGTCATCCTGCACTTCACTTGGAGGACTGGGGGAGGAACATTCCTGGTGGCAGTGGGGTTGGGATGTCAGAAGTCGTTCTGGTAGAGCGGATCAGTGGGCAGAGTGCAGTGGAGTGCATGATAAAAGCAGTTTGTCAGACACGCCGTCCCATGTCCTATCACAGAGCTAGCAGTGTTACATAAAGTATGCAATGTATAGCGCTGCATCTAGCAAAGAGGCAGGATTCAATGCATGTTTGGGAGTGGGGATTCCTTGGTTCTATTCCCAACTCTGCCAGAGACTTGTTGTGGCATGTCTGTACCTCAGTTTCCCCACTTGGAAGGGGCTTGGAGATCCTCGGAAGGACGATGGCACGGAAACTCTCAGCTCTCCAGCCCCTGACACTGGGGGCTGTTTGAGGTCTTGGCTGTTGAAGGCTGCAATAAATCCCTGGCCTGGGATTAGTTTTGTACCTAATCACCACAGAGTAAATACTGGTCTTGTTTACAGATTCAGGAGAAGAAAGGCGGGGGTGCAGGGAGTCCCAGTGTGCCTGATGCAGAGATAATGGGGGAGGCAGAGAGATCAGGAGGCATGCAGCTGATTGCTGACTCCAGTGCCCTCCCTGCTCTTACATAAACTCATGGCAGCTGGGCTGCTGCGAACCTCAGGCAGAGTGCAGGGCACTGATCAGCTAACCGGGGTACCACTCCCCCGAGCCTGCCCCAAGCCTGGCAAGTGGAATTTTCCACTGGCTTCATCATCTGACTAATGAGCCCAGGCCCCCATTGCAGCCCATCTCCCCATAACTAGAGCTTGTCAGGCCATTTCTGGCAGAGCAGATGTCCATCGGGCAACCCAGGTGAGTTGAAGTTGAACCATTTTGCAAGAACGTATCAGTTTCTTGGACATTTTCTTCAGAGAAGTGTCCAAACGAATCACACTGATTTTCTTGCCTTGATAAAGGAAAAATGTTCTATTGCTTTCTTTGGTTTTAGACTTGTATCTAGTCTCTTTGAATTATTCAAAACCAAATAAAACAAGGAAACATTTTTCCTTATCAAAACAAGAAAATCAACACAATTCGTTTGGACACTTTTCTGAAGCAAACGTCAATGAAATCAACATTCTATATTATTACAGTGGTCTTCAACCTGTGGTCCTTGGGGGGCTGCAGACTATTTCTAAGGGGGCCACAAAAGCTTGTTAAAGCAGCAGAGAGTCCTGTGGCACCTTATAGACTAACAGATGTATTGGAGCATGAGCTTTCGTGGGTGAATACCCACTTCGTTGGATGCATGTAGTGGAAATTTCCAGAGGCAGGTATATATATGCAAGCAAGAAGCAGGCTAGAAATAATGAGGTTAGTTCAATCAGGGAGGATGAGGCAGTTGAGGTGTGAACACTAAGGGAGGAGAAACTGCTTTTGTAGTTGGCTAGCCATTCACAGTCTTCGTTTAATCCTGAGCTGATGGTGTCAAATTTGCAGATGAACTGAAGCTCAGCAGTTTCTCTTTGAAGTCTGGTCCTGAATTTTTTTTGCTGTAAGATGGTTACCTTTAAATCTGCTATTGTGTGTCCAGAGAGACTGAAGTGTTCTCCTACAGGTTTTTGTATATTGTCATTCCTAGTATCAAAAGATTGTTACCATAGAACAGCAGTTTTCAATCTGTGGTCCACAGGCCCCTGGGGGTCCGCAGAATACGTCTAAGATTTCCAAAGGGGTCTGCAACTTCATTTGAAATGTTTTTTTTAAGAGTCCACAAATGAAAAAAGGTTGAAAACCACTGATTATATTATCTATTTAATATTATATATACTTAGGGCTTCTGATATTAGGTTTTAACCAATAAAACACTCCAGATACAACTAAACTAAAATAAAAAGAAATCAGTGTTTATTGGCTAAGCACCAGAACTGGTTACTTGTATCTAAGGGCTTGTCTGCACTGAGCAGCAGTGCGCACTATGGGGTTGTGATTTCTAAAGCACATGCGGGTATTACACACTCATTGGTCTGTGTAGACCCTGCTGGTGCGCACTAAAGTTTAATGCAGTGCAGTTTGAAACAGAACTATGTTAGCACACTCCAGGGAACAGTACAAAGAGATTGATTATAATAGAAAGCAAGAAATTCCCAAAACACTCCTCCCCCCCATTCTTGGCTATCTACATAAAACTGAAAAATTGCTAAAAATAACCCCCACAAAATAACCCCCCAGAACAGAAGCTCTGCATAGATTCAGCGTTTTATATTCTATTGTAAGGTTCCGACATTATCAAAATGAAACATTGCAATGGTTCCAAACTGACCTTTTCTGGCATTTCTATTCTGCGGTAAATTCCGACAGTTTGACCTTTGGTTTTGTTCCAAATCAAAACGACGTGACAAAATTTCCCACCAAGTGGAAAGTCCAAAGCAGTCGGAAATGTCTACGTCTTATCCAAATGCAGAATAAAACCAAATTTCAAACGGTCAGAATTTCCCCCTGACTGGAAATCCCATCTCCTGGCCAGCTTGTACCTAAACAGCAGCAAGTGTCCCAGAGGTGACGAACGTCAAAAGGGCTCTTTGAAACATCACCGCTAGGCTGATCGTGCTCCCTTTTCAGTCTCCTGCTGTATTGGCCCAGGACCTCTTCAGGGCAGGTTCAACAGGCCCGATACACCATTACCGAATAACTTGGGGGGTCACTGACATCAGCACAAAATGGGTGTATGGACGCCAGTGACTGTCCAGGGCAGTGAGAATGGGGCCTTAGTCATTCTGGGTAAGCAGAACACTAGCAAAGCAGAATTTTCCCTCGTTTACATTTGGTGGAAGCCTTCTGCACACCCTCCCAAGGGGCAACACGGGGGGGGGAAGGGGGAGGAATCGGGCCAGGTCTTTTCCATGCTCTGTAAAGCGCTGTGGTTTATAAATACCCAGTAAGCCGCGTGAACCATAGGGATGGAAGCAGATTCTGGGGCCACACACACAGGTTATGCAGCTGTCCAGCCAGCCAGCCCATCTCAAGCCACTTAGCAATTGTAACACATGATTCAAAGGTTTTTTGTTTTGTTTCTGGAATTTCCAAAGTGTTGCTCTCAGACAATGGAATCGGGCGTGTGACTGTGCAGCCCCCAAGGGTCTGAGTCCAGAGCTGTGGTGTTTAAGTATGGAGAATTGGACACACGTGTATGCTTGGGAGAAGCTACATAGTCTGAAGGCACAGCTCTGGAGCACAAGCAAGAATCCAAGGCTCCAATTCAGCAAAGCAGAGGAGTAGCTCAGTGGTTTGAACATTAGCCTGCTAAACCCAAAGTTGTGAGCTCAAGCCTTGAGGGGGCCATTTCAGGATCTGGGGCAAAAATCTGTCAGGAGATGGGTCCTGCTTTGAGCAGGGGGTTGGATTAGATGCCCTCCTGAGGTCCCTTCCAACCCTGACATTCTATGAAGGCAGATGCTTTACTCATGAGGCATCTCACTGACTTCAGTGGGAACTACTCATGTAAAATTAAGCACACTGCTGAATCCATCCACATCAAAATGCAGACATATTTCATTTCTGAGGCAGTGTGGCAGCAAAAATATCATCACAGGGGAGGTCTGATGTGGCATCTCCCAGAAGTGAGCTTAGTCCACAGGGAAAAGGGGATTGTTTGGTGGGGAAGGGGTGGTTGACTTTGTTTCCTCATTCCTCACTTTTCTAACCAGCTTTTGGGACCTGGAGTGTCTAGAGATAGAGGGTGTGGTGTATGGAAAACTGTATTAAAACTGTAAGCTATCACTTGCTTACAGTGCTCAGGGGTTTCCTGGTCCTGGTCACAGGCTAGGGGGCTCTGTCGGGAAGCATGTGATCAGAGGCAGCTTGCAGCAAGCCAGTCCAGAGTAAGATAGCGTAAGTTGTGCCTCTCTGCTTTCAGGAGCAGCCTGCTTTGTCTTGCTCTGGTTTTGGTTGTTGCGTGTTAGGGTTCTGGATTCTAAAAAATAAAGCTGTTACTTTGCAACCTTCCAGCAAGAGGATTTCTGTTGTTATCTGTATGTGTACATGCTGTGAGTGTAACAGAAGGCTGCCCCTTGCCACTCCCTGAACAAACAACAGGGACATTTTACAGGGGGAAAAACATGACGTTTTATTTTTCATCCATGCATGTAAACAGCCTGGCAGGTGGGCACGCCCCAGGGAGGGACTCTGTTGGGAAGCAAACAGCCCCTTTCCCGCAAAACGCTTCCCACTGCGAATATGAGCCAACCGCACAGCGGAGCTGCGGAAATGACTTCCAGGCACAAACCGACCCTCCTGCCCAATTAATAAAATCATTTCCAATCACTAGGGAATTCATCGACGCAACGTTGATTCAAACTGGCCCATCAGCCCCAGGGGGCATAAGAAACAAGCCACATGACCCCACTCCTCGTCTTGGGGCTCTTTTTCCAGGGAATTCAAACACTGACAAATAAATAATTGTCTTCTGCTTTGGCTCTTGCATAATCAAAAAGTTTTGACCTGATTGGAAGGAAGAGTCCTATGCATTCGATTGCACTCCTGCCTCAGTGCCACATGAGGCTCGCACACACACCCCTGACACACACAGGCCCATATGTGCGCACACACACACACACACACCATGCACACACACACATCATGCACACACACATTAGGCCCATGTGGGCATACATGGCAAAGGAAAGGAGTGAGGTTCGGCATTACTTCAGTTCCATTTCCGAGCTGGATTTGTGAGCCCTCCTCCTTGAGGAGCAGAATTTGACTCCCAGGACGATAGTGGCAATGAGGAGGAGGAGTCCGAGGACAAGCAGGACCCACTGGCCCGCGGCAGCTTGCTTGCTATCCAGTGACATTCCCAGGAAACTGACTTTGGCACTGGCACTAGACTGCCCTTGACCTGATTGAGAAGCAAGAGGAAAAGGGGGGGTTGGAGCAATTTGCTGGGCAAGTGCACGGCAAATGGGTGGATCTGTGAAGGCCCCATTCCTCTGCGCAAGTGGAGCCACGTAGCCCCAGGGGATTGTCGGCAGACAAACACCTCGGACTCGCGGGTGGGTCCCTGCCCAGTGAGCATTTGAAAACAGGCCCCCAGCTCATGGGGAAGCGTCTGTTGCTACTGGTTTGCCAGGGCCGGGTGTACCGGCGAAGGAACCTAAGCACCAGGCTGTCTTGCCAGCGAGTGAGCTAAGCGCCTCGTGATGCGTTGCGTGAAGTGCTACTGTGACAGGAAGCTGCCTGCACTCCCCCAGTCCAGCCCTCCCACTTCCCAAACAGAGCAGCCTCATTTCAATCCCTTCCAACCCCACCCATGAATGGACCTGGTCCGCGGGGGTGAAGGTCATGCTGGCGACGACCGACAGCCCTGGAGGCTGAATCCCACAGAGCAGCAGTGCAAGCTCCTACCCCAACCCTTGCAGCCCCTCCTCGCTGCGTGCTGGAGGGAGGAGAGGGAGGAGTCCGGTGTCAGTGACCCCTTCACTCTGTGGTTTCTCCCCAGGGCCTGCCAGCAAGCGGGGCCGGCTGGGAACGACGGTGGCGGTGGGACTCAGCGCGCCAAGCCAGGCCTCCCACATAACGTGCCGCGTTTCCGGCAGGACAGAACTCTCACCCCCTCCGCTGGAGTTGGAAGAGCCTGCGTACGGCGTCCAGTTGTACTCGGGCCAGCCCAGGGTCTCCCCGTTCCTGGTGTTCTCCTGGATCAGCCAGTCTGTCAGCGGCTTGAAGTAGGTCATCAGGGCGTCGGCCGACATGTTGGGCTGCCCCGTGATGAGCTGCATGGCCTCCGGCCAGGGCTTGCTGTAGCCCAGCTTCATGGCATTCCTGCGGATAAGAGCGAGCTCCTCTAGGTGCTCCTGCAGCCGACGC